>NW_023270447.1:78392752-78786340 GCF_011800145.1 Mirounga leonina
ACAACACTGACGATTTTCCTGCAATTGGGCAGGTAGCTTGTTTCTAAGTAGTGATGATTATCTCTGAAAGTGTTTGTTGACATCTATGTTTGCTTGGGATACATTCTTTAAAATGGTGGTTCCGGGTCTAAGGATATGGAGACCAGTAAGTCGTTGTTATATATGTAATCAAATTGTTTTTCAGAAAGTTTGTGATGCATTAGGCAAAGCTTCGATGGAGTCAGATCTTCACTCGAAGCAGGAAAAAAGTTAGCATGCCTGGGCTGTCTGTGTGAAATGATGTTCCTAAGAGCAAGAAACTAAAGATTATGAGGAAAAGCAAAGGAATAGCTCTTTAAATGACTACTCTGGGTGGGAGCTCCACCCCCTTGCCCGTTCAAATAATTTTTTTTTCAATTGCATAGCAACTATGAAATCACTGGCTATAAATTTTTGTCCATTTTGTTGGAAGATACTCTTAAATGACAGATCCTTGGAGATTTGTCAAAACAGCTCAAACTTCATCTCTTACCTGTGGTTAGTACCAGAGGAACTTAGTGGTTTGTACCCTAGATAGCTAGCCTGTTGTTTTTCCAGTCCCCAGCCAAACAGTTTTTGATTTGTGGAAAATTGTTTTTCGTTCTTTACAGTTTTGGGCATCACTGCAGACCTCTCCTTCCTCCATCCCCACCCCCTTTTTATTTTTTTATTTATTTTTATTTTTTTAAAGATTTTATTTATTTATTTGACAGAGAGAGAGACAGCTAGAAAGGGAACACAAGCAGGGGGAGTGGGAGAGGGAGAAGCAGGCTTCCCGCGGAGCAGGGAGGCCGATGCAGGGCCCAATCCCAGGGCCCTAGGATCATGACCCGAGCCGAAGGCAGACGTCCAACGACTGAGCCACCCAGGGGCCCCCCCCACCCCCTTTTTAAAAAGATTTTATTTATTTATTTGAGAGAGAGAGTACGAGCAGGGGAAGGGCAGAAGCAGACTCCCTGCTGAGCAGGGAACCAGATGCGGGGCTCAATCCCAGGCTCTGGGATCATGGACTGAGCCACCCAGGTGCCCCCCCTTCTTTTCTTTCCCCCACCATCTAAGGGGTCCCCAAGTCCTGTTGATTTTCTCTCATTGATAAACTTGAATTCAGCTTTCCTGCATCCTCATTGTTACTAAACTGGTTTAGGACGTCCTCCACTAGGATTGCTGCCAAGATGTTTTGCTGGCCTAAAATCACAGCAAGTCCTGTCATAGCTGCTTAGCATGTCATACCAAACATTTTGGAACTAGTCCCTTGTCTTCCACTTCAGCCACTTTGGTGTTCTTCTGTCACACAGTTCTAGAAAAAGTACCCATCGGGATTCATCGTTGTTTTATTGCCACAGTGTTGTGTATTTTACGGACATATGCCCTGGAGTAGAAGTATTGAAGCAAAATGTTGGTGTCATTTAATATTTTGAGACATTTTCACGTTTTTCCAAAAGGGTGTGTTTAGTCATTCCTCCCGTTGCCAGTGACTACACAGTGGCTCTCACCTTACCTTAGTTCATCATTGGGAACTTTTTACTGATTGGGGTAAGAGAAAACATCTTTCATGACTGTTTTAACTTTGCGTTCCTTTGGATTTGAGTGTTTTCCCCGTGTTTGTTAACTAGTCTTGTAAGAAGGTTTAGAGGAAGAGAGACAACCACTTTTAAGAATTAGGTCTGACAGGGCGCCTGGGTGGTTCAGTCGTTGAGCATCTGCCTTCGGCTTAGGTCATGATCCCAGCATCCTGGGATCGAGCCCCTCATCGGGCTCCCTGCTCCGTGGGAAGCCTGTTTCTTCCTCTCCCTCTCCCCCTGCTTGTGTTCCCTCTCTCACTGTGTTTCTGTCAAATAAATAAATAAAATCTTAAAAAAAAAAAAAAAGGAAGAATGATTTTTTAAAATTTATTTTTTAAGATCAGGAAGACAGGATGCTTAAGCAGAACACTAAGAACAATTCTTTACTTTGGAATATGTAGTGCATTCCATAGTTCAAAATCTTAAAAGTATAAAAGGTGATGGTGGGGTAATAAAGAAATAATGGAAATTATTGGGCCCTAGAATGCTGGCAATTGTGTTTGTACTGTTCTCTGAAATTAACTGCTGGCTAGGTAATTTAACTGTAGCTAGCAGGTACAGATGTAGATGTAGGGTGTTTTCCATTTTATACTATATCCTCTTTAAATAAACATGTGTACCACACCCATTTTTAAACACTGTTTTTGTACCTTGTCTTTCCAGCTAATGCCGTTGTTACATATCATAACATAAAAAGATTCCTCCATCATCTTTCCCTTGACTGTAGAGTGGTTTCTATTGTTTGGTTATATTATTTATCAGTTTATTATTGATGGACATTGATGTTTCCAGTCTTTCACTACTATCCATAATGCTTTAGTGGCTAAGCTTCTGAAACATACAGAATGTAGAGATCTAATAATGTCCTTTGTAGCAAAAGAAAATCCAAGCTGTGTACTGCAGCCAGTTGTCTCTTTAGTCTTTTTTAATCTGAAAGGATCATTCAGTCTTTCTTTATTTCATGACATTGACATTTTTGAAGTGTAGAAAGCTCATCAAGGTGGGTTTGTCTGATGCCACCTCATGATTAGATTGAGGCTGTTTACATTAGCAGGAACGTCACAGAAGTGATGCAGTGCTCTCAGAAGGTCATACCAGCAGGGACCCACCACTGTACCTTTGATCTTCTGGTGAAGGGGTGTTGGCCAGTTTTCTCCACTGAAAGTTACTATTTTTCCTTTAGTAATTAATAAACATCCTATACTAAGATACTTTGAGACTATGTAGGTATTTCATTACTCCCCTGTACTCTGACTCTACAAACTTGCCTATAAAGCATCCACTGATGATTCTTGTTTGATTCTTGTATTAATCTGATGGATGCCAAATGGTGGTTTTCTAATTTTCTTTACTTGTACTTTGACAGTTGACTTTTTTCTATAAGGAAGGAATTTCCCATCCCTCATCCATCCATTTCAGTATGGATTCCTGTTTATTCAGTAGATCATAATTCTATCATTAATTTCCTTCTCATTGTTCCTGATTTTGCCACAGGGAGTCCCTCTCAAGCTGTCCTTTTAACACGTCCGCCATCATTCTTTGAGTACATTATTCTTACTTTTGGGCATAGCAAGATGTTCCATGTTCATCTTGTATTCTGTCCAGCCTTGGAACCAGCTGTTTCTCCCAGGAGCCCTGGGTTTTTTGAGTGGGGGAATACTTAGAAATCAAGACCTGGTTGCTAGGAGTGCTCATGTGATTGCTTATAGACCCTCAGCTGACAAAAGGCCATCTACTTTGCCTGCCCAATTAAATTTAAATTTTAGACAACAAATATGTATATTTCTTAATAGCAGTTTTGTTTTTTTTTTTTTTTAATCAGAGAGAGAGAGAGAGTGAGCACAAGCAGGAGGAGTGGCAGGCAGAGAGAGAAGCAGGCTCCCCGCTAAGCAAGGAGCCCGATGCGGGGCTTGATCCAAGAACCTTAGGATCATGACCTGAGCCAAAGGCAGCCACTTAACAGGCTGAGCCACCCAGGCGTCCTGAGCAATCTTTTTTTTTTTTTTTTAAGGTTTTATTTATTTATTCATGAGAGAGAGAGAAGGAGTCAGGGAGAGGGCAGAGGCAGAGGGAGAAGCAGACTCCCCGCAGACCAGGGAGCCCAATGCGGGACTCGATCCCAGGACCTGAGCTAAAGGCAGACGCTTAACTGACTGAGCCACCCAGGCGCCCTATAACAAACATTTTTTAATAGAAATATATCATTTAGGGTGCCTGGGTGGCTCAGTTGGTTAAGCGGCTGCCTTCGGCTCAGGTCATGATCCTGGAGTCCCGGGATCGAGTCCTGCATCGGGCTCCCTGCTCAGCAGGGAGTCTGCTTCTCCCTCTGACCCTCCCCCCTCTCATGCTCTCTCTATCTCATTCTCTCTCTCAAATAAATAAATAAAATCTTAAAAAAAAAAGGAAATATCTCATTTATCTGAAATTCAAGTAACTACTGTTCTCTGGTTTATCTGGCAACCCTAATCTACCTACAAGTTTAGGCTTTTGTCTGTTATTCCTGATGCAGAACTGCAGGCTTCATTTTCTTCTTCCTCCCTTTCTTATTTGTAACTTTCCAAACCTTGGTTTCCTTTATCCCCACTATATTTACTTATTTGTTTAAATATAGAATATAAGGAAAGTAGTTTTTTAGAATTGTTATGAAAAGGAAGTCATTAAGATTTGGAATTTGTACTTTTTATCCTTAGCCTGAGGACACTACTAAATGAGCTTGCTACTGACTGGGTTCAGGTTACTTGGGTTAGTTCCTCACCCCCCTTCCCTTCGTTGTGGATATGTTATTTAATTGAAATGTGTTTGTGTTGGATTTAGGGCCCTCCCATCCTTACTCGTGAGTGTGTGTGTGTGTCACATTGACAGAGGCCCCCCAGTTCAGCAGTGTATGGAACGGTATATTCAGAAAAGTGTCACATACCCGTCCAGTTTTTACTCTAAACCCTCTCCTGTTCTGAAGGTAACCACTTTTATTGGTCTCTGGCTTAGCCTTTTGGTTTCTTTTTGTTCGAATGAGCAGATACATGTATAGACAAGAAATAGCATACTATAGATACTTTTTTGCGTGTTGCTTTCTTACTGATACATCCTGGAACTGACTCCACATCCATCCATAAAGGTTTGTCCTGTGATTTTCCTGTTACAGTTGCATAGTACTCCGTTGTGCCTAGGTACCATGTCCCCTGTTGAGTCATTTGGCTTTCCAGGATTTCACAGTTATAATCAGTGCTGTAATGACTAACCGAGGTGTTATTTGTGCAGATATATCTGCACTCTTAAAGATGTATCTTCACAGTGAATCATCAGAAATTAATTGGTGGATGGGTTAGCCTGGTGATGGGTATTAAAGAGGGCACTTACTGAATGGAGCACTGGGTGTTATACGCAAACAATGAGTCGTAGAACACTACATCAAAAACTAATGATGTATGGTGATTAACATAACAAAATAAAAATGTTAAAAAATATTACTTGGTTAAAAAAAATGAATTGGTGGGTGACAAGGAAGCTGTATGTGTAGTTTTGTTTGTTTTCTTTTTTTAAGATTTATTTATTTGACAGAGACACAGTGAGAGAGGGAACACAAGCAGGGGGAGTGGGAGAGGGAGAAGCAGGCTTCCCGCGGAGCAGGGAGCCCAACACGGGGAGCTGGACGCGGGGAGCCGGACGCAGGGCTCGACCCCGGGACCCTGGGATCATGACCTGAGCCGAAGGCAGACGCTTAATGACTGAGCCACCCAGGCGCCCCTGTATGTGTAGTTTTGTTAGAGATTGCAAAGTCCTCTCCCTGAAAGCCCTACTACCAGTTTGAACTCTCTCTGCAGTAAATGAGTTGTTTCCCCACAGCCTTAAAGTGAGCGTGGTTTTATATCTTCTCAGTTCTCCTAATTTTGTAGTTGAGAAATAGATGAAATAATGTTATATCATTATAGTTTTAATCTGCATTTTTCTTATGGAACTCTGGCATTTCTTAATCAAACAATAATTTTTTTGTAGACGAAACTGCAAAGGAAATCCGAATTGCTTGGTTGGTATTGGTGAGCATATTTGGTTAGGAGAAATAGATGAAAATAGTTTCCATAACATTGACGATCCCAACTGTGAGAGGAGAAAAAAGGTAAGCCATCCTTTTTTAAGTGATCGCTATGGGGGTATTCCTCTGGGTTTTTGTTGTTTTGTTTTGCATCTGTGATCAGAAACTATTACTGATTTGGGGAAACCCATGCAGCTTGAAGATAAGCAGTGGAACTTAAACTGCTTGAATTGGAACAGTTCTTAATGGTATTGCTTTAAATCAGGTGGCCATGTAATCCAGCAAACCTTTAGATGATAGTTGTAGTTTAAATGCTGATTCTTTGTTGGCTTTCATATTGTTCGTTTTATTTTGAACTCGTTTTTTAAAACGTCTTTTTAAAGCAAGTGGTAAGTCAAGGAACCAAGCTCCCATAGTGATACTATCATGCTTTCTTGGGCTTGTATTTTTATATATTATAAGTATAACCAATATTTCACTTTTTTTTAAAACACATTAAGATTTTCTAACCGAAAAGCCTGGCATTCACAAAATAGTCAGCTATATAGATATTTTGTGTATTAAGAAGAATGATTCTTTGTAAGTTCAGGAATCCTCAATCTTTGGAAAAAGTTGCAGCCAATTCCCCCTTCTTCATTTCTCCCTAATCTATAGGATAGAAAGGAACTTTTGTGGAAGTTGTATTTTGTCATTCTCAATGTGGACAGTTTAGGACTAGAGCAAACGAAAACCCTATGTACAGAGGTTCAGAACGGATCTGGCCTGGAGCCCGCCGCTTTAATTTTAGATGTAAGTGGCCAGAGAAGGCAGCTATTCGACGGGGGATGTGCTGTCCTAAGTCTTTCCCACTCCTGTAGCCAACTGAGGTGGGGCTGTCATGAAATTATGTCCTCCCCACGGCCAAGAGAGCCGTACGTGGTTATGCTGTGTTGGTTGGGCTGGCGGTAACGAATTTTTTATCTGGAATTTAAAAAATACTTGCTCTTAAAATTTGTGTGTGTACAGGGAAATTGATTTTGTAATTTTAAATTTTGTATTTTTGTAGAACTCATTTGTGGGCCTCACCAACCTTGGCGCTACTTGTTACGTCAACACGTTTCTTCAAGTGTGGTTTCTCAACCTGGAGCTGCGGCAGGCGCTGTACTTGTGTCCGAGTACCTGTAGTGACTACATGATGGGAGATGGTATCCCAGAAGAGAAAGGTTAGTGGGGTGGGTGTGGGGCCCACTCCCCGCACAGCAGATTGCCAGCTAGAACACTTAGCAAACGCAAGAGACTAACTCCTAAGGGCTCGCTATGTGCCGGGCATGTTGGGAGGTTCTTTGTAAACGTTGTCAGCATTCAGAATCGTTTCCCCTTTTTTCTGTAAATTTATTATTTATGCACCAAAATGGCTCATATTCAAGTGAAGGAAATCCATTTGATTATTCTTATATAGCTTACAGCTACAATTTCTTTATGTAATACACCGTGATTGTGGTTCATTAATTTGTAGTGATTGATAAAAATCAGTCAGTAAAGCAGACAAGGCTACTCTTTTCCCTAGTTTGAGAGACTTAATACTTCATTGTGACCACAGATAGTCTTTTGTTCTGATTCCCAAATACGCCGACTTCGTTGACAGCCTCTAAAATTAAGGTTAAATTCACTAACCTTGGCAAAATCAATCACCGATAGCAGCTCCACTCATTTAGAGTATTTTTAGACCAAATCGGTTTCAAACTGTTTCTACTGGAATTACTTAGTTTATTTCATGCACAGTGTGTGGATTATTATTCCTGATTGATACTACTTTTTATTTAGAGATTATTCTCTTTAAGATGGAACTTTTCATGGAACAAACCAGATTTTTCTCTTTCTCAAAGCTGGGGGATGGAGGGCAGTGAATGTCTGAGGTTACATAGGTCTGAGAACTCTAAGTTGGGAACTTTAACTCTTGCTCCCATCTATAAATCCTTTGCTGTGTGTTTTTTGGTTTTTTGTTTTTGTTTTTGTTTTTGTTTTCAAAAAAGGAAACATCAATTTTAATTTAAAGGAAAAAAATCAGAAATTGTCTGAGAAAACAACAGAACAAATCAATTCCTGAAAAAAAGAGTTCTGCATCTTGGTGATCACATTTATTGAAAGGGTTGGAAAAAAATTAAAATGCTCTTTAGCTTAAGAATTTTGTTTTTTTTTAAGATTTTATTTATTTGACAGAGAGACACAGCGAGGGAGGGAACACAAGCAGGGGGAGTGGGAGAGGGAGATGCAAGGCTCCCTGCTCAGCAGGGAGCCCGATGCCGGGGCTTGATCCCAGGACCCTGGGATCATGACCTGAACCGAAGGCAGATGCTTAACGACTGAGCCACCCAGGTGCCCCTAGCTTAAGAATTTTTGAGTTATCCGCAAATCAACTCATTTCAGGAGTGGAAGAATCCTTGGTCACTTCTCAATATCAAAATTTACGCAGGTTTCTCTTTTGAATATCTTCTACATTTAAAGAGGCAATCATACAAAAGCTCCTATATTCCATATATGATAAATTCTTTGTTTCAGCCAACTCTTAATGGAGGGTCAACTAGTACAACACCATCTCCCCAGGCAAAAAGCATTGGAATATTCCGTTTTGTTGATTTATATATCTCTTCATATGTTTCCTCATCAATTTCTATAGTAATCACAGTTTCTCCCACATCTCCCAATAATCATATTTAAATGCTGATCATAAGCATGTAATCTGCCTCGAAGCTCTCTGTCATTTCTCATTTTCACATAAATTCGCTCATCCAGGCTGAGCCTGATGAGATCCAGGGGATCTTCTACAGTCTTGGTAGTTTGTTGCTGGTCCACGTCATCCACCATGTTTCAAACCTTGCACCCTTTCCCCCTTTGCTGCGTTTTATATGATCTGGGTTGGACACATGCTCATGTCTTTGACTCTGAGAGGGAATAGATAGAGGATTCATAAGCACCACATCTTCTGGCAGCTCTGTAGACAGCAGGTAATGCTTTAGAGTCTTGGTCCTTGTTAATAGTAATCTTTGCTTCAAAACACAGTGCTTAAGGGGCACCTGGCTGGCTCAGTTGGTAGGGCATGCGATTCTTGATCTCAAGGTCATGAGTTAGAGCCCCATGTTGGGCGTGGAGCCTACTTAAAATAAAGAAAACCCACAGGGCTTAAAAATATTTTTTTCCTACTCCCCTTTAACAAATTCTTAAGATTATTTCCCCAAAACTTTATAGTTCTGAATATTTAAATCTAGATTAATAGTATATTAAGTGTTTAAAGTAATATTGTATGTAAAGGAGGATTTATGTAAAATGGATCCTTTTTGATTTTTAGCATCATTTTGCTAAAGTATAAATTTACTAGTGAGATGACAGCTTGATAACAAGTGAAAACTAAATTTCTTTTATAAAGAAATTTTTATAAAATGATGTATCATGGCTCTTGGGTATTGTGGCTTTAACGTGATCTTCAAAAAATGTTTTTTTGTGTGTTTTTTTAAATTTCTATGAATTTTTATATTTTACCGAAGTTGTTCCTCACCTTGTTCTGAGAGTGTACATTTTTGCTGCTATTTTGATAGACATGGTAAAAGTGGAGTGCAAAGGCTTTATGTTGGATATGATGAGATCTGAGTTCTGCTCCCAGTTCAATCATTCCCTTATTTTACAGATAGGAAAGCCAGGGGCACCTGGGTGGTGTAGTTGGTTAAGCTTCCAACTCTTGTTTTGGCTCAGGTTGTGATCTCAGGGTCATGAGATCAAGCCCCATGTCAGGTTTCTAGCTTAGCGTGAAGTCTGCTTGAGATTCTCTCCCCCTGTCCCTCTACCCCTCCTGCTCACACTCCCTCTCTCTCACTTTCTCTAAAATAAAACTTTTTTTTTTTTAAAGGTAAGCCCGCAGAGGGGAAATTATTTTATTATATTTTTTTAATTTTAAGAGAGAGCATGCCTGAGAGCAGGGAGAGGAACAGAAGGAAAGACTCTCAAGCGGACTCCACGCTAAGTGCAGAGCCAGTTGTGGGGCTTGATCTTAACGACCCCAAGATAATGACCTGAGCCAAAATCAAGAGTTGCATCATCAACCAACTGAGCCACTCAGGTGCCCCAGAGGAGTTATTTTGGAGTTCTAAGTATGAAGTATCTAACCTGTAAGATAGAAGAGTTGGAGTAGACATAAACTTACTTGAATAGCTTTTAATGGCCTGCAAAGCCTTTACACCCCAGGAAGATTTTTACATTTATTTTATAAAATGAAATGTTGCCTTCCTGAAAGTCACAGTTGGTAGTAAAGAGATAAACCATTCCGAGTCCAAATAGGAGACGGAAATGACACAATAATTTGAACAGAAAGAATAGGGAATTATTATTTTATTCATTCATTTATTATTATTATTTTAGATTTTATTTACTTATTTGACAGAGAGAGACACAGCGAGAGAGGGAACACAAGCAGGGGGAGTGGGAGAGGGAGAAGCAGGCTTCCCGCCGAGCAGGGAGCCTGATGCGGGACTCGATCCCAGGACCCTGGGATCATGACCTGAGCTGAAGGCAGACACTTAACGACTGAGCCACCCAGGCGCCCTTATGTTTTTTTTCTTGTTTTTTTTTTTTTTTTTTATGGTGAGAACATTTAGATTTAGCCAGCCAGTCGAATGTATGCCACCTTCTCTCCATCAGGCCTGATCAGGTTGTTGACCTTGGCCATGTCAATGTCGTAGAGCTTCGTCACAGCCCCTTTGATCTGGTGCGTGTTGGCCTTGATATCCACAGTGAACACAAGTGTGTTGTTGTCTTCTGTTTTCTTCATGGCTGACTCAGTAGTCACGGGGAACTTGATGATGGCATAGTGATCAAGCTTGTTTCTCCTGGGTGTGCTCTTTCGAGGATATTTGGGCTGCCTCCGGAGACGTAGTGTCTTGGGTTGTTGGAATGTAGGTGACTTGCGGATCTTTTTTTTTTGTGACTGTGGACGCCTTTCAGCACTGCTTTCTTGGCCTTCAAAGCTTTTGCTTTGGCTTTGGCTTTGGGAGGGGCAGGGGCTTCCTTCTTAGCCTTCAGTGCCATCTTTGTGAAAGGATAGTATATTAAGGTTTTTTTTTTTATTGTTAAGTAGTCTCTGCACCCACTGTGGGGAATGAACCCCAAGATGGAGTCACATGCTCTACCGACTGAGCCAGCCAAGTGCCCTGAGTTGTTTTTATATCCTACAAGACAGACTTTATTTTTTTATTTTTAAAACATACATATACTACTGGAGTAGTTTTTGGAAGGGATTTTTTTTAAGTTGAATTATAGTTGACAGTATATTAGTTTCAGGTGTACAGCATAGTGATTTGACAATTATATGTTATGAAATGCTCACCAAGAATAGGGAATTATTAACAGGAAATTAGAATGGGGGGGAGTGGTTAGTAAGAATTAAAGAAGACTTGAAAAAATACAGGACTAGCAGATGTAGGGAGCAGCCACTACCCCCAAGCCAAAAAAGAACCCCCAAGGAGGACTCTTCACTCCCATTGCTCGGGCCTAAAATTTGGACCTCTGGAGAATGCCCTGTGCGGGCTCACTAGATCTTGGAGGTGCTGAGCTGCTTCCTCAATAGGGGTTCCCTACTTGAAACTATCTACAGGGAAATCCTGGGCCTCAGAAACCCCTATTAAGTCACCTGAGAGGATGCCTAAGAGGTCATTGCCATGGTGGTCATTCAAGAGGAAGTGCCTCACCAGAGGCTGCCTACTTTGGCCGCTACCAGAGGAGGCGCTGCAGGAAGCTAGCTGCTGGATGCTGTTGGCTGCCGGAGCCTGGAGGGGCAGGCACAACTGAACCCTCCAGTGCCCTCTGCTGGCAAGACTTCACCTTGCGCAGCTTGGTAAAGGAGAGATGTTGGCGTAGCTGATCCATGTTATCAGTGGGCGAAGCAGGGTAGTGACTGGCACAGAAGATAACGCTCAAGTCTTTTGGGGCTCTTGAGATCCACATTTCCTATTTAAAATACCTTCCGGACTCAATAAAACTTGCCACTCTAAAATTCTAGGATTTTAAAATATATCATTATATTCATTCAAGTTTGAATCCTGTAACTTAATTTATGGCAAGTTTACATTAATGAGATTATATTAAAATATTTGGCCATCTTATATGAATGGTAAATATAGTCTGTGGTTTTTATATTGCACTGAACATTTCAGTGTGATTTGACACTAGAAAACTATAGTCGTGGTTGCTGTTGTGATGCACATATAACTCTTGCCTTTGGGGGATGTATATGGATAGCCGTGGCTGCCTCATTACTTCCAAAACAAATATGATTACTAATTTATTTCTACTAAAGTTTTAGAACTGTAAGACGACACTAATACGCTGTAAATGTGCAGGTGCTTAATGATGTTCTCGTGTAAAGAAGTACATATTTTAAAAGTAGCAGTTTTCTAAAAACAACATATGTTTTTCAATAGATTATGAGCCTCAAACAATTTGTGAGCATCTTCAGTATTTGTTTGCCTTGTTGCAAAACAGTAATAGGCGATACATTGATCCATCGGGATTTGTTAAAGCCTTGGGCTTGGACACAGGGCAACAGCAGGTAAGAACGCCTAAATTCTGTGAATTTTTTTTAAAGGATTTATTTATTTATTTGAGAGAGAGAGAGAGCACAGTGAGGGAGTGAGAGGCAGAGGGAAAAGGAGAGAGCGAGAATCCTCAGACTGCCCACTGAGAGTGGAGCTGATTCAGAGCCCAATTTCAGGGCCCTGAGATCATGACCTAAGCCGAAATCAAGGGCCGGATGCTTAACAGACTTAGCTACCCAGGTGCCCCAGAACCTTTAAGTTTTTTTATTTTATTTTTATTTTTTATTATTTTTTATTATTTGACAGAGAGAGACACAGCGAGAGAGGGAACACAAGCAGGGGGAGTGGGAGAGGGAGAAGCAGGCTTCCTGCAGAGCAGGGAGCCCGATGTGGGGCTCGATCCCAGGACCCTGGGATCATGACTGGAGCCGAAGGCAGACGCTTAAAGACTGAGCCACCCAGGAGCCCCCCTTTAAGTTTTTTTAAATATAAAAAGGTACCCAAATGTCCTTTAGAATGTTTGTAGGAGGAAGTGAAGTGAAATGCTTTCTAAAAATTAACTTTTTTCTATTTTGAATTAGAGCATTTATTGAACTGTCCAGCATATTACACATTTTCCTTGATCCCATTTCTGAAAACTCATATGTGGGTACAAACTGATTCAACATAGCTCTAGTCCTTATTTGAAAATGCTAAGTTCGAAATAGAGAGAGTTTCCGGAACATTTCACTTATTGCTGTTTGTATCAGAAGTTGAAAAGCAAGGTACGATTTTTCTTTCTGTTAACCCAAACTTGTGTTGTAGGATGCCCAAGAATTCTCAAAACTCTTTATGTCTCTGTTGGAAGACACTTTGTCTAAACAAAAGAATCCAGATGTGCGGAACATTGTCCAACAGCAGTTCTGTGGAGAATATGCTTATGTAACCGTGTAAGTGTGTTTCAGCTTTCCCACCGTGCATTGTCTTCTAAGACTGTTACTTAGCATGTTATCTGATTTTCAGGTCAGTTCCAAGTTACAGCTTTCATGGGCCATCACAGGGCAAGTAATATTTATAGTAATTCATTTCCATGGCAACGTGTAAACAGCTGACGTGGTAAATGCAGTTGAACCCCTTCAGATGTTGAGAGCTGTGTGTGGTTGAGGGCTCACCGTATACTTTGTGGCTGTGGTGTGAGCTCAGAGAGGGAGATTGGAGCCGGTAGAATACTGAGAGTGAATGTAAAATGCCTCTTGAAATTTTTCCTAATCATAAACTACAGGCCTCACCAATCACTTTGTTTTTTATTTTTAATATATAGTGTAAATAATTTCCATGAAAGAAAACCAAGGTAATAAATGCTTCTTTCCATAGTTCTAGAGTGTAATAAAATGGAACTGGATTGTTTTCCCACTCTGACCTTAATTTTATCGCTCTGTTTTATTATAGTTGCAATCAGTGTGGCAGAGAGTCTAAGCTTTTATCAAAGTTTTATGAACTGGAGTTAAATATCCAAGGCCACAAGCAATTAACAGATTGCATCTCAGAATTTTTGAAGGTATTCGAATTTTGGCGTATATGTTGTTTCTACTCATTAACCATTAAATACTATTCTGAGTAGTTTTTTGGTTTAATGGCTAAATTCATTATTAGCCTTTTCCACATATGACGTGTCTCTGTTTCTGTAATGATCTGGAAGAAACTGTAAATTTTAAAGTGCTGAAGCAGGCTGTGTGTTGAAGGGCTCCTTCAGTTACTTTACATGTAAAGTTACGTGTTAAAACTTGGATGATTAGGGGTGGTAGAGTGTTTAAGGAAATCTAAGCTTTACTATCATCCGGTTAAACTGCCTTTTCATTTAAGGAGAACTACCAGGTGTGGAATGAAATTTTTTTTAAAACATCACTGGTCATTCTTCAGCCCTTCTACTCTGTATTTCTTCTTGTATGTAGATGCATGTGGAGGGAGGGGAGTGGCTCCCTTTCGTTCTGAGTTGAGAAAGCTGCTCAGGGAAACCTTTGTTACCAAGTGGGAACAAGCACATGGCATAATAGATGAGCTTATCCTATAGTTCCCTTTCTTAAAATATTTTTGTACCTTTCTTCCTTTCTTAGCACAACTGTTAGCCTGCTTCAAATACTCATTTACTGAATTTATTCACCTAGATATTGTTTGAGTGTTTACTGTGTTTACACACCGATTCAGTGGTTGGGGATAACCCTAGTGGGTGGAAACCGAGAACTTTTGCCTTGTAATGTTAGTGGTGTGGGGACTGGGGATGACAGTGAAATATGTAGTGTGTCACCTAGAATAAGTACCATGGAGAAAAATAAACCTGGGAAGGGGGATGGAGAATGTGGTAGGGATGAAAGTGGGGCTGGTTGCAGTTAGAAATAAAATGATGGAAGGTGAAGGAGTGAGCCATGGAGGAAATGGGAGGAAGTGCAGAGCTTGAGAAAAGAATGTGCCTGGTAGTTTGAGGGACAGCAAGGTCAGTGTGGCTGAAGTGGATAAGCAAGGGGAGAAAGATGTTGTAGAGTAACTGAGAATCATACCGATGGAGCCTGGTGGGCCTTGGCCAGAGGCTTGACTTTGAGTGCAGTGAGATGCCATCAGGGGATGGTAAGCATAGAATTATGATCTGTTTGAACAGGACGGTTCTGGGTGCTGTCTTGAGAGTTGGCTGAGGTTGGGCCTGGGCAGGCAATGGAGTTGATGCTGGCTTCGACAAAGGGTCATCTGAAGAGGTGATAAGTAGTGTTTGGATTTTCAGTGTATTTTCCAAGTAGAGCTGATACAGTTTGCTGACTGGACATGGAGAGAAGGGGAGGAGTCAAGGATTTTACTAAGGTTTGGCCTGAGCGCCAGGCAGGGATGGGGTTGCCAAAATTGCTCTGGGAAGGGATGTGGGAGGAATAGGCTTGGGAGAGGGATTGGGAGTTTGCTTTGGGGTGTGTTAGATTTGAGACGTTTGGTTCAGGGTTTTGGGGGCAGGATAAAATCAGGGTTGAGAGAGACGAGGACCAAGGACACTGAGCCTTTGGACATTCAGACACAGGAAACCAGGGAGGTTAGGGGGAGCTGGCAATGGACGCTGGAGGGGAGGACTGGCAAGTGAATTAAGAAGACATAACAGGAAAAATCTAAGAAGAAGCCACTAAGCCATACCACTGAATTTCCCGAGATCTTTTTGCTTTATCTCTTCAGCTTGATTCAGCAATTTTAACTGTGTATGTGCGTGTCTGTGTATGATTTTGTATGTATGTAGTTTCGTATTCTGGTGCCCTATGTAATCTCCACCATTTTTCACAGTTCTTAAATTAATTTTGTTGCATCAAAGTACGTATGATTTTTTTTTTTTTCTGTACAACCTACTTCCTTAGAATTCCCAGAAGTGGGATTATCAGGACAAAGCATTTTTGAGAAGTACTTAAAAAAACATACATTTTGGAACGAGGCACAGCAATTTTAAATCATTGTATGCAAATTAATATTACTGCTCGGTAATGCCTTTTATCTTATGTGTCCTTCATTACTTAGTGTGACTCGATCTTCAGCAGGTTGGGGGGGCTGTTACTTAAAATGAAATTATGCTTTACATCAGAGATTTGATCACTTTTTAAAAATCTTTCCATCTTCTAATTTTTTTAAAGTAATGTCTTATTTCTGATCAGGAAGAAAAATTAGAAGGAGACAATCGATACTTTTGTGAAAACTGTCAAAGTAAACAGAATGCCACAAGGAAGATCAGACTCCTGAGCCTTCCCTGTACCCTGAACTTACAGCTGATGCGTTTTGTTTTTGACAGGTAAATATGTATGAGTAGCAGTGTTTGTTGCTCATTGTGGCCTAATGTGTACAGATTTTACCATAGACAGATAAAGTAACGGAATGCCAAAACTCTAGATTGTGTAGGTGGGACTTGCCATTTTGAAATGCCAATAATACCTGGGTTTATCACAAAATTCTTAAAGAAGCCAGCCATATCTGAGTGAGAACTAGAAAAGTAGGGAATCCTTATTTTTATTCTATTAATTATTAAACACTGCAAAGGAAAACAAACATACAGGTAAGAACTGAATTATCTTGATGTTCTGTATTTTTGAATAAGAACTTTGTAAATTTCTACTTATTACACTCTTCCACCCCACCCGACCCCCGTGGGAATATATCTTTGATTTTATAATTAAGATAAAGGCAATGTTTGCACATGCACATTACCTTTATGAAGCAGGAGCACCTGTGGCTCTCTTGTGATTATATTAAAACTTCCGAAAATTAGTTTGGAATCAACACTTAAAATCCATACTTTTAACCTATTCTTTTCCACCAATTATAAGACAGCATTATGTTGACTTCTAATCATACAAGTTTTTGAGCAAGATTGCTGAGTGAAACCTACCTAGGTACCATTGAGTTTATTAAAATAGCTGGTAGAGCTTATACATTGTTTTATGATTGTTTTAAATATAATTAGCTTTCCTCTTGGTTAGGCAAACTGGACATAAGAAAAAGCTGAATACCTACATTGGCTTCTCAGAAATTTTGGATATGGAGCCTTATGTGGAACATAAAGGTAATATTTTTACCGAGCAGTGATAATTATAATGCCCAGAGACTGTAACTTGTGATCAGCTTGTGATGAATACAGGATAGCATTTTATAAGTACTCTTTGCTAACCTCTGTCTGGGAACAAAGGCTTTTTAGGCGAGCTGAGATGTTACTTCCATTTTCAATGAGTAAGTACACCACAGAGGTTAGATGGTTCATCAGTATCTACAAAAGAATAAAAAGGGGAGAAGGTATTTTACTGTCTGAACCCACACTTGGTCCCTTAGTGTCAATATAATTCCTCATAAAATTCTGAGCTGCCTCCATTCATGTTTTTTTTTAACTTTATCAAAAACTTCGGGTGGCATAATCCCAATATTTATGCTGTAATTCTCCCTATCTGTGATGACTGATGAGTTCTAGGATGCTGCGACAAAGTATCAAGAAGAAATAATTTACTGTCTTTTCCTTTTGGCCCTTTTGTTTCTCTTGCCCTGACTGGAAGGACTGCTTTCCTTCCTTTCCCAGATTGATCTTACTATTTATTAAATTTTTAATATAGAAATTATATCATAATTTTTATCTCTTTCTATAAAAAGCTTCTGGAGGTGACTTACAATAGAAACAATCCCTAAAAACCTTTGGAAGAAACAATTGGGGAGGTTGGGGAACGATGTTAAGTGTTTAAGCTTTTAAAATGTGTGATGCTCTGTCAATGCTGTGGTTTGAAATTTTCACTCGGTGGAGGAGGAAACAGCTGGAGACTTTGCTCCTGGACTTGGCTATTACTATAGTTGATTGAATGAATAAACTGTAGTTCACTTGTGTAGGGATTTGTTTCCTGCCTACTTTGTTCAGGTAATTGTTTGAAGTTAAGAGATGTCTGATAGCTTAGCAATGTCTCAGGGGACAGAAACTTAGATGTAAAATTAGCACTTACCTTGACCCCAGTGTATGATTTTGAATAGTTTTTATTATTGTTACTAAACTTATTATGTATTTGTCCAATTGGTACTGTGGGAAAATAAGATGATTATGAAGTAGACTTGGTAGGTCATAAAACCTGTAGAAATAATTTAAATTTAGTGTTTGCTGACTAAATGTAATAAACTTTTATTTATATTTTTATTTTTAAATAATTTTTTAAAAGATTTTATTTATTTTTAGAGAGAGAGAGAGCTTGCAATGGGTGGGAGAGGCAGAGGGAGAGGGAGACACATGGGGTTCATTCCCAAGACCCTGAGATCATGACCTGAGCCAAAATCAAAAGTCAGACGCTCAACTGACTGAGCCACCCAGGTCCCCTAAGATTTTATTTTTAACTAATCTCTACACCCAGTATAGGGCAGAGCGTGCAATTCTTGATCTCAGGGTCATAAGTTTGAGCCCCACATTGGGTGTGGAGCCTACTTAAAAAAAAAACAAAATCAAAACCACAAAAGGGGCACCTGGGTGGTTAGTCAGTTGAGCGTCTGCCTTCAGGTCATGATCCCAGGATCCTGGGATAGAGCCCCGCATAGGGCTCCCTGCTCAGGGTGGGGTCTGCTTCTGCCTCCCTCTGGCCCTCCCCTTGGCTCATTCTCTCTCTCTCTCTCTTCTATCTCACTCTGTCTCTCAAATAAATAAATAATATCCTAAAAAATAAAAAACAAAAACACAAACCACCTGTAATTCTATCACCCAGGCCACCAGTATTTGTATTTTCCTATATTCTAGCTGATACGTATCTGTACACACATATCCACATAAAAAGCTGAGAGAAGATAGATCTAAAAGATGCTCTTTTTTTAAAAAAGGAGAATTCACTTGTTTCTTTAAATATGCACCTCCGATCTACGTAGATCTGTAAACTAAGGGATTCCTGTTCTTGAACCTTTAGCACCTGACTCTCTAACTGAACTTTTGCTGTATTTTGGGGGGAATTTTGTTATTTTAAGTTTTTGGCAGGGGATTTTAATATTCCTGTAGGTCACGTTGAGATTTGGGGACTGAATAAAATTCATAGAATTTCAGAAGAAACCAATTATATTTATTTATTTATTTATTTTTAAAGATTTTTATTTATTTATTTGAGAGAGAGAGTGAGAGAGAGAAAGAGCACAAGAGGGGGGAGCGGGAGAGGGAGAAGCAGACTCCCTGCTGAGCAGGTAGCCCGATGCGGGACTCAATCCCGGGACTCCAGAATCATGACCTGAGTCGAAGGCAGTCGCTTACCCAACTGAGCCACCCAGGCGCCCGAAACCAATTATATTTAAATATAGTTAGCAAAACATTAAGACAACATTATGATCCAAATAATATAGGTGCACATTAAAGAACAGGTTCCACTGGCTGTTTAAAACTACCAGAATTATGAAGTTGATAGTATAATGAGTGGATGAGTATAAATTTAGGTGAACAGTCGTGTTGTGATAGGAAAATTTTTGTGTTGTCTCTTGGTAATGCAGTCATGGTTACTGCCTCTACTTGTGTGGTTTATCGTGATGATTTAATTTAGGGAATACTATAAGGAACATGTATTGTCGGCGATTTTTCCTACTAGTCTGCTTCAGTGGTCTTTTTTTTTTTTTTAAGATTTATTTATTTATTTATTTATTTGACAGAGAGATAGCGAGAGCAGGAACACAAGCAGGGGGAGTGGGAGAGGGAGAAGCAGGCCTCCCGCCGAGCAGGGAGCCCGATGCGGGACTCGATCCCAGGACCCTGGGATCATGACCTGAGCCGAAGGCAGACGCTTAACGACTGAGCCACCCAGGCGCCCTGCTTCAGTGGTCTTGTCTTCACCCTCCCACAACCATCCACGGCAGGCAGAACCTCCCTTGTCCTGCCACTGTCTGCACCATACATGTCACTCTATCCACTAATCCTTCCTTTTAATATAGAGTCCAAAATACAAACCTGTGTGGGTTGCAGAATTCTCACAAAGTGGACATCTACACGAGCAACATCCAGCTCAAGAAATAAAACTTTCCCATGGCTCCAGAGTCTCTTTTGTGCCCCTCCCAGTAACAACCCCTTCGGCCCCCCCCCCAATATCATAGGCACTAATCTGGCTTTTATGGCAGTCACTTCCTTAATTTTTATTAATTAATTTTTATTTATTTATTTTAAAATTTTAAAATTTTTTTTAAAAAAGATTTTATTTATTTATTTGACAGAGACACAGTGAGAGAATGAGCACAAGCAGGGGGAGTGGGAGAGGGAGAAGCAGGCTTCCCGTGGAGCAGGGAGCCCGATGCAGGGCTCAATCCCAGGACCCTGGGATCATGACCTGAGCCGAAGGCAGATGCTTAATGACTGAGCTACCCAGGCGCCCCCCCCATGACGAAGTCTTGCAGTGTCTCTGTCCTTTGCTCCTTCATGTGGGTGGTGGTTGAAGGTAGCTGGAGAAAAACACCATCCTAGCTGTGTGTCTGTCTGCCTCAAGCTTTTTATTTTGAGGAATTTCAAATTTATACCAAAAAATTGAATCCCAGTCTAGATCTTTTAACTGGATCAGTTAGTCCAGTTACCCTTAATGTAAATACTGATACTTCCTCTGATTCAAATCTGCATCACTTTTTATGGTTCTCTGTTACTTGAATAGATAGATTTCCTTTTTTTTTTTTTTTTTTAAGATTTATTTATTTATTTATTTGACAGCGCTGAGCAGGGAGTCCAATGTGGGACTCGATCCCAGAACCCCAGGATCATGACCTGAGCCAAAGGCAAATGCTTCGCCCAGGCGCCCCTGAATAGATAGACTTTCAAACTTCTCATTTCTTGAAACATAGAAAGCCTAGTTTTGTAATCCATGACTGATGTTGTTGGAATATTATGCAGGCTTATTTTTGCTGTCTGGGTGGGTTCTTTAGTGTTGCCGTGTTTCTTCTATACTTGGTTATCTTTGATTGCATGCTGGTTATTGCACATGGAAAATTTTTTTTTTTTAAGATTTTGTTTATTTGAGGGGGAGAGAGAGAGAGAATGAGCAGTGGGGAGGGGCAGAGGGAGAGAGAGAAGCAGACTCCCTGCTGAGCAGGAAGCCCTATGCAGGGCTCCATCCCAGTACCTGAACGGAGGGCAGACACTTGACCGACTGAGCCACCCAGGCGCCCGTATCTTACTTAGTATTTTAAATTACTTTGAGCTGGGGTGGGGTAGGTAGGTGTTAATCTGTATTACTGAATCCCCCAGTGAGCTACAAGAATGCAGAGACTTTGTCCTTTACTCAGCTGCTGTACCCTGTGTTCCTAAAAGCGTGCAGCATGTTTGTTTGTTGAATGAGTGATTGGCTCTGCCTTGCGACTCACTTCTTGCAGTTGAAGAACGTTACAGTGATGAAATCATCAAGGATATTTACAACGATTTTTCTGCCACAAAGGTAGTAATTATTGTTTAACGTTAATAAAATGCTTCTGCTTTAAATGACCATCGATATGGGAGTGGTTCGATATATTGTGGTACATTACGATAAATTTCAGGAGAACATTTAATGATGTAGAAAAATGTTAAATGATTTGTTAGAAAAGCCTGCAGGTTTCAGTATTAATAGTGGTTATGTCTGTATTGTGGGGCTGCTAATGAATTTTTTATTTGCTTTCTAATTTTTAATAATGTGTAGAAGTGATGTTTTCCAGTACATATGTAGTTTCCTCCCTGTAATTGTTTTAAAAGATTTTCTTTCAAATTATATCTGAAAATGTCAGTATTGATTTGCTGATATTTTGATGTATGGGTAAAGTCTTCTCTTGCATAAACCACATGCATAATATACTGGCTGTGACTTGTTTTTGGTTATTTAGAGTGAAATAAATAGGAATTTAAAAATACTTATGAAGCAATGTGAGTGCGGAATCATTCTAGATTTTTAATGTTTTCTCTCCTGGTTGTTTCCAGTTATCTTGGCCTACACCTATTTTGACAGCAATTTTTCTTAATGACTAATCTCAAATTGTTCCTAAAACATTTTTCTTCTTTTTTTTCTAGAGACAATAGCTTTTTAGTTTCACACTCCCATCTGGTTAGTTTGTGTAAATAATTTTGTAACAAGAATACGAACAGCTGATTCTTGGTAGGAATATAGCTCATCAGTTTGCAGAGGGGCAAAGTCTACAACAGAATAGCTTTGTAACCCTGACCAGGGTGCCCAGGATGCCAGAGCTTTCTTTCCATCTGTATATTTTGCAGAGGAAATGGAGAGTTAATGCAATGAGCTGCTTAAGACGTTTACATTACTCTGTAAAACTAGATTTTTTTTTTTATCTTAGGTGACATTTGTTTTGTCTTGTTTTAGGTGACATGTTTTCAATTCTATCAGATGTGTAAACAATTTTAATCATTACAATTCAGACTCAGGATATAAGAAATACTGTTCTTCAAACTGTCTTTCACTTTCTCCCTTTCTCTTTCTCCAGGTGGGTCCTATGTGTATGAACTCAGTGCGGTCCTTATACACAGAGGAGTGAGCGCTTATTCTGGCCACTACATTGCCCACGTGAAAGATCCACAGTCCGGTGAATGGTATAAGTTTAATGATGAAGACATAGAAAAGATGGAGGGGAAGAAATTACAACTAGGGATTGAGGAAGATCTAGGTAAAACCTTTAAGTTGTGAGTGCCCTTTTAAAATATAAATTTTTTTCTTTTTTTAACTGGAAATCTTTTTGATAAATTCTTTCGCCGAAGATTGGGTTCTCGGTTAGCAAGGATATTTCCGTTTCTTAAACACATGTAAAATCTCTGAACATCTTTTGTTAGAAATGCCCGAATTAAAAAAAAAAAAAAAAAGATTTTTTTTTTTTTCCAGAGATGGTTTCTGTAATGGTTTCAGTGCAGTTTGAAGGCAAATATTCAAGAACCAGTTTAATTTGGGGTAAGGGGGGGATGAAAGGGGAGAGGATAGCAAGTATTAATCTTAAAATGATGAACGGTAGATTTAACATAGTAGGATTTGTAGTCCTTTTCTTTGGGTTAGGAGATTCATGTTGGGGAAATAACTCTAGCAGGGAACCATTACTCTGAGAACAGTGTATACTCCTTCCTGTTAAGTATCTTTTCCCATCCCTCGAATGTGAGCAATGCCTTTGGGGAGTAAGCTGCTTGTTGTTTTGTAGTGATGAGGTTGGCCATTGGGAGTACTTGGTGAATAGCTGTTGTCACGTTCATGTTCTTGGACCAGAATACCCACTTAACTCCCTACAGAAGTGAATAGTTCTTCTAGTAGGAGCCATCTCGGCTGAGCTTCTCATCACTTTATTACCGTGTTCGTCATTTTTGGGTGAGGTTTGGACTATGGAGTCTAAATAAGAAAAGGATTGGGAATAGGTGTGTCTCCTGCCACTGTTCTTTCTTAATGAATCAAAACCACTTTGCCAAGGAGTCAGGGAGGAGCATGGTTGTTGGAGTCAGCTTTTGGATGTATATGGGGAATCTTTCCACGGATGGTTCAGTGGGAACATGTTTTTGGTTAGGTGGGAGCATGTTTTGGGTTAAGTAGGGCCATGGTTTTGTAATTTGGAGAGAATTTCTATTTTAAATCACATTTAGGGTATTATGCTAAGTGAAATAAATCAGTCAGAGAAAGACAATTATCATATGATCTCACTGATATGTGGAATTTGAGAAACAAGGCAGGGGATCATAGGGGAAGAGAGGAAGAAGTGAAACAAGAGGAGAGGGAGACAAACCATAAGAGGCTCTTAATCTCAGGAAACAAACTGATGGGTGCTGGAGTGGAGGGGGGTGGCAGGAATGGGGTGGGTGGGTGATGGGCATAGAGGAGGGTATGTGCTGTGGTGAGTGCTGTGAATTGTGTAAGACTGATGAATCACAGGCCTGTACCCCTGGAACAAATAATACATTATATGTTAATAATAATAAAAAATAAATAGATAAAATAGAAGATACTACAAAAAAAGTCACATTTAGGTGTTTGTAGATACTGAGCTATGCACTCCCACTTTAATATTGAGGTATAAGGATATATATATATTAGGAGTATATATTATGAATATATATATTTGCACATATATGTGTGTGTGTGTGTGTGTGTATGGATATATATATATTACGAGAACCTGGGAACAAAACTGAGATGTGGCTTTAATTGTTCTTTACTGAGGTTTATTTGATTTATTTTAATTTTAGTTAGAATTGTAGGATTAGAAGCATTGCTAAGGCTGTTTTATCTATCTTCTACATACAGATAGTCCTAAATCTTAAAATAGGTCAAGAGAAAGAGACTCCACCTTATCAGGATCCCATCCCAGTGTTTTAATACCTCACTGCTGTATGCAGTGTACATGGCAAATTTCATCTCTTGTTTTCTTTTTTATCAAAATTAGAAAATCCTTGGTATTCTATCATGAACTTGTTTGAATTGTTTTATATTCCATCTCACACAAAGTATCTAGCATGTTGGGGCGCATGGGTGGCTCATTCGATTGAGAGTGCAACTCCTGGTTTCGGCTCAGGTCATGATCTCAGGGTTGTGAGATGGAGCTCTGCATTGGGCTCTGTGGTCAGCGTGGAGTCTGCTTATCTCTCTTCCTCCCCCTGGGTTCCTTCCGCTATTGCCTCGTGTGTGCTCTCTCTCTCTCCCATAAATATATAAAATATTTTTTCAAAACATATCAAACATGTTAAATCTTTATGTTTAGTTAGAAATGCCCAACCTCCTCATTACTGTATACGCTCCTGACATTGTTAATTCCCTGTAATGGTGGTCTTCAAACGTTTTGTCCTGTGTACTCTACAAGAATATTGAACAAATTTTTGTTCCCTGAACATTTTATTTTATTACTAAGATTTTATTTATTTGAGAGTGTGCGTGCACACGGCAAGCGCATGGAGAGAGGTACAAAGTGGGAGGGGAGGAAAAGGGAGAGAATGCCAAGCAGGCTGTGCATGCAGCCCAACACAGGGCTCAATCTCAAAACCCTAAGACTATGACCTGAGCTGAAACCAAGAATCAGTTGCTTAACTGACTGAGCCACTCAGGTGCCCCTCCCTGAACATTTTGAAATCCGTTATTTTTATTTATTTATTTTTAAAGATCTGGGGCGCCTGGGTGGCTCAGTCAGTTAAGCGTCTGCCTTCGGCTCAGGTCGTGATCCCGGGGTCCTGGGATCGAGCCCCGCATCGGGCTCCCTGCTCCGTGGGAAGCCTGCTTCTCCCTCTCCCACTCCCTCTGCTTGTGTTCCCTCTCTCGCTGTGTCTCTCTTTCAAATAAATAAAATCTTTTTTTTTTTTTTTTAAGATTTTATTCATTTATTTGAAAGAGAGACACAGCGAGAGAGGGAGCACAAGCAGGGGGAGAGGGAGAGGGAGAAGCAGGCTTCCCACGGAGCAGGGAGCCCGATGCGGGGCTCGATCCCAGGACCCCGGGATCACGACCTGAGCCGAAGGCAGACGCTTAACCAACGCCGCCCGAAATCCGTTTTTTTTTATCATAATTTTAAGTAGCTACACATAATGTGATTTCTAACAAAAATAGTAAAACAGTAACATCACTCTTTCAGTTGAGTCCAAATGAAATTAGTAACATAGTATTAACTTTTCAGAGACACATGGATGGGTCTTTCTTTAGAGCAGGACATTTTTAACCCTTACCCTTTCTCCCGTGGTAGTATTTACATTATAATTGACCGTATGGGATTTTTTTCTCGTGGAATATACTTAAGATCTCTGTAACCATAAAATCTCTAAATAGTTCAAAAGTTCTTTTGGATTGAGCTTTTTTTTAAATTATAAATATCACCACATAATCCATCAGTATAAGTATGTTAATAAATTTTTGAATTAAACACAAAGCAAAATTTTATTGTAAACATCTCTTATAATGACATGGCTAAAAGTTTTTAAATCTCTGGGTGAGAGGTTATATCTTTCTTTAATAAAATGGGAGGATAACTGAGAAAGGAGAGGCAGGCAGAGACCATGAGTGGGACCGCAGTGTTGAGGCAGATTGATTTTAGAAAAGAACATGGTGAATTGAAAATCTGGTCATTGATTTCCCTAGAACTAAGCAGGACCTTTTTGTTGTGCGCCCCACCCTCGCCGAAGATTACCCTGGGGTGCTCAGCACCATTTTTTTTTTTTTTAAGATTTTATTTATTCTTTTGAGAGAGGGAGAGAGAGACACACACAGAAACAGAGAGAGCCCAAACGGGGAGAGGGAGAGGCAGACTCCCCACTGAGCAGGGAGCTCGATGCGGGACTTGATCCCAGGACCTGGAGATCATGACCTGAGCCGAATGCAGACACTTAACCGACCGAGCCACCCAGGCGCCCCACTCAGCACCATTTCAAAGATCACGTTCATGTGATAGATAGACTTGACATTCAGAACACTTAATGTTTCTACTTGCTACTGAATTCACAGGTATCAGTGGCTAATCTTTATGCTCATTAGCATTTCATGTTAATGAACATGCCATTTTGTTAAATTTTTATTTTCCAGTTAACATACAGTGTTATATTAGTGTTACTTTAGTTTCAGGTACACAGTTATAGCGATTCAACACTTGGATCCAACACCTGGTGCTCATCACACCAGTGCCCTCCTTAATCCCCACCACCCATTTAACCCATCAGCCTACCCTCTCCTTCCTGGGAACCATCTATTGGTTTGCTAAAATGATCTAGATTTATTTTTATAATCTAAGACCAACATTAAAATAAACTCATTGCAGTAGTACCTTTTCTGCTTCTAGGTTTGTCTTCATGAAAAATAGTACTTACCATCTTTTAAAAATGGAATATGGCACACAGGGTGTAAACAGGGTAGGAAACCTGTTTAAATATTCAGACATCCAACAAGCATGCTGAATTTGTATTGCCTTTTAGTGTTTTAGATCCCTGTTAAAGAATTTTAAGTATGGGGGCGCCTGGTTGGATCAGTTGGTTGGGCATCGTCGTGATCTCGACTCAGGTCTTGATTTCAGGGTCATCATTTGAAGTCCTGTGTTGGGCTCCACACTGGGTGTCAACTTACTTACAAGATAAATTAAAAAATAATAAATAAATATCTTGAATGTGTATTGTAGGAACTGTGTTCTGTGGCCCTCCTCCTGCCCCTCCCCTGCAAAAGCATGAGGACTGACCATCGGCATTCTAATTTAGTTAACTTTTATTTTTCCACCTCAGCAGAACCTTCTAAGTCCCAGACGCGTAAACCCAAGTGTGGCAAAGGAACTCACTGCTCTAGAAATGCATATATGTTGGTGTATAGACTACAAACTCAAGAAAAACCCACCACAACTGTTCAGGTACCAGGTGAGCAATTTTCCAAGATTACAGAAGGCAAATAACTATAGAATATCGTGCTCACAGATCAGTGACAGGAAATTACTCCTTTATCAAGATAGGTTCATTGCATATGGTGTTTGTTGGTGAAAGTAGATATAATCACAAATTTGCTTTAAAGTAGTGAGTTTTGGGGCATCTGGGTGGCTCGGTTGAGCATCTGACTCGATTTCAGCTCAGGTCTTAATCTCAGGGTCATGAGTTCGAGCCCCACATTGGGCTCCTTGCTGGCATGGAACCTACTTAATAAAATAAAAATAATGAGTTTGGGGGGCACCTGGGTAGCTTAGTTAATCCTGCGTTGTGGATTTGAGCCCCACTTTGGGTGTGGAGATTACTTAAATATTTGAGAGAGAGTGGGGGACAGAGAGAGAGAATCTTCCAGCACACTCCCTGCTGAGCGAGGAGCTCAGTCTCATAACCCATGAGATCATGACCTGAGCTGAAACCAGGAGTCACACGCTTAACCAGCTATGCCACCCAGGCACCCCAAAAATGAATTCTGTAAGAAAAAAAAAATAGTTTTTTGGGCGCCTGGGTGGCTCAGTTGGTTAAGCGACTGCCTTCGGCTCAGGTCATGATCCCGGGGTCCTGGGATCGAGTCCCGCATCGGGCTCCCTGCTCTGTGGGGAGCCTGCTTCTCCCTCTCCCACTCCCCCTGCTTGTGTTCCCTCTCTCGCTGTGTCTCTCTCTGTTAAATAAATAAAATAAAAAATCTTTAAAAAAAAAAATAGTTTTCAAAATAAAGGAGCCTTTAACAGAACTATTCCACTGACCCCTCTCCTCCCAAAGAAAAGCAAAAACAGTTTAAAAAATTCTGTAGGTAGGCAAAGCATGTATTTAAAGAGCCATTTGTGGGTTTTTTTGTGTTGTTTTTTTTTGCCATTTGGTTTAATTTGTAAAGCGAACAAATGTGTTTTAGCCGCTTCTAATTAATTTTATAGATTATTTTTTAAAAGGAACAGTTGTAGGCTGCCTGGCTGGCTCAGTTGGTAGGGCCTGCAACTCTTGATCTCAGAGTCGTGAATTTGAGCCCTGCGATGGGCGTAGATCCTACTTAATTTAAAAAAAGAGTTGCTACTGGCCTGAAGGCAATCTTCAGTTGTCATTTTACCTAATACTGTTTGTGCTCTGTGGCATTCTCAATTTTGGATGGTATTTCTGAGCCATTTGATGGCTCTAGTTGGCTCGTGACATCATGGAGAACCAGGTTGGGCATCACCCAGTATTATTCTAGTGGCTGTTACCAGTTTTACTTTCGCCTTCAGGGTGGAGGTTTCTCCCAAGAAGGGAGACCTCAGGAGGAAGTTGTCACCAGAATCCTAGCCAGTATTTGGTATAATTCAGAGATTGGCATGGTTTTGTGTCTTTGAAAACAGGAAAACGTTATTTTTTGTCTTTTATGTTTTGAAAGCCTTTCTTCAAGAGCTGGTAGATCGGGATAATTCCAAGTTTGAGGAGTGGTGTATCGAAATGGCCGAGATGCGCAAGCAAAGCGTGGACAAAGGAAAAGCTAAACATGAAGAGGTTAAGGAGCTGTACCAAAGGTTACCTGCTGGAGCTGGTCTGTAAGATATTCTGGGACAGCACTGTTGCCATGATGTGCCTTGTTTCTTTCATGTTCACAGATGTGTATGAACAAACTTGCCCCTACCCTGTCCTATAACCCACTCATGCCAGCTTAGGCATTACAAAATTACTGTGTAAACCAGCAATAATTTGATGTGTAGCATTCCATAGAATTTTTGTTACCATGTACTTTTAAAAACGGGAAGCTCTTAATAAATTACAAGGTTTAGGTCAGCGCTCTGCATCTATATGAGTCTTACAGATGTTTCTATTTTGTGAGGTATTAATTTGTTCTTCACAAAAGATCTGATTGGGTTACTATGGAAGCAACTCACTATGTTGTTTCCTTGCTGCACAGTTTGTGCCCTGGCCGTATTAACCGGCATTTTTTTCTGTGAATACTATTTTTTATGATACTATTAGACTAATCTGAAATTTAATACCAAATATTATGCTAAGAATAGGAGAGCTTTTTGCTGACCCCTAATTTCTTAAGAATTATCCCACATGAGCCAGCTCATCCCTTTACTGTGTATGTTTAATGCAAGTTTACCCAGTGCCTCAGAAAGAAAACCCCAACTTCTCCAGGCTACTGTGCCATTAGTAGTGATAACACTGTCTTTGTCATTTCATAGACAGAATTCCCCGTGCCCAATTCCTGCGCAAGGAAGAGGCAGTTTAATCCTAATTTTAGAAAATAAATACTCAAGTGTAATTGTACTTGTGGTTTTGTCTTTTTCATATCTTAATTTTCTATTACTGGTATAATAACTTCAAACAAAAGATGAATATAAATTGCTAAATCTGTAAGAATAGCTCTTTAAAAGTTCTTTCTGAACTACATCTTATTTGATTCTGACCTTTCTTTGTAACCTGTTACTCTCACTCTGTCCCAAGGGTTGGGATTATTCTAAAAAGTTAGACTGACCTTAATTTTACTGGAAATGATTCAGGAATGAATATGATGCAGATCTCTAAGTTTATTCAAAAGAGTTGAGACCTAGAAATCTATTTTTTGAACTATATTCCCAGTTTCCTGCATTCACTGGATGAGAGAAAGGGACTAACTGAATCTAAAGTAAAATGCTCTTTTTGAACCACTCTTTAAAACTACCACATGGCCCAGAGATGTGATGTGTCAGGTTAACACATACTTGGCGCTTCTCTTGGCTATTTTCATTCAGTCTATAAGAACCTGTTCTTATGTTCTTCAGAATATGTCTCTTTATCAATACTTTTACCAATTATGAACTTCATGATTTTTTCCCCATTTGCATTAAACTTACATAGTAGAAAATCTATGATGTGCTAAAATGTTGACAAATCCCAAAGCAGATGACCGTGGTTTTGTGCTGCCCATCCAAGTCTTTGTTATGCATATTCTAAATCCTACCTGTGTTTGTGAAAATATTTAAAGAAGAGTCCCTTACCTAAAATATAAGCCTCATTGGGAACACAAACCCTTTTAGCCTTGGTATTGAAGTAAGTTCTCTCTAAATAATCTTAAATTTTATCTCTAGGTTGAGTGTTGCAAATATTTTTGATGCTGCGATCTTTCCTGGACTTTTATAACTCCCCAAAAGAAAATTCCTTATTTTGAATCCAGGCATTAAAAAAAAAAAAAGTTATAAGTAATTTTTAACCAAAATGTACATTTTCCTTTGTAAATATTTTAACAAGTGCTTTCCTGTTTTGCCAAATGCTGAGATTTTAAACCTTTCGGTATCTCCAACTTGGCAAATAGAGTTCTCATTCCTTTTTGGTGGTTGATGACCCATGCCTTCAGAAGGTGGTGCTCAGATGGTTTTCTGGATCACAAGTGACAGAGATCCTGCCATGAGTCTTTGTCTAGAGCAGAAGCATCTGTAGTGTAAAAACTTTCCAGAAATAGATCTGCTTTAACCGTTGAGACTTGAGCTTGACCCTGATCCTCAGGGTTAGTCTTGGCAGAGATTGATACAGCTCTTTATAGTAATGGAGATTGAAAATGAAAGAGAGAGAGACCTATGTGACCACAGTCACTCTTCCTCCCACAGGTCCTCCAGCATACTAAACTGGCACCCTGAATCTAGAAAATGGGCAGAATTAATAATATGGTTATTATATCAGAATTCCAGGCCTGCTCTCTGCTCTCTTCCTCCTCTTACTATAAAATCAGACATGGTTTTTCTGATCTTCATATCTTACATTTAATTCATATGAAACTGCTCAAAACCAGAATACGCTTCACTGGGAGGTTTTCTGTGGGACTCTGGTAGGGGATTGGAGCATGTTGTCTTGAACAGACTGCCTTTGAGCCACATTGTTGTCATACAGGTCAGGCATGGCTGCCCTGGTCGTTGAATCCCGGCAGACAGCCCTTGGCCAGGCGTGCTTTGTGCACGTGCAGTTTTCCTAGATTCCTTTTCTTAAAAGAGTCAGGGTCCTTACCGTGTATTCTTCCAGTTAGCCATAGCAGGTGACAATCTGCTCTTTTCCCGTCTCCATCTCCCAGGGAAATGAGAACACCTGCCAAATTATTCTTGCATGTGGCTCTGTGTCACAGTTCTGTTTTCCCTCCCTTTGATGGCCTTTAGATTAATAAAAATTTTAATCTATGGGACTGTATTTGGGAAAAGATGAGATATGCTAAAACTTTCATTTTCCTTTCTTGGATAGAGATCATTTGTCTTTGCATTCTTAAGATACCCAGTGTACTGTGTCCCTGGCAGTTTCAACGTGACAAATGGCAAATAAAATGGGGAGGTATTTTAAATTTAATGAACCACACCATTATATATTGTAAAGTGCCACGACCATGTTACCTATACTGAATGTTAAGGTCTCCTCTTTATATATTGTGTGAATGTATGATTAATTTTTCTATATCTCTTTTCTTCCAAAAAGCTCAAAATGCTTCACTTATCTTATCTTTTACACTCAACAACATCCCTGTGAGGTAGGTAGAAGGCAGGTATTATTACCTTCATTTTACAAATAAAAGACCTGAAGCATAGAGAGTTTAAGTGACTTGCTCAAGTTCAGTTTCTTGGTCGCAGAACTTGGATTAGACCTTGGTCTCAACTTGCAGTCATGAGCTCTTTCTCTGCAGCTGCATTAGGGCTGAGGACTCAGAAGGCTCTCAGTTGACAATGTACAGTCTTAGCACAAATACGGGATGTGACAATGCCGGATTTTGGTTTTGTAAAAATTGAAATGTTTCAAACTAAACTTAAAATGGAAATTAGTCTTCTAGATTTGTAGTATAAAAGTGGTCAAAATGGGCTTTGAGTTGAATTGTCTATCCCTCAGATCTCATCAGAAGTAGTACATAATACAAATACGTAAATTCAATCTCTGTATGTTTTCTTCTATGTTTTATGCTGGGACTCACTGGAGATCTTTGTAAGTAATCAAAGCTGGCCCTTTGTCTTTAATTTTGACTTTTAGGGAACTCATGGACTCTGTTTTCCCAAATGAAAATTCAGTTTGAGGTGGTTTGGTTTTGTCTTAATTTTTGCAACTTCAAAATCAGTAACAATTCAATTCTAGTGTACTTCATCCTGAAATTTGTTTAAAAATAGCTTACTTTCTTGAAATACATAATAATGTGACAAATAGCTCATGATATGGATTGGGATGGGGAAATCAAATACGTTTTAATTGACATCAGTATCCTCTTGGATGAAGAAAAGTTCAGTGGTTGAAACCGGCTTGTAAAAGTGCGGTTATAGCTGATGAGGTTAATCTCTAACTTAGAACTCAGTCAGACGTTTCATTTTCAGTTCCACATGTATATCACGTATTGGTGAAGTGTTTATGAAAATCATTTATGAAATAAACATAATAGGGAATGAGGTTATGTGACTTGTGAGCTGGCGTGGAGCATGTCCTTGTAGTTAACAACCATGGGTGTCCTGATCAGAGTTCTGCTCGTGCTGTCAAGCAAGACACTTCTCTCTGTGGATGCCTCTTTTGTAGAATGTGGTTAATAATACCAGCCGATCTCATAGGGCACCGTGCCGACTCGTCCCTGTCATGCACAGCTCCTTGAACCAGAAGAGGGTAGTTAAATGGAGCTTTGTGTCGCGGTCCTCAAACATTTTCCCTGAACAGTGATGCTTCTGATTCTGCTAACATTGGACAGGGTTTGCATTGTCTTTTGAGGAGAATGAATGTATCACTTAGTCAAAAAGCTGTAAAAATACATAGACTCTTTCCTTTCCTTTCTTCCTCAGAGCCCTATGAATTTGTCTCTCTCGAGTGGCTGCAGAAGTGGTTGGATGAATCGACACCCACCAAGCCTATTGATAATCACGCTTGCCTGTGTTCCCATGACAAGCTTCATCCTGACAAGATCTCAATTATGAAGAGAATATCTGAATATGCAGCCGACATTTTCTATAGTCGATACGGGGGAGGACCAAGACTAACTGGTAATTCGGGGTGTCTTCTCCGAGTACGAAGGAATTCATTAAGTCCTCACCCTATGGTCTCTGTGATCATCTGACCCAGACTCTGCCAGCCAGTCCAAATGTTCTGTACGCTTTGCAGAAAGAAAGGAATTGCTCAGTAAAGAAGTTATGTAGCATTATACATCACTTTTCATTGAATTTCCTTGTTGTTTTCCTCCCAGAGGAGACAAAACTTTCTTCTTTTGAGAAAACCATCTGGTAGTATTTTGTTAGTTTGTTCAGTACTCTTCCAAGTACTCGAACCTTGGTCTGGTTGATTGCACGTCTACTGTAGATTGTTACTTAGCTTATGAATAGAAGCTGCTCAATTCTACTTTGAATACAGAACTATATATAACGACATAGTATCCATAGTCTGTTTGGTTCTGGTTGTCTCTCCTCAAAACATTTTTCGTTTTAATGGCAACATAAGCCCCACCTCCAATCTACAGGTGAATGTGCTAAAACAAAATTGTGTGATCACCCTCCCTCCCTCTTTCTAAATTAAGTGCTGTTTTCTGAATGTGTAGAACTTACTGCATAAAAACTGGCATTTAACTGCCTGATCCAGGCCTTCTCTTGTACACATCTGGAGTTTTGCTTTCTAAATTTGTTTTTGATTCATGATCAATGAACTAAGCAGTGATTAGATCTTCCAGAGAATCACATTTCATAGGATTCCTACAACTGTGAGTTTTAAATCGGCCCTTGATGGTTCTCCGCCCCCCCCCCCCCCCCCAGTGTTCTGTGCTTTGAAGTGTTCCAATATTTCATATTCACATGAAGCTCTCAATTAACATATTTATAGTTGTCAGATATGTTGTCTCCCCCCATCTTAGAGCCTCAATTGTTTAACTCTAGTCTTGTAAAATATGCATCTAAACCTTGTAGAATAAAGTCCTTGAGGGCATAGGCTGTTTTACCATATTATGACAGTTCATCTCTCATTGTTCTTTCTTTATGCAGATACTAATTTTGCTACCTTGATATCTGTATCAACCTAAATAATTTAGGATATATACCAGTTTTCCCTATTGTCAAAACTTGTGACTTTGCTTTAGAATTCTGTGTTCTGTGAAGTCCTGACTTTGCTCACAGGTAATCTGTGCTTGAATGAACTTCATTTGCTCTTCTCTCTCACCTCTAGTGAAAGCCCTGTGTAAGGAGTGTGTGGTAGAACGCTGTCGTGTGTTGCGTCTGAAGAGCCAACTAAATGAAGATTATAAAACTGTTAATAATCTGCTAAAGGCGACGGTAAAGGGGTATGTTACACAGTGTATACTGTTGTTGATAAACCAAAATAGTTGTAAGAGGTAATAACCAAATGGCTTGTAATCTATAGACAATAGGAGTTAGGGTTTTTCGAAGAAAGAAGGGCAATGACGTGGACGTCAGGGAGGTTAGATTTTTGCAGTGATTGCCATTGTGTTCAAGATGAATAAAGCCAAGTCACTCAGGCTTTGCTACTGTATTCCATCCATCAGAAAAGTAGAAGCAGAGGTGCGGGTCTGAGGTCCGACCAGACCAAGGCAGCATGGTAGTATGTGTTCAGGTGTGGGTGTGTCCCCTCTAGAGAGCCTGAAGTGTATTAACAGAGGGTACCCAGGGGAGCATCCTTGGCAGAAATACCCAGCATACTTGGAGTGTGTCAAGTGCCACTCCCCAGTGGACCTCTGGACCTGGGAACCAGTAAACTCAGATGGCATTTATTATGGAGCTTATTATATCTGGGTTTAACTTCTGTTATATATTTTCCAAATAAAGATTAACCTAGTTCACTGTTTTTGGTCATTCTGCGAACAGCCTCAGGACTCCTTAAATGTGTGTTTGTATGTAGACATGGATGTATATATGTGAGGACCTGTATGTGTGCTTGAAGGCACAACTGTATGTCTTTGGGAGTAGTAGTCAAGGGAAAGAAAGTAGCCCATTGTGTTGTGTTCGGCGTGAATGTAATTGAGGAAGCAGGATAAGATTTGGGATGGAAACAGAATCTGAGATAACTGCATTTTAGTAGTGAAGAGTGAAAATGGCCAAAACATGGGAGTGGGTTAAAAATTGTGTGGACAGTAGCAGATTTTGAATGTTTGTAATTCATTTTTAGTTCATGACCTTTACACATAAAGAACGGGAAGGGGGCCATTAGGAAATGCTACTTGTGTGATTTCACATGGTCTCTGTTCTGCAGCAATGATGGATTTTGGGTGGGGAAGTCCTCCCTGCGCAGTTGGCGCCAGCTCGCTCTTGAACAGTTAGATGAACCAGATGGTGACGTAGACCAAAGCAACGGGAAAATGAACGGCAACACCTTGAACAAAGGTAATGTGAAAAGTCTCTGTGTTGGTGGTCGTGGACGGTACCACAGAATTCCCATCCGTGCAATTTCATAGGCCATTTTTATTAAACCTGAAGCTCTCAAGTGTCTCAGAACAAATAAAAGATTGTTTTGGGTTTTTTTTAAGATTTTATTTTATTTGTCAGAGAGAGAGTGCGCGAGTGTGTACGAGCAAGGGGATCGGCAGGCAGAGGGAGAAGCGGACTCCCTGCCGAGCAAGGAGCCCAATGCAGGACTTGATCCCAGGATCCTGGGATCATGACCTGAGCTGAAGGCAGCTGCCCCACCAACTGAGCCACCCAGGCGTCCCAAGATTTAATGTTAAGATACTGAAATTGAGCAAGGGCTCAGCAGCTCACATGAGGAATTCTCTGTGCCCTGGCATCCTTTTTGCTCCTGGTCTCTCCAATTAATCATGTGCAAAATTCTTTTTAAATTCTGCTCCAGACTAAAATTTTTAAGAAAGGTGAGTCTGGTGCTAGTCACATAGTATATATTGGCAGCTCAGTATGTTTGGTTTTATAGATTATCTGCCACATTTACAGGCTGCCTTTGGCAAATAAAATGAGCTTGTACTACGGCGTTTTTTATCAAGGAGAGAAGGCAGCTTATGAATAGCATTTTGCTTTTAAATTCTTCTGAGTTTTCTGAAGCTGTGCTTTCAAGTAGGAAATTATGTTAATATAGGTCAACCACTAAATTGAATTTTATAATCAGTGTTTTATAAGATACAAGGGGAATTAAGGCTCTAAAATTATTTGTAGGTTTATGGGCGCCTGGGTGGCTCAGTTGGTTAAGCGACTGCCTTCGGCTCAGGTCATGATCCTGGAGTCCCAGGATCGAGTTCCGCATCGGGCTCCCTGCTCGGCAGGGAGCTTGCTTCTCCCTCTGCCCCTCCCCCCTCTCATGTGCTCTCTCTCTGAAATAAATAAATAAAATCTTTAAAAAAAATTAAATAAATAAAATTATTTGTAGGTTTAAAATGGAAGCTAGTGGTTTGATCAGTCTATTCAGGCACAATTAGTGACCCTGAAGTGGTTGTTTCACTTAGTTTTCTTATCCAGATAATTAGGATCTACATACATAGATTTTTTTTTTTTTAAAGATTTTATTTACTTACTTGACAGAGAGAGACATAGTGAGAGCAGAAACACAATCAGGGGGAGTAGGAGAGGGAGAAGCAGGCTTCCCATGGAGCCCGGAGCCCGATGCGGGGCTCGATCCCAGGACCCCGGGATCATGACCTGAGCCTAAGGCAGACGCTTAATGACTGAGCCACCCAGGCGCACCAGCTCTTAACTTTTTAAGAAAATAAAAACCCCAAGGGCGCCTCGGTGGCTCAGTCGTTGAGCGTCTGCCTTCGGCTCAGATCCTGGTCCCAGGGTCCTGGGATCGAGCCCCACATTGGGCTCCCTGCTCCACGGGAGGTCTGCTTCTCCATCTCCCTCTGCCTGCTGCTCTGCCTGCTTGTGTTCTCTCTCTCTATGTCAAATAAATAAATAAAATATTTAAAAAAGAAAAACCCCAAAGCCACTATTTGTTTTAAGCTATGATTTTTAGTATTTTCAAATTTGAAGAGCATTTTTTTTCCCCTTATGGTTAGAAAAAAAATCTTGCTCTGCTGTACAATTCATGAACTTAACCTTAGTTTCAGTGTTATTGTCCTGTCATTTAAAAACCATATTTTTAGTAGCATCATATGACCCAGTGTGTTAAATATTTACTTGGTGCTCTTTTAAGCTTCTTTATGTGTTAGTGGTCCTTTTTTTTTTAAGCTTGTAAGTAATCTCAACACCCAACATAGGGCTCAAAATCAAAAAACTCCGAGATCGAGTCACACACTCCACCAACTGAGCCAGCCAGGCACCCCAGTGATTCTTCCTTTTAAGTAAACTCAGATGCCATAATAGAAAGTATCTTGATGTTGGCCTAGCTTAAAAATAGTTTTCATGTTGGTTTGAGAGTAATATGTTTCTCTTCTCGCCCTTCCTCCATTCAGAGATTTTAAGAGCTTGAAGCAGTGCAGAAGGTACAGAGTAAAATCTGCAAGCCGTTTACACCAGATATAATTGCTATAAAAATAGGGTTTTGTTTTGTATTTTAATAATGGCACTCCTGTAGATGCAGTTGTGCATTTTGTTCTCTTAGAATACATGGTTCTTTTTATTTAGTGGCTGCATTTCGTTGTATGGATGTATTCTATTTAACTGATTCTTTTTCAGTTTTGTACTGTTAGTATATAAGAACAGATAAAGTGAGCGTCCTTATGTATGCATAACTTCCCAGACATTGTTGGATCAGAGAATCACACCCACTTATAATTGCCAATACGTACTGATACGTATTGGTAAATTTTCTCCAGAAAGCATATGGGGGCTTATTTTTCCATGCTTTTGTCCACATGAAGAGTATGCTTTTCACATCAGCTTTTTACTAGTCTGATATATGAAAAATGATTTAGCAGTGTCAGGGCTTTGCCTTTCAAAATTATCGAGATCGACCATGGTCCTTTATTTGAGAAGTAGTTGTATTTGTGTATGTGATAGAGAGAGTGTCCTTTGTATGCCCGGTTTTCTACTGAGGTTTTTAATGTGATTAATAAATATTCTTTAAATGTCTTATGTACTTAAACTAAAACCCATGGATAACTATTGTAATCTCCTTAGACTTCAGACTTTTTATCTGACAGTGTACCTTGTATACACAACTACAAATTCATGGTGACACAGTGTAGACAGATAGGAAAAGTGGGTATTGGAAGAGAAATGTTAATGGGAAAGGCTCAGTTCTTAATATATATTTTGATGTTAAAGGTTAAGTCCTTATTTCTCATTAGTCTTTTCTGAAGCTTTCTGTTTAACCCCTAAAAGAATAGGTGGGTGAAAATGACATGACATGTAGATGATTAACTTGGTTTATGATCCTGTATTCTGAATAGCTTGACGAGAATTAATGGAAGGATATGTAAAGTATTTTTCAATTTGAAAAAAGGAACATTTTCTTGCATAATCTAAATCTTGAAAAAGTAAAACTGCCATTCAGATAATTTTCTTTCCTTTTAAGGGAAAGAAATATAACACTTCCTAACAGTAGCAGGTAGGAATCACTTGGGTCTAATTTTTAGAATGTTTTAAGTTTTCTTTGTTCAAAATTGTGCACAGTCGTATCTCTGCTACTTTAAACTTCAACTATAATAGCTAGAGTGGTTATTATCTGTATTTCCTTTGATTAGATGAATCAAAAGAAGAAAGAAAAGAAGAGGAGGAGGAATTAAATTTTAATGAAGACATTCTTTGTCCACATGGTAAGCTGGAAGCATACCTCTTCCGTTGCTAGTCTGACATTAGCGTATCATAAATGTGTTGTTCAGTGTTTTGCCGCATTTCTTAGGGATTAGGCCCTGACACAGCAGCCAGGGTGGAGTAATAGGCTTTCTAACCTGTGCTTGATTGTTAATGTTTCTGTTTTCTTACCCCCCACTTTAAAAAATTTTATTTATTTGTCAGAGAGAGAGAGAGAGAGAGAGAGCACAAGCAGGGGGAGGGGCAGGCAGAGGGAGAAGCAGGCTCCCCGCTGAGTAGGGAGCCCGATGCAGGGCTTGATCCCAGGACCCTGGGATCATGACCTGAGCTGAAGGCAGATGCCCAACTGGCTGAGCCACCCAGGCGTGCCTGTTCTTTTATCCTTTTTAATAGTTAGCTTCTTACTGCCTGTTTTCATACCAGTGTTTCTCGTATCCTTTGTTCTTTCCTTGCAAAATATTAAAAAAAAAAAAAAATACAAAATAAGATTTTCCCATATTTAGAGAAGAAACTTTTTTGTCACTTGCCACATTGAAGGACTATTTGACTTTAAAAGGAAGAATTTCAGTTATGTCCCGTGACTGTGAGTCTTTGTTCTACTTGAACATTTTCAGAACAGTGTTTATACATTTCTTAATATTATCAGGGCTGTTTCTTGTTTCATTTCATATTCATTTACTGACCAGCTGCTGTGTGCTGTGTACTCTTAATAATTTACAGGTTTTCACTAATTCTATGTATCTGCTTACGTATTTCTTATTTGTCCTAGGGAGTGCTTACTTCTTCTTTTTTTTTTTTTTTTAAAGATGTTATTTATTTATTTGAGAGAGAGAGAACACATGAGAGGGGATAGGGTCAGAGGACGAAGCAGACTCCCTGCCGAGCAGGGAGCCCGATGCGGGACTCGATCCCAGGACTCCAGGATCATGACCTGAGCTGAAGGCAGTTGCTTAACCAACTGAGCCACCCAGGCGCCCAAGGAGTGCTTACTTCTAATAAGTAACTTTCTGCAAGGGACCTGTTGTAGATGAGACATGGTTTTCCATTCTATTAGCACTGTGAAAGTCAAACAGGCATCTGCTTCTCAAAACCACTTCATCATTGTCCCCGTCCCTGACTGTGTTCAGTTCTTACTAGTTCATTATGAACCAGTACATGGTATCTCAACACCTACCCTCGTGCACACTAGTCCTTTTATATCAAGAGTCCTCGAGGACACTGGTGATAACAGCTGTCACCGGAGTGGTATTTGTAGGCTGGTGTTTTGGATATTGTCGCATTGTGCTTTCGCTGACTAGTTGAGGGACTGTACTTACTTGTTTACTGGCCATATAGTTGGGAGGGGGAATCATCTTGGGGTGTGGATTTGAGTCTCTGTGGGTCCCAAGCCAATTTGTCCTTCCTGTCCCATCACCATGCCTCCCAGTTGGCCCCGCTTACACTGCAGTGCACAGGAGGAGCACAAAGCAGGGAAGACAAGACCTCGCACGTGGTTGACAGATTGAGTAGGTAGAAGAAGGTGAAGTGAATTTTCTCATGATGCTTTCATACCAGCTTTTGTCTTTTTTTTTTTTTTAAGATTTTATTTATTTATTTGACAAAGTGATAGAGAGAAGCACAAGTAGACAGAGAGGCAGGCAGGCAGAGAGGGAGAAGTAGGCTCTCCGCTGAGCAGGGAGCCCGATGCGGGACTCAATCCCAGGACCCTGGGATCATGACCTGAGCCGAAGGCAGACGCTTAACTGACTGAGCCACCCAGGCGACCCATACCAGCTTTCCTTTCCCTTAACCAACATAGCATGAATGTAGACAGTGGGGCACATTCCTCCCTTTTGAGAGTTGAGGCATCTGTGGCACAGTGCTGACCTTCCTGCTTAGTGCCCCCCAGCTGTTTGAAACGGTGTCAGAACTCAGACTGTCATCTTACCCCTTAACTCATTGACTTTTGCTCTGTCTTCCCACCTCTTGACTCATCCTGTCATTTCAGGATTACAGTTGTGACAAAAAGCATGGCAGAGCTGAATGTGATTTCAGGACTTGTGCTGCACTCCTCAGCTGAAAATTTGAGCACAAGAGCTGGTTTTTAGATCTTTAGCTTGATCTCAACTCAGTGGTTTTACATTATCTTGTATTTTATTTTATTATTTTTTTACATAAGTTGTACACTCAGCAAGGGGCTTGAACCCACGGCCCTGAGATCCGGAGTCACGTGCTCCACCCACTGAGCCAACCAGGCGCCCTTACTTTATCTAGTACTTTATTTTATTTTATTTTTTTTTAAGATTTTATTTATTTATTTGAGAGAGAGAGAATGAGAGCGAGAGCATGAGGGGGGGATGGTCAGAGAGAAGCAGACTCCCCGCCGAGCAGGGAGCCCGATGCAGGACTCGATCCTGGGACTCCAGGATCATGACCTGAGCCGAAGGCAGTCGCTTAACCAACTGAGCCATCCAGGCGCCCTATCTAGTACTTTAAAAGGATGGTTCTCAACGACTGTTTTTGTGGACCTCACTTTCCAGTGTACTAGGTTGGGACCAAGGTTTTCAGGTGCAGGATATTGGACCTTACTTAGAAACCCACTTCACTCATGAGGTTTATATTAAAACTCATTCCTGAGCTGTGGTGGTGGCAATAGCTCTACTGAGTAATAAGAGGGTAGTGGACATGAACTGAATGTTTACCCTGTGTCCAGTGGTTTTATAAGTGTATAAATATTAACTCATTGAATCTCTACAACAACCCTTGAGTGCTCAGTATTACTGTCATATCCATCGTACTGATGAGTGAGTAAACTGAGGCACGAAGAGGTGAGAATTACCTGCTGAAAGTCAATACACTTGATGGGTAGTTTTGCAGAGACTAGGTATACAATTGTCTGTTGGAAATTATTTTTTGTCAGCAACTGGGAGGAATTGTTCCCTTTTAGCATACCATTTCTCCAAAGCCAAAAGGTTACATTTTTTCTTCCATTTCTGGCAGCTTGTAAGATTTTTGTCTCCAGTGTTGTGACATCTCAACTCAACCTGCCTTGGTGTGGGCCTGCCCTCCTCTATTGTGCAAGATGCTCCCTGGATGCCATGCGTGTGGCCGAGTCTGATGACAGTGAGCTTTGCTGTTAGGGGGCCCTGGCTGGGCTGTTGCTGTGGGGAGTTCCCGCGGCCCATATCTGCTCTTGGGCTACTCAGATTTTTCCATAAGCATCTTCCACTTTAATTCTGGGAAAGTGCAGGCTGGGCTGTCAGTGCTCTGGGGTCATGAGAGACAAGAGGATTTGGGAGTCTCTGGCTTCTGTGTGGAAACATTAACCCCATCTCAGCTCATGACCACATTCATCCCTGCACTCTGCAGGGGCCTGAGGCTGCAAGTTGCCAGAGAAGCCTGTGGCATTCTGTGGGTAGAGTGTTTGTTACCTATAGGGCATAGGGAAAGGGACTGAAAATTTTACTGCCTTCTAAGTACAGACTTTTGGTCTGTTCTCCTGTTTTTTAATGCCATCTGAACTTCTGTGTACTCCCAATTCCTGGGTCACTGGGGTGCAATTCTGCAATGTGGTAAATCTGGTTACTTCCTGACTTTTGCCAATTTAAAATTCATTTCTCTTGTGTCTCATCTATTTCCTTTTAAGCTTCAAAAAGTTTTGTTGGCATTGTTCCCTCTATGTTCTCTTTATCCATCATTATGATTTAATACCTTTTCTTTTTTAAAACCCTTTACTCTGGGGGCGCCTGGGTGCCTCAGTCAGTTAAGCAAGTGTCCAACTCTTGATTTTGGCTCAGTTCATGATCTCAGGGTTGTGAGATCAAGCCCCGTGTTGGGCTCCGCACGCAGTGGGGATTCTCCTTGGGATTCTCCTCAGCTCACTCTGCCCTTCGCCCCACCGCACGCTCGCACTCTCTCTCTCTCAAGTAAATAAATCTTTAAAAAAATTAAAAAAAAAAAAATCCCTTTACTCTGGTTTAATGTTATGTAGTAGTCACCGAAAGTCCAGTTTGGAAATTTCATTTTTATCTGGATGTCCTTATTTTGAATTTGCATATTTTTACTGTAAAATCCCAATATATTTATAAAGCCCTGTGTATATTTAATACATCAGATTTATGTGAATTAATCACCAGCTTATATTCCATTAGATTTACTACTGCTATAGAGTTCAGTATTTATTGCAGATACTATTATATGTATCAAGCTTTCTTACCCAGTTCATTTTGTATTTAAGTGGATAACCTTCCTATAACCTTTCTTTTTCTTTTTTTTTTTTTTAATAAAATTCATTCATTTATTTGAGAGAGACAGCGCCTGCTTGCTAATGAGCTGGGGAGGGACAGAGAGAAGCAGACCCTGCCCAGCTGAGCCAGGGACCACCCCCCACCCCCAGTGTGGGGCTGGATCCCAGGGCCCTGAGATCATGACCTGAGCTGAAATCAAGAGATGGTCACTTAACTGACTGAGCCATCCAGGCACCCCTAAACCTTTCTTATTACACAATTTGCTTGGCAATTTGGCAGTTTTTTGTTGTTTTTGTAAGTTCTTCAGATGCTCTGTACCCCCAAGTTATTATGGTTTGAAGTAGATTTTGTGGGTGAGGGTATGTATGCACAATCTAAACTCATCGTTTACTAGATTTCTGTGTTTACTCGAAGAATCCTTGGGTATTAGGTTATCCAGTGTGTTTGTTGAATTTGATCTCTCATGGCTAATTTGATCCTGTGTTGGGAGATGTTGCTCCAGGATGAATTTCGTTGATTGGCTTTTTCTTTTCAAATTTAGGAAAGTGATACTTATTACAGGATACAAGTCTAAAAATTCATATACCACAAGTAAAAGTTAGTGATTGTAAGGTCATAAACAAGATTCAGTTATGTTTAGTCATGGCGGTTATTAAAATGATAGGACACTAAATTTAGGAACATGATATAAGAAGTACAGGGAAGGACTTTATTAAATGAAACTGCAATAAAATGGTTTATTAAAATAGTCTTCTGACTTCAGAAATAAATTTAGGTTGTTTTTATACACATCCAGCATTATGACAAGTCATTTAGTAGAAATGCCCTCCCATCAGAACAAGGGCAACACGTCCCCAGTGACAGGAAATCCCATTAAAGTGTGTGTGTGTTTGTGTTACTGTTTCCTTTGTTCACGTACCTTTTCTGAACCATGTATGTACTGATACAGCACATATATAGTCTTCAGTCCTTGTGGGGGGAGAAGAAAGAAATCACTTTAAAGTTATAATTGCCTTGGAGTTCTTTTAAATCAGATTGTGGAAATCTGCTGTCATCTTTTTTATGGCTGCATTATATTTCACCATAAAGATGCACTAAATTAGAATCTGATAATCCAATTAACCTTAAAAAAAGTTCCCAGGTTGTCTGAGGATACTTATTGGAGTAGGTCTTCATGACCTCAGGAAATTTAAGTCAACAGCCTACTCAGAAAGAAAGTTAATTTTTACAGTGTGACCTATTTTCTCTGATAATAAGTTTTGTAAAGCAATCTTTTCTTGGGGTATTCAAAGCTCAGTAAGAGATAGAAGGTAAGACAATGCATTTTGAGGTGTTAGAAATTTGGGGGTTTGGATGAGACAGACCTGAGGCCATATTCCAGCTTCATTATAAACAACCTACGGTGGTGACTGGGTATATCAAGATCACGGATTCTCAGTTTATTTTGTAGAATCCGTAAAGCAAAAAATGATGTTACAGTACTTTGAAAAGTCACTGGCTTTATTTTTCTTACTTACGGGGATAGAAACAAATGTACGGCTTTGAAAACTTAAAAGATGGTTTTTTGGGTAATGACTGCATCTAATAACATAAGTGCAGTTCACTAATTTATCGATTGGGGGCAGCCAAAACAACAAGATGTAGAAGCAGAAAGGGAGCGAGGGGTAGAGAAAGCAGGCAGGCCTAGGCCTCCTGAAAGCCGTATGTGGGCAAGCAAGCAGTAAGCTGATGTTGGGCGCTTGAGATTGGGAGCTGCTGCCGCCGGGGCGTTTCTGGGACCTGAGAAGAGGAAGGGCGTTGGTGCTGACTAGTGTTCTCCTCTGGGATTTTTTTTTTTTTTTTTAAGATTTATTTTATTTATTCTTTTTTTAAGATTTATTTCACAAAGAATAAGCAAGCATGCAGGGGTGGGCAGTGTGGGCAGAGGAAGAGAGGATCTCCCACAGACTCCCCGCTGAGCGAAGAGCCTGACTCGGGACTCGATCCCATGACCCATGAGGTCATGACCCAAGCCAAAACTAAAAGTTGGAGGCTTAACTGACTGAGCCACCTGGGCGCCCTGTCTTCTGTGATTTCCAATGGTCCCCGTAGATTGGGGTGACGGCAGTAGTAAGCAAGCCAGGTGGATTTTGACTAGAGATGGTTTTCTGATTGAACAGAGCTTGCTTTATTAAACTTTCAGTTGATAACATGAGAATGGTTCTGGTAAGATTGGACCCAACCTTGAAAATACTATTTCTCAGGTGGGAGAAAAGAAACCTGTCGGCAAGTGTGGCATTTGAGTGTGAGTGGGGGTGCATTGCTCTTGAACACCCTCCACTGGCAGAGGGTACCACGATCCCCAGAAGCTCCTTTCATTGCTTCCTTCACTGGCAGGAAGAAAGATGGGAAGTGCCTGGCTCTCGTCTCATACATTTGTTTTTTTTATTGCCTGGTTTTTCAGCCACAACCTCGATTAAGGACATACAGGAATGGATAGCTCCTTTAGAATTAAATAACCTTAAAGATGAAATTTAAAGATTTTTGAAACTAAGGAAAGAGCGAATTATAGGCAAGAAGGAAAAGAGTACCTACAAATTTTTCTTAGGTTGAAGGAATAGGAAATAGATTTGGAGGCTCTATACTGACCTTTTTTAGCTTTACCCACCCCAATATAATTTTCTTTTTTTAAACTCAGGGGAGTTATGCATATCTGAAAACGAAAGAAGACTTGTTTCTAAAGAGGCTTGGAGCAAACTGCAGCAGTACTTTCCAAAGGCTCCTGAGTTTCCAAGTTACAGAGAATGCTGTTCCCAGTGCAAGGTACTGATTCTGTGCTGCCGTCTGGGGAAATCACATGCCGCCTCCCTGGACTGACTTCCCTGGGGAATTGACATTGTGCTTCTGTGGGGGGAGTAGAGAGGAGGCAAGTACTGTGCTGTCAGCAGGGGGTGGTTGATTGCTTCTTGTTTCATTCTCTTACAGATTTTAGAAAGAGAAGGGGAAGAAAATGAAGCCTTACATAAGATGATTGCAAATGAGCAAAAGACTTCTCTTCCAAATTTGTTCCAGGACAGGAACAGACCGTGTCTCAGTAACTGGCCAGAGGTATAGTGATCCTCAGAGAAGAGAATAGAATTCATCTTACCTTTTTAAAGCTCTTCCCAAATTTCTAATGAACTGTTTGGGAACCACCCAGAGCGCCTCTGATTTTCTTGGTTTAGTTGTCTAATTGGGGGATTTATTCTAGCTTACAGTTTCTTGGCAGAGGGCTGTATTTGCATTATATTTATAAAACTTGAAACAGGAGAACAACAGTATATGGGAAAACATTTTCCCTAAAAGATTTAGGTTAATGGGCATTTGCGTGTGATTCTCTGTTCCAGGAAACGGATGTCCTATACATCGTGTCACAGTTTTTCGTAGAAGAATGGCGGAAGTTTGTTAGGTAGAGCCCCAAGTTTTCTATTTCCTATTTCTGTTTTTGTTGATTGTAGTATTTTTAAGGATTAAAAAGGTTCTGATCACAGTACCTTTGATGGTTACTTTTTTAGCATGTACTAAAATTTTCTTTCGTTTACATTAAATGAATTAAATATATTTCAAATGTAAAAATAATTATCTTACACATCTTGAGTGATTGCAGTAGTGATGTATATTGATCCTCCTTGTCTTACTTGAGTAGAAAACCTACACGATGTAGTCCCGTGTCGTCGGTTGGAAACAGTGCTCTTCTGTGCCCCCACGGGGGACTCATGTTTACATTTGCTTCCATGACCAAAGAAGATTCTAAACTGTGAGTTTCTTCTCTTCATGTGATTTTTCTAGTGATTAATAATGAATGTTTAGGTAATTTTTATCTGACACAGTGTATTTGACGGATCTAGGCCTTTGCTGAATTGTGGAGCTTGTCCTTTCATAAGCTCTACAAGAGTGAGCACTTCCCTTTAAAAAAAGGGGGGAGGCAAGACTGCTTCTGTATAGAAGGTGAACAGCTGCCAGAGGCTGCCTTACTCTGTCTCTACCTTGTTCTTCCCAGAGCTCTGCTCTTCTCCCAAGCTGCCAGTTCCAGTATACTGCCTCTTCCAGCATCCCATAATCACCAGGGGCTCACTTGTCCTTGTTTTGTGGAAGCTACTAGGCTTCCACAAACAGATGAGGAGGAGTAAGGCATTGTGGCACCAGAGCAGAGCCACTGAGCTGGTCATTTGCAATTCTGGGGTCTTAAAGTCAAAAGTTTTTATGCCACTCACTCTTCAAGTGTTTCCAAAAGGGTTCATGTCTGAAATTCACCCCTGATGTTGCCATTTTATCTTTTTTCAAAGAATTAATAACTATGTAAGAGAACATAGAATGCCTCTGACATTGCTTATAAACCATAAAGATTGGAACACATAAATAACCATTCCTTTGGGACTAAGCGTAGAGGTAGGGAGTTTACTATTCATGTTAATACTTTCACATCATTTAGGGAAGCTTACATTTAATATATTTTTTTCCTTCTAGGTTCTCTTCTAGCTTTTTTTTTCCTTCCTTCCTCTTTGTGGGGGGTGTTGTAAATGCTAGACATCAGGAAAATATCTATAATAATACAAATGTATGTACCAGGCAGCTTAAATGTTAAATAATTCAAATAAAACTGAAGGCCCCTCAGTCTTAATCTTTCTTCCCTTCCTCCTTTTTTCTCTCCCGTTGTTCCGCTCACAATAAGCACGGGCCTGAAGTTGAGGGTTACCTTGCTCAGAAAGTACTACTTAGAGAGTAATCTTTGGCATATTTAAAAATGTTGGTGTTTTTTTTTGTTTTGTTTTGTTTGTTTACAAATGGACATCATACAATATTTATCCTTCATTCAGTTTCAGTTGTTGAGATTTAGATGTGTTGATTCCTGTAATGTGAATCTTGCGTTTCACTGCTCTAACACCCTCCTTTTGTATGAAGAAAACTACTGTTCATTGTTGAGGATGATATATCTTTTTCTTCTTAACTTTTCTTTTTTTTCTTTTTTTTAAAGATTTTATTTATTTATTTGAGAGAAAGAGAGAGACAGAGAAACAGCATGAGAGGGGAGAGGGTCAGAGGGAGAAGCAGGCTCCCCGCTGAGCCGGGAGCCCGATGTGGGACTCGATCCCAGGACTCCGGGATCATGACCTGAGCCGAAGGCAGTTGCTTAACCAACTGAGCCACCCAGGCGCCCTCTTCTTAACTTTTCTATATTAAATACTGGTCTTAGTGATTTGGTGATTTGGGTTTAGGAAACTAATGCATTATGTTAATTCTGTTAATTTCCATGTGTCTTAAGGCATGTTGTGTTTTTTTGCACAGTATAGCTCTCATATGGCCCAGTGAGTGGCAAATGATACAAAAGCTCTTTGTTGTGGATCATGTAATTAAAATCACAAGAACTGAAGTGGGAGATGCAAACCCTTCAGAAACACAGTATATTTCTGAGCCAAGTAAGTTTTCATTTTTGTTCATATAGTTAAAACTTGACATTTTAAGAGGGAAGGAGATTATATCACAATTGTATTCCCTATTTAAAATTAATAATCATGTGTTCAGGTCCAAACTAATAACACCCCAGGTGGGAATTATTCTATACCCCTCTCATTATTTGTATGTTTACTGTTGATAGTAAATGAATTTTCTTACTGGTATTAACATACAACAGAATACAACAATTAATAGAAAATAAGAGTAAGTTATTTAATGAATACTCACTGGTAACTTTGCTGTATGTTTATGGGTTTTTGGTTCTTTTATATTAATTCCCCAGCCACTTGTGTTTTACTTTGTTTTTTAGAACTCTGTCCAGAATGCAGAGAGGGCTTATTGTGTCAACAGCAGAGGGACCTACGTGAATACACTCAAGCCACCATCTATGTCCATAAAGTTGTGGATAACAAAAAGGTACCAGTCCCTCTCGTGGCCATGACTAGTAATGATCAAGTTTGATTTTTGACTTGCTGATGGATTTTCACTGAAGCCTGCCTTAAGATCACATTTTTTATTTCCTTGGAGCTATTTGGCATAAGAATTCAAATTGGATAAGAATTCAAAATGAATACTTATGTGATTATATGTGGATTTAGTCAGTTATAAATTTGATACACAAATAATTATTGAATGTCAGATGTGTGCCAGGAATGGTCTTGGTATGGAGGTAACACAGTGGTAAAGACAACAGACCAGGTACCTGTCCTCAAGAATATTTGTACCTAGTGAGGAAGACCAAGAACAAACCCAGAAAGGGAGATGGTTCAGTATGGCAGCATAGGAAGATCCTGAATGTAACCTCCTCCCGGGATCCAGTAAATCTACAGCTATATACAGAATAATTATCTCTGAAAAGAACTTGAAAATTAGCTAAACAGCTGCTCCACAAAGGATAAAGGGGTCACATCAAGATGGGTAGGAGAAGCAGAGATAAGAGTCTCGCCAAAAACACCACCCCTCAGCACAGCAACCCACCATGGGGAGGAGTCTCACAAATATGGAACTCTTTCCTGAGGAGAGAAGGGTTTGTGCCCCACATCAGGCCCTCCCGCTCTTGGGCAGTCCCTCAAATGGCTTTGAAAGCAAGGGGGCTTCCATCTAGGAGAACCATATGGCTGTAGAGAATGGAGATTATGCTTTTTAAAGACCTCATGCACAGGCTGACTTACTCTGGGACCCCATGCAAAGCGGTGGTTTGCAAAAGGCCTAGATCATAAGTGAAGGAAATTCATTTGCTAATCTTAAAGCTTCTGCTAGAGGGGTTGAAGCCTGTTGGGACTCTCTTCAGGGACTGGAGCCACTGGAGGGCACCCTTTGACATTCTCCACCTTGCTAGTGCCCACACTGGTGGGTACCAGTTTTGTACTCTGTAACCTGCTAGTGTGCTGTGCACTTGCTGCAGAGTACCACAGCCCCATCTCCCTGGGGTACCCCAAAGCCAGCAAGCATGCAGTCTCCTCAGGGAATGCCCATTGGGCAGTGGGTTCTTGTGGCCAGAGGGGATTGCATTTCTGGGCCCCATAGGTCTGAAACAATCAGACCGTTTGACAGACAACCTAGAAGTTGAAAGGTGAACGGTAAGGTTCAGTGCTTATACAGGGCTACCCATTCGAGACTGGGAGAGATAGTTTCACCTAACACATAAGAATAGCTGGTCAAGCAAAAAGAGGAAACACAGGAATAGGTCCCAAAAAAGAACAAGATAAAACCCTCAATCAAAACCTTAATGAAACAGACATAAGTAATTTACCTAATAAAGTGTTCAAAGTAACGGTCATAAAAATGCTCACAGAATTTGGGAGAATATGGATGAATACAGAGAAAATTTCATTCAACAAAGGGATAGAAAATATAAAAGGACCAAACAGAAGTCACAGAGCTGAAGAATGCAGTAACTGATGTGAAAAATACACTGTCGGGTTTCAACAGGAGACTAGATCAAGCAGAAGGAAGATAAGTGATCTGGAAGACAGCCTTAGAACTCGCCCAGAACAGTAAAAAGAAAAGAATTTTTTTTTTTTTAAGTAGGCTGCATGCTCAGTGTGGAGCCCATCATGGGGCTTGAACTCACGACCCTGAGATCAAGAGGTGAGCTGAGATTGAGAGTTGGACATTTAACCTACTGAGCTACCCAGGCAGCCGAAAGGAAAAAGAATTTTAAAAAATGAAGCTAGCTTAAGGGACCTATGGTACAACATCCAACAACATTCATCTTATAGAGGTCCCAGAAGAGGGAAGAGCTAAATGAGCAGAAAACTTCTTTGAAGAAATAATGGCTGAAAATTTCCCTAATCTGGGATGGAAACAGACACCTGCACCCAGGACACCTAGAAAAGTTCCAAACAAAATGAACCCCAAAAGTCCCATGCCATGACACATTATAATTAAAATGTCAAACGTAGAGATTCTTAAATGTAGGAAGAGAAAAACAACTTGTTTCATATAAGGGGACCTCCATAAGAGTTACCAACAAGAACTTTTCATGCCAGAAGGGAGTGATAATGACCTATATAAAGGGCTGAAAGAAAAACACTTCTATCCGAGAACACTCTACCTGGCAAGGATATTATTCAGAATTAAAGGAACGATAAACAGTTTTCCTGACAAGCAAAAGCTAAAGGAGTTCATCACCACTAAACCAGCCCTCTGGGAAATATTAATGGTACTTCTTGAAGGTGAACAGAAAGGGTACCAATTAATAATAAGAAAACATGTGACAGTAAAAATCTCACTGGTAAAGGTAAATATATAGTAAACAAAGTGGATTAATCACTTACAAAGCAAGTCTGAAGCTTAAAAGGCATAGTAATAATGGCTATAACTGTAATAATTAAGGGATTAAGAAAATAAAAAGATGTAGAAAATCTCTCTCTCTGTAGAAAATGACATCAAAAACAAAACATTGGAGGATTAAAAAGACGATTACAGAAAGTGTTTAACTTGCTATCAATTTAAAAATATACTGGTATTATATGTAAGTTGTTAGTGTGAGTCTTAACGTTAACCAAAAGCAAAAACCTATCATATATACGCAAAAAATAATGAGAAAGAACTAAACAAAGTCATCAAACCACAAGGGAGGAAAGCAAGAGAGGGAACAGAAAGTATACTTTAAATGTAAATGGACTAAATTCTCCAGTCAAAAGACAGAGTAGCTGAATGGATTTAAAAAAAAAAATGAAAACATAAGACACATCCCCCATCTATATGTTGCCTATAAAAGACTCATGTCAGTAAGGACACACACAGACTGTAAATAAAGGGATGCAAAAAGGTGTTTCATGCAAATGGAAACCAATAGAAAGCTATGTATATCAAAGAGATTTTTAAAAAGACTAATAGACAAGAATGGGCATTACATAATGATAAAGGAGTCAATCCCTCAAGAGCTTAAAGCATTCGTAAATATGGACCCAACATAGGAGTACCTAAATACTTAAGACAGATGTTAACAGAGGTGAAGGGAGACGTTGACAGCAAATGCAGTACTACCGGGGGCCTTTCATACCCCACTTTTATCAATGAATAGATCATCCAGATAGAAAAATCAGTAAGAAAACATCAGCCTTAAATTATACATCGGACCACATGGACTTAATAGATATATACAGAACATTCCATCTAAAAACAGCAGATTACACATTCTTCTCAAATGGACATGGGCCATTCTCCAGGATAGGTAATACACTGGTCCACAAAACAAGTCTCAGTAAATTGAAGAAGACTGAAATCATATCGAGCATCTTTTCCAACCACATTGGTATGAAACTGGAAATCAATTACAAGAAGAAAACTGAATAAAAACCTAGATGACATGGATGTATTTCTGGAAATACACAATTTTCTAAGACTAAAACGCTCACTGTGAATACCATTAATCAAAACAAAAGTCCAGGACCAGGGGCACCTGAGTGGCTCAGATGGTTAAGCATCTGCCTTCAGCTCAGGTCATGATCCCAGGGTCCTGGGATCGAGTCCCACATCAGGCTCCCTGATCCTTGGGAGCCTGCTTCTCCCTCTGCCCCTCTCTCTCTCTCTCTCTCTGTCTCTCATGAATAAATAAATAAAATCTTAAAAAAAAAAAAAAAAGTCCAGGACCAGATAGCTTTACTGGTGAATTCTACCAAACTTTCAATGAAGATTTAATACCAGTCCTTCTCAAACTCTTCCAAAAAATTGAGGATGAAGGAATGCTCCCAAACTTATTTTATGGGGCCAACAAGGATACTGCATAAAAAGAAAATTACAGGGTGCCTGGGTGGCTCAGTCGTTAAGCGTCTGCCTTCGGCTCAGGTCATGATCTCAGGGTCCTGGGATCAAGCCCCACATCGGACTCCCTGCTCGGTGGGAAGCCTGCTTCTCCCTCTCCGCCTCCCCCTGCTTGTGTTCCCTCTCTCGCTGTGTCTCTATCAAATAAATAAATAAAATCTTTAAAAAAATAAGAAAATTACAGGCCACTACCCCTTGTGAACATAGATGCAGATATCCTCAACAAAATATAGCAAACTGCATTTAACAATATGTTAAAAGGGACATACAGTGGTGGCTGGGTGGCTCAGTTGGTTAAGTGTCTGCCTTCAGCTCAGGTCATGATCCCAGGGTCCTGGGATTGAGCCCTGCATTGGGCTCCTTGCTCAGCAGGGAGCCCGCTTCTCCCTGTCCCACTCCCCCTACTTATGTGTGCGTGCTTGTTCTCTCTCTGTCAAAAAAAAAAGAACATACACTGATCAAGTTGGAATTATTCCAGGGATGCAAGGATGGCTCATCTGCAGATCAGTCAATGTGATACACCACATTAATAAAATGGATAAAATCATGATCCTTTCTGTAGCTGCAGAAAAGGATTTGATAAAATTCAATATCCATTTATTTATTTAATAACATTGGAGGGCACAAAAATTAATATATAAAAAATCAGTGGCAGAGCGCCTGCCTAGCTCAGTCCTAGAGCATGTGACTCTTGACCTCAGAGTTGTGAGTTCAAACCCAACCTTGGGCATATTGCTTACTTAAAAAAAAAAATTAGTTGCATTTTTATACATCTAGCAATGAGCTATCATAGAAATTAAGGAAATAATCTCCTTTACAATGCCATCAAAAAGAATAAAATATGGGGCACCTGGGTGGTTCAGTTGGTTAAGTCTCTCCCTTCGGCTCAGGTCAGGATCTCAGGGTTTTGGGATTGAGCCCTGCGTCTGGCTGCTCCTCCCTCTTCCCCTCCCCCTGCTTGTTCTGTAGCTCTCATAAGTAAAATCCTTAAAAAAAATAAAAAAATAAAAAAATAAATTTAACCAAGGAGGTAAAACGTCTATACATTGAAAACTATGAGAATGATAAGATTAAAGACACAAATAAATGGAAAGATATTCCTTACTGGGTGCCTGGGTGGCTCAGTCGGTTAAGCGGCTGCCTTCGGCTCAGGTCATGATCCCAGGGTCCTGGGACCAAGCCCCCGCATCGGGCTCCCTGCTCAGCGGGAAGCCTGCTTCTCCCTCTCCCACTCCCCCTGCTTGTATTCCCTCTCTCACTGTGTCTCTCTGTCAAGTACATAAATCTTTTAAAAAAAGATACTCTTTGCTAATGAATTGAAAAAAATTCAATGGAAAGAAGTGTAGCATCACTATCAGCAGGGAAATGCAAACCTAAACAACAATGAGCAATCACCTCACACCAGTCAAAATGTCTATTAAAAGGAGAAGAGGGGCGCCTGGGTGGCTTAGTCATTAAGTGTCTGCCTTTGGCGCAGGTCATGATCTCAGGGTCCTGGGTGAGGCCTGCATCAGGCTCCCCGCTCAGCAGAAAGCCTGCTTCTCCCTGGCCCACTCCCCCTGCTTGTGTTCCCTCTCTTGCTGTCTCTCTCTCTGTCAAATAAATAAAATCTTAAAAAAAAAAAAAAAAAGAAGAAGCATTTTGGGAGCATGTCGAGAAAAAGGGAACTCTTGTGCACTATTGGTGGGAATGTAAATTAGCACAGCCACTATGGAAAACTGGATGGAGGTTCCTTGAATTACCATATGATCCAGCAATTCTGTTTCTGGGTATTTATCCAAAGAAAACAAAAATGCTAAATCTAAAAGATATGTGCCCCTGTGTTCCCTGCACCATTATTTGCAATAGCCGAGATGGAAATACCCTAGGTGTTTGTTGATAGAGGAATGGAAAATGAAGTTGTATTTGTGTGCCCAGTGGAATACTATTCAGTCATAAAAAATAGTGAAGTCTTGCCATTTGTGACCACATGGATGGACCTTGAGGGTACTGTGCACATGAAATAAGTCAGACAGAGAAAGTAAATACCGTATGATTTTACTTGTATATAGAATCTAATAAACAAAACAAATAAAACTCATCGATATGGAGAATAGATTTGTGGTTGCCAGGGTTGGTGTGGGAGGATGAGTGAAATGAGTGAAGGAGATCAAGAGAGACAACTACCAGTTATAAAATAAGTCATGGGTGTATAGAGTATGTGGTGGCTATAGTCAATAATAATTATATCGCAAAATTGAGAGTTGCTTAAAAAGTAAATCTTAAGGGGCGCCTGGGTGGCTCAGTCGTTAAGCGTCTGCCTTCGGCTCAGGTCATGATTCCAGGTCCTGGGATCGAGCCCCACATCGGGCTCCCTGCTCAGCGGGAAGCCTGTTTCTCCCTCTCCCACTCCCCCTGCTTGTATTCCCTCTCTCGCTGTGTCTCTCTCTCTCAAATAAATAAATAAAATCTGTAAAAAAAAAAAAATATATATATATATATAAAAGTAAATCTTAAAAGTTCTCATTACCGGAAAACAGTTTTTGTAACTTTATATTTCTATTTTTATTTATTTATTGTCGGAGAGAGAGAGCACAAGCAGGGGCAGTGGCAGGCAGAGGGAGAGGGAGAAGCAGGCTCCCTGCAGAGCAAGGAGCCTGATGTGGGGCTCGATCCCAGGACCCTGGGATCATGACCTGAGCCGAAGGCAGTTGCTTAACCAACTGAGCCACCCAGGCGCCCTATATTTCTATTTTTAAAAAGATCTGGAACACCCAGTCAAAAAAACAGGAATAAACCCATAAATTCATAAGATGATTACACAGGAATGAGTGTTTTTGAAGAAAATCTGGCAGGGTGAAGTCGGAGACCGACAGAGGTGGAGGTAGCAGTGTTAGATGGGAAATGGACAAGAAACAGGTCTTGGAGGAGTTGTTTACCTGAGTGTCCACTGCAGCAGGCCAGCCTGTGAAGGGTACTTCAGGCAGAGGGATAAGCCTCATGCGCTTAAGCAGTAGAGTCCATTGTGCAGAGCAGCCCTGTCCAGGAGAGCTTCCGGTAGTGATAGAAGTGGTCTTTGTCCTCGCCGTATGCTCTAGTAGCCAATAGCCACGTGTGACTGTGGCTGTGGTGACTAAGGAGCTGAATTTTTAATTCATTTCAATTTAAACAGCCACATGTACCCACTGGCTACCATAGAGGGACAGCAGTAGTCTAACGTGAGGTCTCTTCCAATGAAGGATGGTGATGGGGAGCAAGGGACAAATCCTGTCACATTTTATACATCATACCAAGGATTTGGGCTTTTATTCAGAGTATAGATGGAAGCCATTGGAGAGGTGCAAGCAAGGTCATGGTGTGAATAGATTTATGCTTTAAAGAGGTGACCCTGGCCATTGTGTTTGAAATTGGCAGCGACAGAACGGGAATAAGGAAGGCCCGTATAGAGTCTCTTGCCCTGATCTCTAAGAGTGGATGGAGACAGATTTGGGTATATTTTGGGAGCAGGGGTGTGCTGTGGATTGGATTTGGAGCATTTCTATCATATTAGGAATGGCTCTTAGGTAGATCCTGACCGAGATCTCTGGGCATGTCATTAATTTGATCCCAGGATTTTTGGAATTAGAGACTAAACTACATTTTATTTCACGACTGTTACCAAACACTTGGTTTTAGGAAGATAATTTACAGACTATGCTCTTAAGGTTTTGGGTTCTGCTTCACAAGCTGAACTAAGGCCTTTATTTCCTCATTTGCTGAGAAAGTGCAGTTAACCAGTATCAATTTCTGTGTTTCCTCTAAAAGTTTGTCTTTTGTGCCTGTTAGTCCGTGTATACTTTGGTATCTAAAATAGTATCCATGGGGCGCCTGGGTGGCTCAGTTGGTTGAGCGATTGCCTTCGGCTCAGGTCATGATCCTGGAGTCCCGGGATCGAGTCCCGCATCGGGCTCCCTGCTCGGCGGGGAGTCTGCTTCTCCCTCTGACCCTCCCCTCTCTCATGTGCTCTCTCTCTCATTCTCTCTCTCTCAAATAAATAAATAAAATCTTTAAAAAATAAATAAAAATAAAAATAAAATAGTATCCAGCTTATCTAAGGTTTTAGTATTTATTTTGAGTTTATAACAGTATTTCATAATGTAAAAGAGCATTTCCTCCATCCTTCCTTGTCTCGGTCTTAAGGAGGTATTGTGGCTCCTGTTGTCTGCATGGTTTAATAGTCCCCATGCTAGCTAAAATTTAGAGCATCTTTGAACTTCTGCAAAATAACATCATTGTAAAAGCCCAGTAATAATAATTCTTCTGCAGATAATGCTTATGTTTATGGTGACCACATTACACGTGAGTAAATCCTAGGATAAAAACTGATATGTTAAAAGAGTACAGGAGCCAGCCCTTGAGTATCGATCCTCTGCCGGGTCTCTTATCCCCCCAGTGATAAAGCCCCCACACCCTCCATAGCCTGCCCTGCGCAGGTCTAACCATCTTCTCGTCTGTGTTTGCATTCAGGTGATGAAGGATTCAGCTCCGGAGCTGAATGTGAGTAGTTCTGAAACAGAGGAGGATAAGGAAGAAACTAAACCAGATGGAGAAAAAGATCCAGATTTTAATCAAGTATGTGTCGAAGCTGCTTTTTATTGTCCTACCTTCCGTCGTTCTGAAAGCAGCCACTCCAGGTCCCTGGAAATTGCTCCATCCCTTCCATGGGACATTGGTTCTCAGCTCCCTTCTTTGTTTGCCCTCTCTGCTTAGTTTTCATGGCTTGCAGTGGCAACACTGATTTCTCTCAAAAAGCCGTGAACTGCATTATTCCAGAATTAATATATTTGTTGCTACTGAGTAAGAAAGGTTAAAATAGAATACAAAGATTAAATCTTTTGCTGGAAAAAAAGACTAAAATGAGATCCATATCTTGGTTTGTTGTTTATTCATAGATTATTTAAGTATGAAAACATTAACTCAGTTTCCTTCATTACAAACAAAATATACTGTGGTCTTACTAATGGAGTTTATAGAAGAGATTTCTGCATCTCTTAGTGTTAATCAAATGACCAGTTCAGCATTCGTCTTTTGTATTTCATTATGATAAATTTAATCTTTTTCTCCTAAAATTATCTGTTTTCTGTGTATTTTGTTATGGTTTTCTATCCCACTTATTTGGTTGCTTGATTTTATTGTGCATATACATAGTGTTATTGGAGAAAAGTAATAAGAACAGGAAATAAAGTGGGAATATGGTTGATACAAGGTGTCGGTAAGTTTCAGCTTCTCAAAAACTCAGACCACTGTGTTTCAGGGTATTTTATGGATACCTTAAATTCATGGAATTTCTACTCTAATTAGAGTTTAGGTTTAACAGATGAGACATGTATTTTCTTTCTTTACTGCTAAAATACAGTATTCAAATTATGGTTAACCTTCTCCCTGAAGGAATAAAAGTGTTCAAATGGCCATGTGCTGTATCTGAATCTGTTACAGAGCAGAGCTATCTGGGTTTGTTGGGCTCTCTGTACACATTGATACTATTACTTCATTTTCAACATTAAGAAAGTCTGAAAAGCCCTCTTGACTACAATCTTGGTCTCCTGGAGGTAAATGTTACTTGTAGTTTTCCAGCTGGTACAGAGAGATAGCCCCATTTGTTTTCCATGGCTTGTTGGATCTCCTAAAACGCTCACTGTGAATACCTGTGAAAAAGGATAAAATTGCACACTTTGTGCACCACCCTGCTGACCATGATCCGCCACTCATTCAAATTTATGCTTCAGTCAGTCAGCACTGGAGGGCCGCTTTGGTTCAGAAATAGCCAAACTTATACATTTTACAGGAATGCAGACGGAATTTTGACAGGACGTTATAAATACTGTGCTTATTCAGACCTTTGTAGATATAGGTCTTAATGTTTCTTGGGATGGTTTTTGAAATGATCCCTTGATTGGAGTTTGCAAACATATCTTTGTGGTCAGTTTCTAACCGTATTTGTCATCAACTCTTCTCATGTCCCCATCGCCTCAGACCATCCATCTTGCAAGGCAGAGATCAACAAACTCGTTTGTTTGCTCATTTTGGTTGCTACATTAAAATCCCATGGGTTTTGGGCAGTGAACATATCCACCAGACTTAGGACACTATTCTCTTGCATTGCTTGGCTGGCAATACGATACTGTTTTAATGATTATGTCTTGGAAGTATGGTTTAATAATCAGTTGGAAATCTCATCTTTTTTTCAAGTCAGTTGTCACTGACTTCATTTTTTGTTCTTCTAGTAAACTTCGTAAATTACTTTGTAAAGCTTGATATGTATCTTCATATTGTCTGTCCTTAGCTTCTGTTTCAAGCTTTGCTTTTCAGCCTGAGTTATTTAGAAAACTTTTTATATTTTCAAGTGATGTAGATTTTTGGGAAGCCAGTTTTTTTTGAATGTCTAGTTTTATTCATTGTGGTTATAACCACAGCAATTTTTAAAGAGTTGATGTAGAATTACTGTTCTCAGTTGTGGAGGACAACAGATTTCATATTTACAAATATGATAGAGAATGATGGGAAACATTGCCTTTTATGCTGTAATTTCTTTTATATATACATTATAATTTTCTTCTGTCTTCCCTCTCCTTGTTTGGATATTGTAATACTCTAGTGTTTTAAATATTTTATCCCTCAAAAAAATCTCGTGTGATCTTTCTTTAGAAGAGGAGATGGTCCCAGAAGAATGTCATGCCTTTCAGAAGTTCAGCATCCTGACATTTTCTTTGTAACGTGTTACGGTATCTCAGTACATGGAGAGCATCTGCAATTGCTGATTTAAATCCCCATAATAGGAAATGATGCATCTCCGCTTGTCCTTAATGGGGAGGAACAAATCCCCCTTTTTCCTCTAAGCTAGATCAACCCGGTCTCTTTGACTTTGACCTTTTCTACAATTCAGGTTAATGATGCACCCAGTGTTGGATATCACTTAGGTAATGGAAAGCTGTCTAAAAGCAGTGGGCTGTTTTTTGTCAGATAAGTTGGATTTAAATTCTGTGGGTTTGTTTTGTTTTTTTTTTTTTTAATTCTGGGAGAAGCTTTTAGACCCATTTAAAATCAGAGCCATTAAAAATATATATATCTTGCTCAGTGTGTAGGGATTTGTTATTTGGTTGTGTTTTGTATGTCTAAAGTAAAATTTTATTTCGTTGTAGATATTTTTATTCTTCCTAGTTGTGGGACTTAGGTGCAGCTTGACCTTTCCTTTGAACATTTGAGATTGGGGAAAATGATTAACTTTTTATTTATTTATTTTTAACTCCCCTTCCCACGTAACTTACTCTTCACGAATCTTAGAACCCCCTGTGTATCTCTGTAGACTCGGGGCTAGAGCTGAACCTCACTTTGCGTGGCGCCTAGCCAGCGGGTGTCCCCCTGAACCAGTGCTCTTCTGGGCTTGCGTCCTGATCCTCCTCTGCTTCGTAAATCTCTGGAGCTCTGTTAGTAATGAGTATGTGGCATCTGTGTCCATAATGACCCCTAAATCGCTCTGCTCATGCACAGCTAACACTCAGTGACAACTGACGAAACCAGAGCCAGGGCCTGGGGGTTACCTCATCCAGATTTAATTAAAGCAGGGGAAAAAAATGTTTAAGGAATCTTGTTTCTCTCATTCCTTGGCCTGGTTCACAGAAGACTCTTGACGGTTAACCTCCTTACGAGGCTTTTATGGGAGTGTTGTAGAAAGACATTTGGTCCTTACCTATCATTTTTTTCTGAAGACTGCTGCATTATGAATTCTGTACCCATATGTATGCCTGTACATTTTGCCAAATTCTCTTTAGGTAGATGGTGTCCATCATGACTTCTCATCTCTAAATACTTAAACCAACATAAATAGGACAGTGTCCTATTACCCAGACTCAAATTTTTCGAGGTACCCCAAATACGTCCAAAATGATGTTTTCCCCTCAAACTAGCATGCCATCAGGGTATACATTTACTGTATCTAGAGCATTGGTCCCACCTCCTCACCCCCTTTCTTTTTGTCTTTGACATTGACTAGACACCAGTTGGATTTCTTACAGATTGTCCCATATCCTGGATTCAGCTGATTGCCTCCTTATATTACTGATGTTCCTTCGTTACTCTGTTCTCTATGTTTTCTGTCCACTGGAAATCGGATCTAAGTGTTTGATTAGATTCAGGTGTAACAGTATTGCAAGAATATTTCACAGTCGAAGCTATTTCGTGATCCTGTCAAGAAGCACAATGTGTCATCCTGTTTTTAGTTAAACCAAGTTTGATGTCTTTATTAATACTGTCTTTTGTTTTAAAGTTCTCAGCTGCTTCTACTTAGCTTACATGCCATTCTCAAGGGAAGAAAATGTTTAATACAAACGTTAGGATTCAGGTTGTTTATGAATTAAATTTAGCAATCTTAAAGTTCTTTAGTTTATCATATGTGTGTTTTTCTGATTTAAGGTCAAACATAACATTTTGCTCTTAAATGTCCTTTTTATAAAATTTTTTTCTTTTTAAATCCTGGAGCTTGCATGCAGTGAGAGAGGTATAGCTCACTTATCCTCCCCCCTCCCCACCCCCACCCCTACCCCTGCCGGTTTTCTGTAAGCCTGCTATGTAAGAACCTCCGGGGAGTTTCTACTCATTGTTGACACTGAATTTCAAATGGTTAAGGAACCAATAAATAAACCAGTTTTGCCTACCTGATGTACTTAAGAGCATGGGTCACAGAATGGATAATTTCAGTGCTTTGTTTGTTTTGGATCTTTATTGTAGAGCAACGGAGGAACAAAGCGGCAAAAGATAACCCATCAAAATTATATAGCCTATCAAAAGCAAGTCATTCGGCGCAGTATGCGACATAGAAAAGTTCGTGGTGAGAAAGCACTTCTTGTTTCTGCTAATCAAACATTAAAAGAATTGAAAATTCAGGTGAGGCAAATACAACTTTTGTTTAAGTATGCTCTGAACCTCGACTTCCATGAATTCCTGCTTTCCCTTATGTTTATATACGTCTGTTTTCTTTCATCGTCGGCCATTTTAACCTCTGTATGCTCATAGTATCAGTCCATTGAGAGGGGATTTTTTTGATTTCACAGTAATGCCTAAATTGAAATAACGCTTTCTTTTAGAAAGACTTAAAGCTTTCAAAATAGCCGGGAATCAGGGGCACCTGGCTGGCAGTAGTTGGTAGAGCATGTGACTCCTCAGGGTCATGAGTTCAAGCCCTTTGCAGAGCATAGAGACCATGTAATTGAAAAATAAATTAAAAAGTTTTTTAAACCAGACGGAATAACCAAGAATATTTCTATGAAGGTGAGAGTGGTTCGGATTGTGAAAACTTGAGCAGGTTCTGAGTAGCTTTCCATAATGAGAAACAGAGCCATTTAACTTGTTGCATGCCAGGGTTGTTCCAGAATCATCGTTCCGTCGCTTTATCATGCCCTGTGTTTTCCTTTGACCCCTTGATAGGTATTTGAGCCTATTACCAAGATGTGCTGTGAAACGTAAAGGGAATTAAAAGGCAGCTACTTGACTGTTGATTCACTCCAATGAGTCAGGAATTCTATCACAATATTTTTGGTGTTAGATAAGTCTCCTTGTTAAAATTTTAAAGTTACTTTACCACCTCTCTTTATGGAGTGGTGTTTTCCAAATTGGTTTTTAAAGATTCATTTTAGATCTTTTCCTCCCCATCCCTTCCCCTGCCGTCCCCCAAACAAGCATTTGGTTTGCACATCGGTTCAGTGAATGCAAGTAGGCATTATGAAAATACTTCATGATTTTGTTATTTCTTGGTATCAGTACAAAAGTAGTATAAATGAGTGTGGCAATGGTGTGTCCCAAAACCTAGGCAAGAGGGGCTGATAAGTTCAAGATGTCCATGAAGAAAATCTGGCCCCTAATCTGTTTCAGGCACTGATATATATCCAAAAAGTTGACCAAGCTTCCCTCTTTGCTACTTTCATGTGGCATAGTTTACTGGTTCTGCATTTTTTCTTGCTGCTGATATTTATCATTGTAATTGAGGCAAAAATACAGGCTTCCTTTGAGGGTGTTATATGTTCCAGATTCCAGATTGTCCTGGGAACAGTATTTCCCTTGGTTGAACCCGTGGCTCTGAAAATAAAGTGTCGGCATAATATCTTCACTCTGTTATTGTACCTTTTACATCTAAGAAAGCTTGTTTCTGTCACCGGCTTTTTGCCTGTCAGTGGTAAACCTCGAACATTCAAAACCTTTAAATTACAAAAAGAGCCCCTGTGGATAAAGACACTCAAAAAGCCTGTGCTGCTTTCTGCTTTTATTATGGACTACCATTTTTGAAGAACAAATCAAAAGTCAGCAGAAATATCCTCTGTATAGAAGCATGTTACCTGCACCAAGCTGCTGTTTGAAGTGAGCCACAGTTCAAATGAGACCCCCGATGTTCTCTTCCTGGATGGGTCCTTTGCAGTGTCCTTCCTCCTGCCTCCCCACCTGGGCTTTGAAGGCACTGTGATCCGGAGTCCAAACAAAGGGCAGTGAAATGTAATTTTCCCTCGCTGCCCAGTGGTGGCGGCTTTGAATCCTTCCACTAGACGTGACCTTTTGCCTGGCAGCCTGGCCAGCATTGGGGTTTGTAGTAGGTAGGAGTGTGACCCTCGGTTAGTGGTGGTCGTGAGTTTTTGTTGTTTTTTTTTAAAGTATGTAATGCCTTTTTTTTTTTATGTTTGATGGAGGCTTTCCTCTGAGGGATATTACATTTCCAAGTTAATAGTAGGACAACCTTTGTAAAATTGTAAATGTTTTATTCTGGACAAGCCCATTTACAGTTGCTTAAAACCTTAAGAAGCTTGCTTTCCCTGATTATTAATTCATCCACCTCTGATACCGTAAAGTAAATGGAAGTACAATTGATCCGTCTCCTTTCACAGAAGATGTTTGGTGTTTTAATTGTATTATTTCATTTTCCCAAAGATAGGTTTTGAGCGGGTGATGTTGCCTGCCGTAGAGAGGAGGAAATGTTGGCCCAGAGGTTAAATGGCTGGCAGCTGAAGCCACTGCCCCTAGGTTTCCTTATTTTAGCCCCCGCCCCTCCCCCCCCACCCGCCCTTTAGCAAGGAGTCCAGAGCCACTCCCCGCTAGGGAACAGGGCTCTCATTGTTCCTCGTGTGCTCTGTAGATCAGGGATGCTCCACCTGCTTGATAAACAGGCCCATATAAGAGTGATTATACTCAGGCGTTTTTATGGTTTGTGAATTACTGTACCGAAGGCCTCCATGCCTTTTATTGTCCCATTCCCTCATTCTGAAAGAGCGTTTTCTCCTCACTAGTGAGTACTTGTTTATCTTCCATGGCACCCCTTCTACAGACCTGTCTATGCCTCCAGCTGTCCAACCGACTCTTTCCTCTGTCCTCCCCAGATCTGACATGTGCCTTCTGCCACCATCTAGGCTACATTGTTCTGCCCTCGCTCTCTGAACCCCTCCAGGGTGGGATTACTCACTTTTATATTTCCAGCATGGAGCTAAGCATTCAACTCATGGTGGCTTCTTAATAAAAGCGTCATTAGTTGTTGAATGAAGTTAATTAAATGTCCTTGTCTGTGTCCTCAAAACATAAAGTACTGAGCATCAGCCCCTCAGTGAGTGTGCTCGTGGCCGGAGGTATTTGCTTTGTCCACCCTCACGGGGTTTTGGGATGTGAGCAGGTGTTCCTGCAGTCCAGCAGCTGTGACATTGCCCACATTAAGTTGGCCCTAGACACCTCCACTGAAACTCTTCCTTTCTCCTGGGTCCCCTTTGTTAACCCAGGGCTGGTTACTTCTGCCTGTGTGCTGGGCTGGCTTTGGTAGAAGTGTCTTGGTAGTACTTCCTACTCACCAGAAATGCGTGTATCGATGCACAGGCAGATCATTGATGATAGCAGTGCACGTGAACCACAGATCCATCTCTGGCTTTTGTGTTGTGTGTGTGTGTTTTGTTTTGTTTTATTTTTTTAAGATTTTATTTACTGACAGAGCGCACGAGCGCACACACAAGCAGGGGGAGCAGCAGGCAGGGGAGAAGCAGGCTCCCCGCTGAGCAAGGAGCCTGATGCAGGTCTTGATCCCAGGACCCTGGGATCATGACCTTGAGCCGAAGGCAGATGCTTAACTGCCTGAGCCACCCAGGCATATCCCGATCCATCTCCCTTTGTTTTCCAGGAGCTGTTATCCTTTTGTTAAGTCCAGTTAAGATTCTGACCTAACAGAGAGGAGGCCAGTGTTGTTACCCTTGTTCTTATTTTTCTGTATGCCATTATTAAAATCACATTTCTGGTCATGATCTTCTTGGCTTGGAAAGCTCTTGGGCTCTATTATACACACAGTTGGCTCAGGTCTGCTTCATCTTTCCAGAATCAGAGAGTAGAGGAGTAGAGTGTGTGTAAAGGTAGAATAGTTTTCCCACATCATGGATATTGGTGCAATAAAACATATATGTCATAAAATGAAGCATTGAATAAGTTATGAAGCATTATAAAATGAGTACTCTTTTTAAAGATTTAGTTTAGAGGGGGAATGGGCAGAGCAAGAGAGGTTTTTTTTTTTAGATTTATTTATTTATTTGACAGAGACACAGCGAGAGAGAGGGAACACAAGCAGGGGGAATGGGAGAGGGAGGAGCAGGCTTCCCGCGGAGCAGGGAACCGGATGTGGGACTCGATCCCAGGACCCTGGAATCATGACCCGAGCTGAAGGCAGACGCTTACAACTGAGCCACCCAGGCGCCCCACAGCGAGAGTCTTAAGTCGACTCCACACTTAGCGCAGAGCCCGATGCAGGGCTCGATCTCACAACCCTGAGATCTCAAATGTGTGCCGAAACCAAGAGTCACTCAACAGACTATGCCACCCAGGTGCCCCTAAAATGAATATTCTTGAACTCACCCTCCCAAGTTACAAATTAGAACTTAACCATTGAAGGTGCCTGTGTGCTCCTGTCCAAGGCCAACTCGTCCTTGCCTGCCCACTGGTAATTACTATCCAGAAATGATAAAAATAAGACATTTTTGTGATGTTGAAAAAATGTGTATTATGCATAACAGTGTTTCTGAATGTATTTACTTTTTTTTTCTGAATGTATTTCATTTTTAACAATTGGCTTGAATTAGGATGGGGTATATGGTCCCTTAAGAAATTCCTATTTTGGTTCCAAAACAGAGACAAGACTATTTAAGAATATACAGCAATCTCAAGGGCTGAATTATACAGTCTAGGCTTGCTAAAGGAATTAAAACCGAAAGAAGAATCCAAATGGCCTGCTGGTTAATTTAAAGATGGTCTTATGAAAGAATTTGGACTTGACTTGACAAAAGAATGTGGTACCTGGGGGCATGATGAGAGTGACCGTGATTTCCTTGCCCAGGACTTAAAACCAGAGGAGCTGTCAACATGGTCCACCCTCTGCTCCTTCAGTTTGCCCACACCCCCCACTCTGGGGGAGGCGGCAAGGTGCTCAACAAAAGGATCTGTGGGGGGCGCCTGGGTGGCTCAGGTGGTTGGGCGTCTGCCTTCGGCTCAGGTCATGATCCCAGGGTCCTGGGATTGAGCCCCACATCGGGCTCCCTGCTCAGTGGGGAGCCTGCTTCTCCCCCTGCTCATGTCCTCTCTCTCTCTCTCTCTCTCTGTGTGTATCTCTGTGTCTCGAATGAATAAATAAAAAAATCTTAAAAAACAAAAGGATCTGTGGGTATACGTGTTCTCTAGCAGATCTCCTAAGGATGTTCCCAGATATGCTGGGATTATAGTCTCAGTAGGCGTGTAGCCAGTGGGCTGACTGTAAAGAGTAGTATTTTTCGTAGTCTGAAGACTTATTTGTTTTTGTTTTTTTTTTTTAAGGAATCCATGTGTTCATTTATTCAAATAGGGTGTAAGTCTCAGTATTTTGCCTTATACAGACTTTCTTTTGTGTTGGCACAGATCATGCATGCGTTTTCAGTTGCTCCTTTTGACCAGAATCTGTCCATCGATGGAAAGATTTTGAGTGATGACTGTGCCACCCTCGGCACCCTTGGCGTCATTCCCGAATCTGTCATTTTGTTAAAGGTAGGTAACGGCTCCTTACCTGAGGAGATTCTGGGAGGTTTTGGTGACCTGCACCCATGTGTAACCTACCAGTGACTGGTTAAGATCGCCTCTGGGCCTCAGCAGGGCGTGCTAACAAGCGAGTGCCGTGGGTTTTTGCTGGCTTCGGGATTCTCCGGCTCTGGCTGAGCCACAAGAGACTGAGAGGAGGTCCAGACGTCGTTGGTTCTTGTGGGGTTCTCATAATTTTTGTTGAAAATAATAGATATAGATTCAGCCTCTGCCCAAACTTCTGGATCAGCAGAATTACTTAACCGTACTTCTGTTAAAGCATCCTCTCTTTTCCTTCATCTTAGAAGTACCAGCCAGTCAAGCTAGGAAACAAATATAAGACACAAGGTTTGGCCACAACAGTCAAAATACTTTTGGTTGTCTTAATGGGATTCTTGTCCAGGCCATGGAGATTGATTTTGGGTAGAGTGGATTTAGGAGAGGTAGAAAGTGTTTTAGAAAGGAGGGGTATCTGAGAGGTTGTCAAAGAAAAAAAGCCATTGAACCAGCCTTGCTTAGCCCAGTCCTTGCCGTACTCCCTCCCTATGGGCTGGATTTCATCGCTTCCCTTTGCCTCTGGTTTCTCGGCTAGAAGTATCCCCACTGTGCCAAACACCCCTGCGTCATGCGGTAGAAACTTTGTCAGGTTTTTGAACTGTGAAATATATGCTTTTCATACCCTGGAGCCTTAGTTCTGGGGAGATCCAGTTAGGCCCTGAAACGAGGAAGCACATCCATACCCACTCCTCCACATATCCGCGAACCCTCCTCCTACCACCCGCCCCCTCCTCCTGTTCCCCTTTTGCTTGTCTTGCAACTGTAGGTTCTGTGGAATTATTTTGAAAACCTAAAGTTGCCAAGTCCTTAAGGACCCTACTAGGTCCAAAATTCTCACAACAGCCCATTTTAATCAAAGGGCTTGCACTTTAGGCGGGTAGCTAGAGCCCACGCTGGTCATTGGCCTCTGCCCGTGCTGCCCACCCTGCCACAAGCTTGCACTCTGTGCTGGCTTCCATCCTGCAAAAGCAATGGGTGTTTTGTTCCTGGTGGTGAGGAGGGACACAGATGTCTTTTTAAGCTAACCTATTTTTAGGGAACCAGTCTGACTTGGTTTCCACCTAACTCACTCTGTCACCATCACCGCTGGCTTCCTAGCTCGTATCATTTCAATCTGCGTTTAGTAATCTCAGGGGATCTAAACATTTCCATTTCGAAAAGTGTTTTTAGGAGCAGGAAAACAGTGCCACAGATAATGTATAGTTTTGAAGGTGATGGGTCTAGACCTACGTTGTGGTTGGCAGCGGCGTCCTCTGTGAGTCTTGGACATCGCTGGCTGTGCCCGAAGCCCGTTGTCTACTAGTGCTTGCATCTGTGTCCGTAGCCAGACACTGGTCGCCTCCTGGGCCCGACCCTTGTGGTGAGGTTCTGGCCTGCTCCTGCTCCAGGCTCCCGCTCCCCGAGGTTTTGAATTGTCTTTCTTTGTCTTCCTAGGCTGATGAGCCAATTGCGGATTATGCCGCAATGGATGACGTCATGCAAGGTAAAGACAAACTTGTTGGAGGAATTTCTTGCTTAACTCGTTAGAATGAGGGGGCATTATACCTAATGCAGCTTTTACTTTTAACTTTGAAAAAAGTTCTACGTGTTGATAGGGTGGGGTCTTACAGCATTTATCTTAGAAGCTCAGAGAAAGAGAAAGGTGCGTACAAAAATTGGGGAAAGCTGAGAAGAGTAGTAATTTTTTTTTTTTTTAAGATTTTATTTATTTATTTGAGAGAGAGAGCACATGAGACAGGGGAGGGTCAGAGGGAGAAGCAGACTCCCCGCCGAGCAGGGAGCCTGACGCGGGACTCGATCCAGGGACTCCAGGATCATGACCTGAGCCGAAGGCAGTCGCTTAACCAACTGAGCCACCCAGGTGCCCCGAGAGTAGTAATTATTTAGCTGACCTGAGGAAACCGGCTCACAGCTAAGTCTGCAGATGGAAGAGGTCTGCAAGAAGCAAAGGTCATTCAGATTGCGGAGCCTGCGACCAGAGGAAGGGCGCTCACAGCCCCTCCTTTGACAACCCGTCACTGCTCCTTCCCCCACCTGTGCCTCGTGCCCACCGAGGGTGTGCGTCTCCGCCCTTCAAACTACTTAAACCACAGAGGCGAGAATGAGGCTGTTCGTAGCACAGAGGGAGAGTACCCCTAGCTTCTTGTTCAGAAGCTGGCAGCCACCTCTACCTCCCACGCAGGAGGGAGGAGATCCCACTCGGGGGATAGTGGCCAATTCAAGGAAGTCACCGCCACATATCTGTTTTTATAAAGTGGTTCATCTTCCAGGTACCCTTCAGGGAAGCCCCCCCCAGCGCCCCCTGAACAGAGTCCTCACACTTCAGTAGGTAGGAGGGGCAGCTCCAGACCACCATGCAGTGGAGGATTGAAAGCATGGAACCGAAAGTTGTCTAGCAGCAGACTTAAAAAAAAAAAAAAGGAACCCAGAGGAAGCAGTTGATGCAGAAAGCATAAGGAAGCTTAAAAATTAACTATACGTAATACAGAGAGACCACATAGCCAGGGGGCTAGATAGAAGGAACATTCAGAGAACAGAAGGGGATTCACGAAATTAAAAAATGATTGCACCAAGGGCGTGATACCATAAGTGAAAATCTAGGGATGGGAGGATCCTAAAAGCATCCAGAGATGCAAAGGAAAATGAGTCACATTCATAGGATAAAGAGTCAGGAGGAAGACAGGTGCATGGAGCTGTGCCCACAGGCTTCTGAGGAAAATTGAATTCCAATCAGAATCTACATCTAGACAGACTTTATTCTGCCCTCACATGTGATGGCTCTTTGTGAACACATGTGAGGTCTCAAAACACTTCTCTCCCGTGCAGCGTTGGCCAAGATACTGTGGAAGGGTGTGTTCCTCTGAAGCAAGAGTGTAAGTCAAGAAAGACTGGAATGGTGGAACAAAAAAGTAGGGATCCAACATAGGAAAAATGCCCTAGAAGATGGTGAAGGGAAATCCCGGAAGAGAAGCTCTGTGGCAGGTGGCGTGAGCATCCCCAGTCCAGATCACAGCTGGGGGCAGAGGGTGTCCATGGGGCAACATGGAAGTGACGGCTGGCTGTCTCGAGGTTTACACGTTTTTAAAAGAGCTTTTGCTTGAATTGGAGATGGTACAGAGAAAATGGAAGTCATAAATAAGGTAGCAGTTACCAAGACCAAAAAAAAAAAAAGTCCTACAAAACAGGAAATACAACCAAGGTCCACAAAGGGGTTCGACTGTGAGCCCTGTTCATGGAGTTGCATACCGGAGACCCACTGGCTTGAAAATTATCTCTATCTGGATGATAGATGGGTTAGGGGGCCGGTGGCACATAAGAGCTGGTAGAAGAACTAAATGTGTATCTTTTGTTGAGGAAGTTAGTAGATACCATCTAAAGTTAGGAAGTAACAATGTAGTTGACCCTTGAACAATATGGCTTTGAACTGTGCAGGTCCACTCATACGTGGTTTGTTTTTTGTTTTTTTTCAATAAGTGTCCGTACAGCACCGTTAAATGTATTTTCTCTTAAGATTTTTTTTTTTTTTTTTTTACATTTTTCTCAGGGCACCTGGGTGGCTCCGTCGGTTAAGCGTGTCTTGACTTCGGCTCGGGTCATGATCTCAGGGCTCTGGGATCGAGGCCGAGTCTGCTTTAGGGTTCTCTCTCTCCCTCTCCCTCTGTCCCTCCCCCACTTGCCCTCTCTCCCTTAAATGTTTAAAAAAGAATAATAACATTTTTTTTCATTAGCTTACTGGATTGTAAGAATACGGTCTATAATATATACAACATACAAAATTTGTGTCGCATGACTGTTCTCAGGAAAGCTTCCAGTCAACTTTTAGGGGAATCCAAAGTTAAATGTAGATTTTTGACCATGCAGTGAGCCAGTGCTTCCAGCCCCGAGTTGTTCAAGGGTGAACTGAATAAGCATATTATCTGGAAGTAAAGTGCAGAAGAAAGCGCTGCCCGACTCTGAGGTGGTTCGTTCTAGAGTGTGGGAATGGAGGGAGGCGGGGGAGACCAGCTCCAGAGGGCATCACATGGCTTTCTCCAGGCCTACCTCCCCTGGTGTCCTACAAAAGCTCTCTCCAGTTACAACCATTCCTCTACTGTATTTGACTTTTCAAATAATGGACGTGTGTTGCTTTGATGAAAATAAAACAAAAGAGAAAGACTTCATTCTCACCCAAAACTTCAAAGGTAATCATTATGGGTGAGTAAGGTAATTAGAAGTTATTTTAAACTTTTTGTCTTTAGGCATTGAAGTGACCTTACTGTTGTCTGTCCCAGCAGTCTTTTCATTTTGGAATTATTTTTTTTCTCTGTCTCTTTCTTTTTTTCTAGTATGTATGCCGGAAGAAGGGTTTAAAGGTAAGTTACATTTGTCATGCTTTGTTCATGAATGTCAGAGTCCTACTGTAATTTTCTCTTAAAGCGAAGGCCATAATTTGATTTTAAAATTTAATTCAATCTGAGTCTCATGACTGAAATTAATTTTAGTTAAATGCATTTTTTATTCAAGCAGCTTCATTATCTTTTTCAGCACTCAGGCCTGAGATAGGGCCTGTGTGTTCACAGTATCTCCTGCCAGATGTCCATTTTGCTTTCCCTTTCTCATTTGGAGGGGCAAGGTTGGGGGATTAGCTACTGGCATTTCGACATGTATATTTGTCTGTTCCCAGTTCCTTCTATCAGTCTCATCTTAGAGGAGAACAGTTTGTTTATCACTGGTAAGAATTAGAGGGAAGGAATTTGCTGCATTATATCCGGTTCAGTGAAAAGGTTTCGTCAGTCTGTTGAGAATCCAGGCATTTCTTGGATTCTTACTTTGGATGGAGACACAGTGGTGTGTTGTCCCCTCATGGCCACTATAGTCGTGTATGCCAATAACATTTGTTAATTTGTCAAATACAGACCTTTGATATTTACAGATTTAACTGTTGCCATCTTGAATCTTTTTGGCCTACTCCAGAGGTCCGTGGCAGCTTGTGATTTTGCCAAGGAATGAGTTTGCATCAGATATCAGGGGTTCTTTGCTAAAGCAAATGAGTGAGCACAGCTCCTGGCCTAAATAAAGTCTTCCTGTCAATGCAGCTTTGTTGTCTACACATTACCACTACAAAGAAACTCCTGATGTGGTTAAAACAAAACAAAACAAAGCAAAAAATTTCTTTATGAGAAACGGCCATCAAATGGAAGCATCAATAAAATCTGATTAACGTGTGTGAAGATACCGCGTAGGAACATGGCTTTCAGCAGAAATGTGATTTAGCTGAAAGCCTGGAGTCTGCTGATATTTTTCCTTGTCCTTCAACGTCAAGGGGCTGCTGTGCTTATTTGTTAAATTGGATATTCCCTGTTGATGATGCGTTCTTGGCAAATGGAATACATGAACTCTTAATTTTCAGTTCACAACTGTACCTCCACGTGTGTTTCTTTTCCCAGGTACTGGTCTTCTTGGACATTAATCTTTTGAACACTTGCTGACTTCTAAAGAAATGACCAGAAGGGAAGAGAGAAGTTTGGCATGTTAGGGCATTACTGAAAAGGTGGATTTAAGAATCAAACCATTCTATGACTCTTCCAAAAGGCAGAGAACTATTCCGAAGTGACTGTCCCAAATGCCTTATGTCAAATAAAGCAGATTGCACTGAAGGACATCAGACTTGAAGGAAATGTTTCAAATTTTATATTTAAGGGAGGGTGGTGGGCGGGAGGGGGCAAGTACAGATCGAACCAGTTTAGTAGCAGTAACAGTAAATCATGTTTACATATGAGATTTATAGTCACGGGAGGGAATAAAGTTCTGTTATATTTCCTTGCTCGAGTTTCATACCAGATGCATTGGTCCATAAAGGATTTGTATCACAGTAGATGGGACAACATTCTGCTCTGAACTAAAAAGTAATTCTTTAGAGACATAACCTGCTTACCAATACCTGTCTTTGATTCATATTTTACTTTCAATAAAGCATGAAAGTGAAGAACTTGCTGTAACTGTGGAACAGTGTCTTCAGATTAACCTCCTCTCCGCGTCGGCTCCAGCACACCCATCCTACATACAGCCCACCGAGCCCTCTCTTATTGTTGGGGCAGGGACGAGGCACCTGCCTGTCCCCTGCAGGGAGCGAGGGATGGTGTCTGGGCTTCAGTGCCTTGGCTTCCTGCATTCAGGAAGGATGGTGAATGTGTAGACCTGTGATAGCACCTTCCTCCAGTTTGGCTCTTTATTCAGAATTGGGAAATCGAGTATACCTTGCACTTCTCAAAAATCTGACCATCTTATAAGAAGAGTATGGTGGACTGAAGTACGTTTGGATAACATAAGTTTTTTTATAAAAATTTATTCTTCCCATTCTCCAAGTCTACCGTTTCTTGGATCTCGCTTCTCTTTTTGAAAGCATTCCTTCGAAATGCCCAGAAAGGAGCTTTTAGATCACTTTGTTTAAACAAGGGGGGAAAAGTGTATGGATGGGGTGTGTTGTTTATCCAACTCAGGATTATTGTTATTAGTAGAACATAACCGAAACAACATTCTTAAGAATATTGGGGGGGGTGGGTTTAAATGGGACTTAAGATGAGTGGGTTTCACTGTTTTCTGTCGAGTGTATGTACATGTTTGGGGCAGAGATGCTGACTCAGGCATCTCTCTTGCAAACACTTTTTTTTAATCCTTGGTTTGTGCTACACTCCACCCTCTCCTCTTTTTCCTCGCTAAAAATTTAAACTAAATAATAGATGGGGGAGGCAGGTTTCAATTTAAGGACCGGTAACCTTGGCAGATCCCTTTTGAATAGCTCTTTTTATCTGAATAATTATGGCTGTTTGGTAAAATTACAACTTCTTGCTTGTGTTTCCCCTCTGTGTTTGCAATGTCTCCAGTCTGTGCCCCCTGACGAGGTGGGGCGGGGGGGTCGTTTAATGAGCCTTTGTGGGAGAGTGAGAGCTGCACGCAGGACTCCTGAAAGCCATCCTAGGAACCAGCTGTTCCCGCCTTGAGGTCCGTCAGCATAGGGAGTGGACTGGGAGTTGAGATCGCTGATAGCAAATACTGAGTTTTAAGTCCCAGTCTTTTATTTCCCTCCAAAGAAATGAAGCTGGAACATAAAAGTATTAACACACCAAGCAACTTATTCTTTCCCAAGGTAAAGACTTGTGAACAAGTTCACTTAGTGCTCAGCGGAGCGGCTTCCCTTTCCCTACAAAGAAGCTATTCGGCCGAAAATTGTTCTTTCTGGGGACTGACACAGACATGTCTGTAGCCCCCAGAAATCGGATTTCTTTTTTCCAATTTGCTCTTTATAACAGTTTTAAAACGTATTACTTGAGTCTTTTCCCCTTATGCAATGATTCAAAATAACAGCCTTTTGGAAGTCTTCAGGATGACAAGCCAGTCTTTGTAGTGGCTCCTATATTAACTGCCCAGGGGTGGGAGTAGGCTGGGTCCATTAGGAGCCAGTGATGCTGCAGGCAGCGGTCTTCCTCTTGCCCCAGCAACTTCCCTTGTCTGACCAGCGCTACTCATAAGAGCTGCAGTGCTGCGAAGCTTTATTAGAAATGCAGGACGGGGGGCGCCTGGGTGGCTCAGTCGTTAAGTGTCTGCCTTCAGCTCGGATCATGGTCCCAAGGTCCTGGGATCGAGCCCCACATTGGGCTCCCTGCTCCACGGGAAGCCTGCTTCTCCCTCTCCCACTCCCCCTACTTGTGTCCCCTCTCGCTGTGTCTCTGTCAAATAAATAAAATCTTTAAAAAAAAAAAAAAAAAGACGCAGGACGGGCGCCTGGGCGGCTCAGTCAGTTAAGCGTCTGCCTTCAGCTCGGGTCGTCATTCTGGAGTCTGGGGATCTGAGCCTCATGTTGGGCTCCCTGCTCAGCGGGGAGTCTGCTACCTCTCCCTCTGCCCCTCCCCCTGCTCGCTCGCTCGCTCTCAAATAAATCTTAGGGGCGGGGAAAAAAAAAAGAAATGCAGGAGGTCAGGCGGGGTAGGGTACCTAGCTGGCTGACCTGGAAGATTGTGTGACTCGACCTCACGGTCGTGATTTTGAGGCCCACGTTGGGTGTAGAGATTACTTAAATGCAGGAGCGCAGGCCCCAGACAGACGAGATCTGCATCCACAGGCCACTCCTATGCTCTTAGAGGTTGAGAAGCCTGGACCTGGGGCCTGGGACCTCTTCCACCCCCAGTAGGCAGAGTTACAAAGAGATGTATGTATGTATTTAGTGTCCTTGCACTGCTACCCTCGCACTTCGTGCAGAGAAAACCGCTACAAGGTATAACCTAAAACGCAGTTCTTGGCTTTGTATTTACAAATATGTGGAGACCAGTTGTCTTATGGGCTGTGACCACACTGAAGCGCAGAGACTTTTTTTTAAAGATTTTATTTATCTGACAGAGAGAGTGATAGTGAGAGCAGGAACACAAGCAAAGGGAGTGGGAGAGGCAGAAGCAGGCTTCCCGCGGAGCAGGGAGCCCGATGCGGGGCTCGATCCCAGGACCCTGGGATCCTGACCTGAGCCGAAGGCAGACGCTTAACGACTGAGCCACCCAGGCGCCCCTGAAGCGCAGAGACTCTTAATCAGCTTTTTTATGCCGTGCATCAAAGCAGTTCTTGGTAGAAGGTATTATGAAGCCTGAGATTGTCCCCCTTATATTTCTGACCATTCGTTAAGCCCAAACTACAGTGTACTACAGACGACACTGGGACAATTTGTTGACATTACCTGAAATACAGGTCGCCATTTGGACGTCTTCAATCCCTGGGGAAATCTTCCTGTGTATTAATGAGCCTTGTTGTTTAGAATTACTCTTACCTTTCTGCAAAATTAAAAAGAAATGAGTGTCCCTTTATTTCCGTGAAATCCTAATCCAGAGTGAATTTGTTTGTTACTTTAACTCTCCAGTGAGTGGTCTGTGCAGTCAGGGACTTGTTGATCAGACCCTGGTTAATATTTGAAGCTGATTCTGGTACTGAAGAACCTGTTTCAAATGCCCGAGGGATGATTTATCTCTGTCTAAACAAGCTACTGAAGTGAAATGAGCATTAAAGCCTGTCCTTCCTGTTACTGAATCATGGAGGAGTATCACATCCTTTCTCTGTGGCATTGTAATGTTCTGTTTGCTTAGTGTTAAAGAGGACTGTGAACAGAGTTCAGTGTGATGAAAAGCCAGCATTTTCATTTTAAGGAGATTATCACCCCTTTGCCAACGCCTTGTGTCCCACACCCGCCTCCAAGGCACAGGGTTGTGTCAACAGCTACCTCTGATTCTGAAGGCTAACGGTTCACCGCCCCAAGCCCCAGACATCGTGTGGACCCCTGTATTGCTGGGGATTTGATCAGCAGCATTATTGGGATGCTTTGTTCATTAAAATACAAACTGTAAACATTCGTACATGGTAGCACTTAGATATTTCACTGACTCCGGGCCAGGTCAAGAGTCTAGTAGACACAGAAAACCGCCTCTCCATCTCCTACATGCCAGACCTTTTGTTTTTAGGTCTGGCTGTTAATTGGGCCAAGGAGTCTGCCAGCTGGTCGGTACAGCACATACATAGGTAGGTGGGTGTTGAAATGGCAGGTTTGAGAAGTCGTGTCACCTGGTTTCAGATGATTCTACCATTTACTTTGAAACTAAGCAAAGTTACTTTGCTTTGTCTTAGTTTCCCCGTCTCTTAGAAGGGGGCAATATTTGCTGCCTTGTGTACCCTCCCACACTGAAGATCAAGCAGTAATAAACGTCATTGGGGTAAAATGCTGTGTATTATTTTTTGTAATTAGAAAAAAACTCTAGTCTTTGTGAGTGAATGCCATGGAATCTTTTCCACAAGTCTTCTAAAAGGGATCATGGAGGGGCGCCTGGGTGGCTCAGTCGTTAAGCGTCTGCCTTCGGCTCAGGTCATGATCCCAGGGTCCTGGGATCGAGCCCCGTGTCGGGCTCCCTGCTCAGGGGGAAGCCTGCTTCTCCCTCTCCCACTCCCCCTGCTTGTGTCCCCTCTCTAGCTGTCTCTGTCAAGTAAACTAAAAAATCTTTTAAAGAAAAAAATAAAAGGCGTAATGGAGCCACGTAGCCAAGCTGCCCCACACCCCCTCTCTCAGAACTTCAGCGTGCACCTTATGCTGGAAGCCCTTAGAGCTAAAATCATGACTGGACAGGTGTTCAATCATCCTGTTACATAAATCTTTCCTCTTGGCTGGTAAGGAAAATGAAGCTAACGGCCAAGCCGTAAGCTGCCTCAATTCTGTTTGTTTGCAGGGTCATGTTGAAAGGTATTTGAAACACGTTTAGAATGTGTGTCGAAGATTTATGTCTTTGTGATGGGCAGGTCCAGCCCTAGAGGGGAGCTTCCGATGTTTTGATCGTCATTGCCGAGATCATCAGGAACAGGTGCCGTGAGCTTCAGAGGCAGGGCTGTGGGGGGCACCAGGGAGCACGATGCAATGCAGAAGAATCACGTGTTTCTCATTTTTTATTTACCTCTTGAGACTTCAGTGAAAAATATTATTCACGAGTCGAAGTACATGGAGCCGGCATTTCTGTTTCCCCTTCCCCAGCAAATAAACCACAGGACCAGTTTTATCGAATGAGTACAGCATACTGCTAACCAAAGCACATCACTTTTCCAAAAATGCATACGTTTCAGACGAATTGGTGACATTTCTTCATATGGTAAGATTTAAGTATCTTTTCTGAGCCTCATGAGATTTTGGGAAGAAGGAGGTTGCAGAATTCATCTCATGGTGACTTGCCAGGAGTGGTGTGTCACCTTCTAGGTGACACTGGTCTGCCTTTAGTACCAGCACCTGCCATGACTGCCCCGAGCCTTTGCTGTATCCCACCCAGCTGTATCCCTCCCAGGAGAGGCAAGAGCATGATCCCTGAAGAAGCAGATCCTACTGCCAAATGGCCTCCATCCCACAAGCAGAAGTGACATGTTGGCTCTTCCCATACTGTGTCTTCACACTTTCTCATTCATGAGGCTGGTCTGAATTTTCCCTGAAGTTAGTCCGAAGAGCTTGATCTCACAGAGGGGCCTTCGTCTGCTCCCACCCCTCCCCCCAGCACGCTTAAGGAAAAGAAAAAAAAAAAAAATCCCTGCTTTCAAGGACTTGGCTCAGGCTGCCTAGGCCAGGGCCTGTGGAGAGAGACCGTCTCAGCCAGAGCGGGAGCCAGGCTTCTCTCAGCACCCAGAATGGCAGCTTGAGTCCCAGATCTGTGTTAGTCCTGGCCAGGGGAGGCAGGCCCCGGGCCACAGGAAGTTGGGGGCACATCCCGGGGAAACCGGAAGGCCTAGGCGGCCACTGCCTGGGTTAATCATTGCTAGTCTGCACACTCGTATCTTGGTTCCCCTCCTCCCCTTCATTATTCTCTGGCTTATTTATGTTTCTTTCTTTTTTTTTTTTTTTAAGATTTTATTTATTTTGACAGAGAGGGACAGCGAGAGAGGGAACACAAGCAGGGGGAGTGGGAGAGGGAGAAGCAGGCTTCCCGCGGAGCAGGGAGCCCGATGCGGGGCTCGATCCCAGGACCCTGGGATCATGACCTGAGCCGAAGGCAGACGCTTAACGACTGAGCCACCCAGGCACCCCTTTATTTATGTTTCTAACCAAGGGAACACTTAACTGCTCCCGGCTCTTTTTATGTTCCTGGACAAATGTGTTCCCCTTCGGGCCCAAGTGTTCTCTCTGAAAGGAAGTTGGACGTGTAGAAGTTGTCAGACATGAACTAGGAAAGAGACATGGGGGCCTCCTCTCTTCGCCTCCACTCCCACACCCACCTACCCCCTTGAGGAAGCACTAGGCAGTGCATTTGGAAAACCACCCAACTAGGCAGCCTCTAAGGACTTATCTCCTTTTATCAGTCTGCAAGTTGTCTCTGGTTTATGCTGCCGTTTTTGCTGCAAATTCTCCCATCCGCAACATGCACTGCTTCTCTGGATGAAAGAGCATCCAAGCAGTGCTAGACTACCCAAGATTCTGGAACTCAAGGGAAATGTTTATTTTTGTCTTACTGGGAGCCAGAGTTCGGGGAGTTAGGGCTGGGCTGGGTCTTACTTAGGTCTGCAGCAAAAACCGCTCCAGTCCCAGAAAAGGAATCAACGTGTTTAGTGCTAGACTGTTCTAGCTCCCTGAGTGCAGGGGCTCTGACCACCTTACTCTCCACTGTTGCCCCAGTAGCCACATGATATGTTCTCAGCTGGGAAAAATGAATGAACACCTCAGCATCCGCTAGAAGCTCTTCTGTGCCAGTAAGATCCCAGCAGAGAGCTTTCTATTGCTTTCATGTGACCAGGGCTGCCCCCACCTTTGGGCTTGTCTCTTTTGTCCTCAAAATAGGGACTCCCTAGCTGTGTTTGCATTCATGAGCCAAAGACTTCTGTAACCCAACAGTGGGGGCCCCCGGGGCAGCCAGCATCAGCGTGAGCCGCCCAGCCATCCTGTCTTGTTCTCACTGGGGTGGAACTGTCCTCCCAGCCACCCCTGCGGCTCTGGTTTCCCAGCCCCTCCTAGACCTTTCTCATGCTCCATGGATAGCACGCCTTGGGGACCCACTGCTTTTGGGGTTTCTTCCCCTGCTTTTCCTGCTGGGCGGCCTCTGTCCCCACTTTTCTCCCCTTTGATCCGGTGCGGGGAGGGGGGACAGAGAGAGGAGTTCTTGCCAGGAGGCAGTTGCCCCCTTTAGGACTCCCTCGTGCCTTATTCGGAGTTTACTGTTGTGCCACCCACGTTTTCATTCTCCAGCCTTCTTAGATGTCAGATGTTTTGAAGCCAGCTTTCATTTTTCAGCAGTTGGGAGGGCAGGGGTGGGGGCTAGGTTGCAGTGTATTAAGTGTTTGAAAAAGAAAAGGCTTGTGCCCAGAGGCAGCCGTGCGTGAGCGGTCAGTCCTGAGTGGTTTGGATTGAAATAGGCCAGGGAAAGTAAAGCTCTGGGGTCTTTGTCCAATCTTCCCTCCAGTCCCCAGGCTCCATGCCAGGCTGCATGCCCAGCCCCCTATGGCACGTGTTGCCTTCACCCCAGGGGCCCTGACAGTCTCAGAATGGTGCCCCCCAGAACACACTGGAGATTATAAGCCTCTTGCATTGAGGTTTTGTCTAAAGAGGAAAATGCTGTAATCGAAAGCTCCTTGATTATAAAGAAGGAATAGAGAGGCTTGGCATAGAAGAGCCTTCGTTCCTTGGCCTGCTCAGCCAGGGTCGGGCACATGCAGTCCCCCAGCGCCAGGAGGACCTTAGGCCCTTGGGGGAACTTGGAGTCTGCCCATCCAGAGCATGAAAGGTCACAGCTGCAACTGCTCACCTTGTGCGTTTTCGTGCCGCTGCTGCCTCCGTCTGCCCCCCTTGCGCTGACTCAGGTGGGGCACCTTGGTCTCCACTCACAATCTGGAGTGGTAGCATTGGCCATTAGCTAATTACCATTAGCCAGAGTTGGGAGCCCGTGGCCTCTCTGTCTCACAACAGGGAGGGGAAGAGGGCTCTCTGGGGGAGTAGTCGAAGCAGGAAAAGACCCTGGGACTGTGATCCGAATTGCATTCAAGGATCCATCTGGCCCAGGGTCCAAAAAGCGGGAGGATGGGAGGCGATGTGGTGCTGAGTTCCGAGAACTCTGGAATTTGTGTGTCCTTCCTGAGATGCGTGAGCCCAGCCCTGCACTTGCTGCCCTGGAAGGCCGTTAGGCGTTCAGCCAGCCTGTCTCAAATGGGATTTTATTCCACTAAGCATCTCCCGGGACCAGTGCCCTAATGAACATACCTGTCTGGGGCAGTTGGTATGCCACAAAATCCCTGCTGCACCACCATCCCCCAGAAGTTCCTTGACCAACCTCATTTAACTTCTGTCTCCTTACAGCTTTGAACCAACTATATAGCCCTGGTGCATCCTGAGGAGGATCCAAGCCCTGTCCCAGTGCTGGGCAGGAAACCAAAGGGTCCTCTGGGGAGGGGGGGCGGGGGAGGGGCAGAGAGTAAGCAGGCAATGTACCAGGCCTCTGTCCTCAGTCCCAGGGCCAGCAGTTGTCTTCCTCTTGCCCTGACAACCTCGTTCTACCAGCGCTGCTAGACGAGTTGCCTGTGGTCCGGGAGCACCAGGCACATGGCAGAGCATTTCTTAGAAATGCAGGAGCGTGGGCGCCTGGGTGGCTCAGTCGGTTAAGCGACTGCCTTCGGCTCAGGTCATGATCCCAGAGTCCTGGGATGGAGTCCCACATCGGGCTCCCGGCTCAGCAGGGAGCCTGCTTCTCCCTCTGACCCTATCCCCTCTCATGCTGTTTCTCTCTCTCTCTCTCAAATAAATAAATAAAATCTTTAAAAAAAAAAAAAGCAGGAGCACAAGCTCCAGACCCTCTGCATCAGGATCAGGCCACTCCAATGCTGTTCAGAGTTGGAGAAGCTCTGGGCTGGGGCCTCTTTCCCACCCATGGCTGACGAGGGCTTGCCGGAGGGAGAACTTGACTCAAGGCCTGGGAAGAACTGGTGGCTGATCCACACTTCCCCTCTGCCTTTTCGCATCTGCAGGTGGGGTTGGAGGTGGAATGAGGATGAGGCATGTCCTCATTATTAATTCGAATCTCTTCTTGGTTGGGTGAGAATCTTGGTGGAGAAACATGGCCCTGGTCCCAGTGCCCAGGGGACTGAAAACTCCGGGGCCTGCATGTCTCAGTGCAGAGGCTGATGTAAGGGTTGCTGTGGTCCCAGATCTGTTCCTTAATGAAATGCAGTCCGGGTGGCTGGAAAGATCAGGAGCGGGTGGGGGCGGGGAGAGGTGGGACTGACAGTCCCTTGAGCACAGCAGGTGCTCAATAAATAAGTTGAATAAGTGAATACAAGGCTTGAGTCCTCCCTAACTTGTCTGTGAAGTGGGCCTGTTGGCTTCTGACCTCAGAGGGTCCCTTTGGCTTGGTCCGCTAATTCTAAATGGTTGGTGAGATGGACGTTTGTCTCTACCCCTTTTGCAGACTCAGTTTCCCCAGTTATTAGAGCAACGGAGTGAGATCCAGAGGTCTCAAGGATCCCCTCTGACATCAGTGTTGTTTGTGACTCGGGGCATGATCATGGGGTCACCGTCACCCATGTCCCCCAGAGCTCTGGCCCTGAAGACACACTCCCTGTCCCCTCCATTCATCCAGCGTTGCTCCTGGAAGAGGAGCCCAGGGGAGAAGAAAGGGAGATGTGCAACGCAAATGGCCTTCCCCTCAGTGAGGCCCAGGAGCTGCTGCCGCTGACTTGCACCTGACCTTGGGCAAATCTCTTCCCCTCTGTGGGCCTCAGCAGGTAGACTAAAAGTGATCCCGGTGGTACCTTTCTGCCTGGGTTTTCAACTCTGGACCTGACCCCTCCTGCCTCCTGCGGCTGTCCCTCCACTTCGTTAGACGCCGGGGCTCACCTCCCCCGTCCCGGGTTAGGCTGGGAGTGGGGAGCGAGCTGCCCACTCCAGGGAGGATGTCCAAGAGCCGCTACGCCGCTGGGGGTGGAGTGGTCACGACGCGGCTGCTGCGAGGACTCACACCAAGCTTCCCTGTGCGGAGGACGCGATGTTGGGGCACAGGCTCCCCGCCCACCTAACCCAGCGCTTTTTCCTTCCTCCCCGCCCCTGCAGACACGCGGAGCCCATGGGGGCCTAGGGCGTGTCCCCCACCTTTCCCGTCGCCCCTACTTGCCCCAGAAGCTGTCCCCCTCCCCTGGGGGCACCGGCTATTGGCCGGATCGCTGGGTCCTCTCCCGGGCCCTGCCACCGTCTAGCCACGTAACCTTGGGCCAGTCTTTGCGCTCTCTGGTCCTCAGTTTCCCCACCTGAGAAATGGCACAGAGCGCCCGCCGCCGGGACCGCCGTGAGGGGCGCCGGGCGCGCGGGGGCCGGCAGGGCGGGGGCCTCCGCCGCTCCCGCTCCCTCGCCCGCGGCTCGGGCTCCGCAGTGACGGGGGGAGCGGCGCCGGGGAAGGAGCGCTCCGCGGTCACGTGACGCCCCCCCTCCCCGAACTGCGGCGGCGGCGGCGGCGGCGGCGAACGCGAAGCCGCGTCCGAGCAGAGCTGCAGCGGCTGCCGCGGGCACCGGAGTGCCGAGCCCAGGACGCCCGGCCCAGGCCCGCGGGTGAGTCCGCCCCGCCCGGGTGCGGCCCGGGGACGGGGAAGGGACGGGGAAGGGACGGCAGTGCCGCGGGCTCCCCTCGGCCGGCCGCCAGGACCCCGCGCAGGCGGGGACCCGGGGCCCGAGGGTCGGCGGGAGGGGGCGCGGGCCGGGTTGGCCGCGGCCGGAGGCGGGCGTGGGGGGCAGGCCCGGGCTGAGCCGGCTGAGCCCCCCCTCCCCGCTTGCGGGGTTTTGTCCAGGCGGCCGCTGAGGCGGCGCGGGTGCCACCCCCCTGCGTGGGTGGGAGTCCCTCTTGCCCTCGGCCTGGGGAGGGGGCGCCTTGGGTGCAGAGGAGGGAAGGGCGGAGAAGTGGGCGCGTTCCCTCGATCCCTGGGCAGTGGCCCCGGGCCTTAACGCCCCCCCAGGAGGAGGCGCTCCGGTCCTCAGAGGACGGAAGTGGGGGTCCTCAGGGGCAACGACCCTGAGCCGAGAGGGCGGTGATGTCCTTGCTTCCCCGGGGACGGAGCGCACTCCCCCCCGCCCCTGTCTCCGACCCGCCGCGGAGCAGGGCACCCGCGTCACGCAGTCGGGCGCCCCCTCGCCGCCTCCCTCCCCTGGCTCCGCAGGATCTGAGGACTCGGTGGGAATCCACAGGGCGGTCCCCACGCCCCGCAGACGCTTTGGTGCCCGCCTTGGGGTGCCTGGGCTTGGGCGCGCGCGCGGGCGCGCACACGCGCGCGCACACACATACAGACACACACACCCCAGCTCAGGAGGCGAGAGCCCTCCTCCCTTCGTGGTGGCTAGACCCCAACCTGTGCGTGACCCCCAAGTCCTTGTTGGGGCCATAGCACAGGCCTGGGCGGGGGGGGGGATCAAGAAGGACACCCCACCCCTCACACATGGCACACTGGCATCTGTCCCCGTCTTCATTCCCTCCCTGGCGGTCGTCAGAGGCCAGCAGGAAGGGCCACTGAGAGAAGCTGGGTCAGGACAGAGCCAGAGAGAAAGGCAGAGGGAAAATGAAGTAGGAGGTGTCATTTCCTTCCAAAAGGGAGCTGGGTCCCAGGCTCTCAGCCCACCCTGCCAAGGGGGCAGTGATCCCTCCTTCCTGACCGTGTCTGGAAGAAGAAGCTGGGTGGGGGGGAGGGTCTGTTTTTTAGTAATGGGAGGAAACATCAGCCAAGTTGCTCCTGAATGGGGAGAGGGCAGCAGCGGAGTGGGGGTGGGGGTGGTCTTGCCCAGCTGGCCCCAGAAATCCCCCTATTTCTCCATCCAGGCCTCAGCCGCCCTCTGAGCTCCCCTCTCGCAGTTGGAGGGTCTGGAGAAGTGGAGGGGTGGCTTAATGGCCTCAGAAAGGATTCTAGGTAAGGATTAGTCCCCAGGTGGCATGAGCACCTTCCCCATGCACAGCAGTGTGTCAGGTGGGGTGTGTGCGTGCGTGCATGCACACTGAGGTCTCCATTGCACAGATGAGGAAACCGAGGCTTAGAGAGGCTAAATAACCTGCCCAAGGTCACGGAGTCGCCTCTGTCGGGGCTAGCGTCAGTTCTCTGACTCCTGATCTAGGTGGATCTTTGGGGGGTGGGGGGTGGGGTCTGTGACGAGTGGAGTGGTGCTGCTTGGGGAGGTGAGGCTGCATCTGGAGGGATGTGGGGAAGCTGGCTCAGGTTAAGGAGAACCCCTCCACCTTTCTTCAGGGGCCAGAACTCAGACCTTCTTCCTCTCCCAGAGCCCGGTGCTTGCTTTGCTGGCCCTTCCCACAGCCACGATGGTCCATCCCAGCCTGGGACTCCCAGCTTTCCTTGGTCTTCTCTGTGTTGCCTACCCGGCAGGGGTCTCAGGAGACCCCTCTCCTGGCTCTATTCACCCTCCACCCCTATGAGACCCTCTTGAACTGCAGAGGGTCTCCTTGGCCCCCGGGGGGGTTGGGGGGGGAGGGCTCTACTGCTCAGGCCTCAGGACCCTGCAGCGTCTGCTCAGGCCTGGAGTAAGGGAGCCCCTGCTTTAGCTCCCCCTCAGCCGGCCCCACGTTCCAGGGCTGAGAGGCCCTTTGAGGACTCCTGGGCCAGGTCTGTCTTCCACACCACCTGTCTGTCTACGGAGGCCTGTGTCCTGCCGGGCAAACACACGTACTGCAGGAGCAGCCGAGACCCACGCACAGCCAGACACAGACGAGAACACGCCCCGACTCACAAATACCCCGAGACCCAGACACAGCAACACACGGGCACACGCGCGGGTCGAGACCCCCGCCCCCAGCGCTGGCCGGCGCTGCAGACACCAGGAGACGCCCCCCCCAGCACGCAGACACACACAGATGGAAGGGGTCGTCACGAGAAGAGCCTCCTCAGAAGCCCTCATCCGACTGACAGCTGCTTCTGTGAACCCCTCCCGGGCACACGCGTGAGCCCTACGCACACATGGCAAAGAGCACGAGAAAGCCCCACGCCCTGAGAAATCACCCCGGCAGATACGCACCCACCCACACCCAGGCCACCACGGGTGCACACACGTGTGCATTACATCAGCTTCCTGCGTGTGGGACGTGAACTCCTCGTCACCCTGGGAGGGGGTGGCAGGGGCCCCTCTGACCCCCCCACCGCCCCAGCAAAGCCTCATCTTCCTTCTTTTCTGCCTCACGTGAACCCCGCTCGGCTGACCCTGAGAATACTGGGGAAGTGCCTGGGGTTTCCCCCTCCGTGTACCCTCCTCTCCTGCCCCTTCCCCCTCCCCACCGGCCAGGTGGCCGCAGGAGCCTCTCCACCCTGCTGTCCCTGAAGGTGCTGCTCCACGGGCCCCTCCTAAGACAGGACACCCCCCAGCCCAAGAGGCCCCGGGGTTCCCTTTCCTTTGCCACTTTGCCAGGAGGCCTCGCCAAGTCCTGGCTTCTGCTTTGCCCTCCCAGCAAGGTTGGGGGCCAGCCGGTGTGAAGGGAAGGGAATCCTCTGAGATCCTCTGCCAGGCTGCGCCCTGGCACCCTGGCTGTACCCCCTGAGAGGCTAGTGTTGTTGGGGAGCAGCTGCCAAGAGATGCTTCCGTGGGCTCTGATAAAGTCCCCAGGGCAGACGGATGCTACGTGGGGGCAATGAGGGGGCTTTGCCATTCTCACTCGGGCACTCAGCCTCGGCTTGCCAGAGTGCTGGTTCTAAGTCCTGGCCTGGCCCTGACTCTTGCTGGCTGTGCAGCCCAGGCAAATCATCTCCCGTCTCTGGGCCCATGTCCAGCTCTAGGAGGCAGCTCAGCCTGGCCCGCGAGCGTGAGGTTGTGAGGTGGCAGCCCTCTGCCAAGGAGGAAAGGAAGTTTGGCTCTGCTGGACATCATGGGGCGAGGTGGGGAGGGGCGGGGCTGGCTAAGGACTCGCAGCCGACTGAGAACTCTAGGTCCACACTAGGTTGAGCAGGGGCCATCAGCCCTGGGACTTCCTGTGATGGCCACCCTGGGGCCAACAGAGGGGGACTCGAGGGCAGGGCTCATCTGGAGGGATTTTTATGCCCCCAAAGTGCTCTATTTTTAGGGCTGAAGACTAGCACTTGACAGTGACTGAGGCAGTGACTCATAGAGGAGGACGGGAGAAGAGGCAGAGGGGTGTTAGTGGAGAGACACCCCAAAACAGGGGAGTCCCACTGGAAGAAAGGAGCCAAATCTATGATGCTCGTGCTGTGAGCTGGTACAAGGACAGGGATCTCGTTGACACACTTGATAAGCGTTTACTGAGCTGTAGTGTGTCCCAGGGACTGTGGCAGGCACCGGGGACAACAGAGATGAGCTGGGTGTGGCATCGTTTGGCCCCTTCCACAGCCCAGTGTGATGTTCCTGTGACCACGTCTGAGAGGAGGAAGTAAGGCTCAATGAGGTAGAGTGATGAGCCCACCCCACTAGTAAATACCTCTGCCAAAATGAGCCACCCACCCCTGGGCAGCCTTTTGGAAGCGGAAGACTTGAGTTCAAATTCTGACTTTGCTACTGAATGGCTATACAACTTAAGGCAAGTTATTCCATCTCTCTGAGCCTCTGTTTCTTTTTTTTTTTTTTTTAAGATTTTATTTATTTATTTGAGAGAGAGAGAGAGAGCACGAGCAGGGGCAGAGGGAGAGGGCGAAGCAGACTCCCCACTGAGCAGGGAGCTGGATGTGGGGCTCAATCCCAGGACCCTGAGATCATGACCTGAGCTGAAGGCAGATGCTTCACCAACTGAGCCACCCAGGCGCCCCCGAGCCTCCGTTTCTTTATCTATAAAATGCAGATCACCCACTTTATTTGCTGACGGGGCTGTTTGAAAGGTTAAGGAACCTAATGGAGGCCGATACCCAAGGCGGCACCCATCTGCTCCTCATGGTGGGGATTTGTTGGGGACTAAAAGGAGATGGGCTGGGAGTCATCAGGGATCCAAGTCCAGTCTCTGCTGTGTGATTTTGGACCAGCCACTTAGGCTCTGTGTGCCTCCTTCCTTCTCCATAGACCAGGGATGATGAGCCCTTGTTCGCCTGCCTACCTGGGAGTATTGTTTGTGCAGATCAGACATGACGGCTGGGAGCTGCTTTGAAAAACACAGAGCTGCACTCAGAGAGAGGAATGCACAGAAGGAAAAACAAACACCAGAAAAACATGAAGAACAATCTATTTTAAAAATGTCAAATATTTTATTACAGCGAGAAAAAAAAAAATAAGCCTCTTCTTCAAGGTTTTGGGGTAGTGAGGACTTTTCCCCAGGACTTCACATTTCCAATTCGGTTGGCATTGCAATCACAGGAGATGGGTGGTTTCCCCCGTGAGGGGTCAGGGCCTGGCACACGGCAGGCAGTCATAAGTGGTAATGGGGGCTCTTCGTGGAATTACGAGCTGCACAGGGACAGGGGAGTGATGGGGTTTCTGGTGGCAAGACTGGCTTCAGCATGAGAGGTAGACATCGGGACACTGGCTTGGCTCCAGTGGAAGGCGTGTGTAGGGACGAGCTGGAGTCAGCTCATGGAGGGCCTTGAATGCCAGACTGAGGAGTTTGCATTTCTCTGAAAGCCAGTGCGGAGACCCTCGAGGGACCAGCTGAACCTTCTGTGGGCAGGCCTTGGGTCCAGAAGGAGGAGCTAGCCTGGCACAGTTCTCTGCCCTGCCCCGCTGTGTAAGAATGGCCCCATTGGGCGCCTGGGTGGCTCAGTCGTTAAGCTTCTGCCTTCGGCTCAGGTCATGATCCCAGGGTCCTGGGATCAAGCCCCACATCGGGCTCCCTGCTCAGCGGGAAGCCTGCTTCTCCCTCTCCCACTCCCCCTGCTTGTGTTCCCTCTCTCGCTGTCTCTCTCTCTGTCAAATAAGTAAATAAAATCTTAAAAAAAAAAAAAAAAAAGAATGGCCCCATTGCCTGTTTCCCTGAGTCTCGTTTTCCTCGTGTGTGCAAAGGAGCATCTTTCCATCCCTGGGACAGGCGAGAGGACCAAGGCACCAAATGGTCAGGGGACTAGGGGACTGCCATCTGTGCTGGAAATCAGGAGACCCACGTTCCCCCTCTCACCCCACCCCACTAGTTGGGTGATCTCAGGCAAGTCAAGCCCCCCTTTCCAGCTGTGGAATGGGCAGATGCGGTTTCTGCCTTTATAGGGCGGCTCGCGTGAGACTTCGCTGGTGAGACGGGGCTACCTGTGGCTCAGCTGTGTTGTGTCCCTGGGGGAATCCCGCTGTTTCTTGTAACTACCTGTTCCCCAGGCTCCCCTGGGAATTTGGGGCTGCTAAGACTTGGGGTGGATAGTGGGCGAGCACAGACTCCTGAGCCGCCAGAGAGGCCGTGACCCGCTCAAGGCCACAGGGGCCACCCGCCTGCCTCAGCCAGGCCGTTGTGGGAGGTGGAAGGGGGAGCCACGTGGGTCCAGCCCTCTGCTCTGCCCCTGAGTTCTTGGCCACAAGTCTGTGGGGAAAGACACCCTGACCCCCAGCTCAGAGGACAGCCTTCTTCAAGGTCCCACTCCTCTAAGTGAGGGCTTTCGGGGCGGGGTGGAGGCGGCTGATGGAAGGTGACCTCGGGAACTTTTCTCTTCTGCCGCTTGCATGCTCCATGCGGAAACTGCTGGGGCAGCCCCGAGTCCTCCATTCTCAAGAGTAGGGTGTCATCTACCTGCAAGGGTCTGCCAGGACAAGGCCCCCTGCTGGTGGGCAAACCTCCCACCTTCCTGCCTCTTCCTGATCTCGGAGGTCCAAAGAGAGGCTGTCCACCCCGGCAGACTGCTCGTGCCAGCCCTGAAAGCAGGCTGAGGATACCCCGGGCTGAAAGCTCTGTGTGTGTGGGCTCCAGCCTTGTCCCATTCACCACTTGCTTCCACCTGAGACACGGGAGCTCTTCCAGATGCATACGGCTGTCGTTTCAGTCCCTCCCCCAGGACCCCGAGCCCCAGACACAGGACTGGACAGAGCCTTTAGGGCAGAGCCGTCACCTGTCCCAGCCACCAGGCAGGCCCCAGACTTCCCTGGCTGGGGAAGTATGGCCTTCTGCCGTCGTCTGATGGGCAGGAGAAACCTGGGACCTGTGCCCTGCCCCTGCCCCCGTGCCACATTGTTGGGGGCTGCCCTAGGTCAGCCCGGGTGGCAACATAACAACCACCAGGAAGGTTCTGGCAAGGGAGAAGCAGAATAGAGGCTGAGTGATAGAATACAGGTGGGGGCATGAATTGAGTCCTTACAGTATGTGGGCCTGTGCTAAGCACTTTTCATGGATCTTATTTAATCCTCAGAGCAGTTATTAGACCCACTGAGGCTCAGAGAGGTTAAATGGCCTCCCCAAGGTCACCCAGCTGGTGTGTGGCCGGAGGTGAGATTTGAATTATGGTCTGTCTGACTCCACTTTTAACCACTTTGGCCTACTGCATGCAGAATTAGATGAGGTTAGGGGAAGGGTGCTGTAGAGAGGAACAGGCTGAGCCCTTAGGGAATGGTGGTAGTTCTGGGCAGGGGTGGGGAGGGGGTTCACACTCTGGAGCTGTCCCCACACCTTGAGGACACGGCCCTGAAACTCCCAGGTCCTCCTCCCTCCTTTCCCCCTTCCCTGTGGCCTGTCCCTGGGGCTCAGCGCCCAGGCTGGGTTGAGAAAAGAGGATGAATGAAGAGATTTTTTTTTTTTTTTTGCAGAGGTTCCCGGGCATGTACAATCCCACAGACCCTGGCTTCTCCTGGCCTGTGTCTGCATAAATTCCCAGCTTGGAAACCGAGAAATCCTCAGCATCAGAGCTGGAGAGGAGCCCATGGGATCAGCTGGTCCAACCCCCTTGTTTTACAGATAATAATTATTATGATTATGCCCGATGGTAGCAATTCACAAAGGGCTTTCACATCTGGGTTGCCTCTTAATCACGCCAGAGCCCTTGGGGCTGGCAGAATTCGGGTGGGGGTGCTTGTTATTCACCTCCCCACTTGGCAGCTGAGAAAAACTGAGGCTTAGAGAGGTCAAGAGATGGGCCCCAGAGCACACAGCTAGCTTTGGTCCTGGGCTCCAAACCCAGATCTCTCCTCCCCCTGGGCCCATTGTACCCTTCTGGGACCCCCAAGGCTCTGAGCCCATGGAGTGTGGCTGCAGGACTAACTCTGCATTAGGGGCAAGCCAGGGGGCAGTGTCTAGGGGGGCTGGTTCTGTTCCGACATGTGTGGACGTGGGAACAGGACAGGTATCAGAGATGCCCACCTTCCTCCCTGTTATGGGAACACACTTTCCTTCTCCGAGCCAAGGGGCAGAGCTGTTTCCTAGAGGCCTCCTGCCCAATGTGCCCGGCTGCCCCAGAAAATCAGACAGAAGGTGCCGTGGAGAGCCCTCATTATACAGAGAAGGAAACTGGGCCCAGAGGGGTAGGGACCTGCCCAGAGTCACACTGAGCCAGTGGCAGGGCTGGGCCTGAGACCTGGGTCTCATGCCTCAGTGTAAGGCTGTGCCAGCACGTGTCCGGTAACCGTGCCGAAGATAAAAGCCCTACTTACTGAAGGCCTACTGTATTCCAGGGCTGAGCACTTTACACTGAATCCCCAAAACAACCCTGTGAGGCTAAGTACTTGTATTATCATTACAATCCCTTTTACAGATGAAGAAATTGAGGTTTCAGGAGGTTATGGAAATGGCCCAGAGTCACAAACCAGAAAGTGACGGAGGCGAGGGTTCAAACACAGGTCCATCTGACTCCAGCCCATGCCGATGTCAACCCCCAGATGTAATATGATAGGAATAAAATCGGTTTTACCTTTCTTTTTGTTCAATAGCCAACCTAGGACATCATTCATTCATTCACTGAACATTTATGGAGTACCTACCACGCTGAGGAGACCAGGGAGCTGATCTGGAGTCCGAGGCAGGGAGCTGAGGGTCAGAGATGAGGTGTGAGGCTGTGGGTCTCCAGACATTCCTAAACTCCCCACCTCCATGCATGATGGCCGCCTTCCCCTCCTCCTCCTGTCCCCGACCCAGCCACAGACTGTGCATTTTCCAACCTCTTTCTTTGCTCTCCAGCTTGCTCGTGGGGTACGTTGCAGCTGATTTACCCTGTGGGAGTGGGGGCATGACTCAGCAGAGGCTTCTGGACTTTGTACATCCCCAAGAAGACCCTGCTGACAATGGCATTAGCATCCACCACCGTGCAAGCCCTCTGTGGGCACAAGCCACTGGGCTAAGCCCACTCTGTGGGCATCACCTCTTCTGCTGAGCATCATCGCTGTCTGAGCTACCGGCTAGTGTATCTCCATTCTTTGGATGTGGGAACTGAGGCTTAGAGTCGTATAGCTCCGGACTGGGATGGAGCCCCACCGTCTGGCTCTCATGTCTGTGCCCTTCCCCCATGGCTCACCCTGCCCTGCTCCGTGTCCAGGCTCTGTGCCCAGGCTGTGTGGCTTTGCATTTAGAAACCTGGTTCCTGGAAGTCAGGGCTTCAGCCAAGCAGCAAGTATTTATTAAGCACCTACTGTGTGCCTTGGGGAAGTGCTTTGTGAGGCTACATTTTGTGAGGATGAGGAGATAGGAGTTCCTCTGTGAGGGATTGGGGAGGGGAGCTCCTGTGCAACCACCCCCACCTAACCCCTGAGTACAGGGGGCTTTCAGGCCTCCAAGGGTGTCACGCCAGAGCATCAAGTGCTGTTCGAAGGGCTTTCTTCTTGGCAGCAGTCCCTAAGCGGAACTCAGAGTAAAGACCTCAGAGGGCCTTCACAGTCACTTCTACTTCTACTAACCCTGGGGCAAACCCCTCAGGGCCTCAGTTTCCTGGCCTGTGAACAGGGGGTGATAATTGCACCTAATTTACAGGGTGGTCAGGAGGACCGAACCAACAAGAGCGCTTGGTACAGGGCCTCGGGAACTAGTCGCTGCTCCTACTGAGCCGGGGTGCCTGCATGTGTGATGGGGGCTGAGGTCTTGAGGGGGCGTCAGAAGCTGGCTCTGCTCTGTTTACAAGCCTCAGTTTCCCCATCAGTCATGGCTGACATATAACTTTTGCATGATCTGGGGCGCGTAGGTGCGGCCCTGTGATCTGCACACCGAGAGAACGGGTCCCGGGGGAGAGGGGGCGGCGGGAACGCGGTGGGCGGCGGCAGAGGTGCCGCCATTGTGGCGCGCAGGTGTGCCACTGTGGGCCGGGAGAGGCGCGGCAGTTCGCGCCAGGGAGAAGGGAGAGGGCAGTCTCTGGGGGCCACCTCCGCACAAGGGGAGGCGTGAGGAGTGCGGGGGCTGGCGAGTGCGCAGCCCAGAACACAAGATGCTTCCTCCGGGCGCCCTCAGGGCCCCCACCCGCCCCAGGAGAGACGCCCGGGGCGCTGTCCCGGGGCGCTGTCCCTGGTGCTGGAGCCCGCCTAGCCCTCGCTCTGCAGTTCCTACGATGGCCAGCTGAGGGCGCCCGGGACCGCGGCGGACTCCTCAGGCCCCGTTCAGAACACGATTTAAAGACGCGTTCTTTATTTTTTTGTAATGGTATTTCTAGATAATAAGCCTACCTACACAGTTGATTTCAAAAGCCAAACAATATAGTGCCTAAGAGAAGTGAAAGCCCTCTACTTCCATAGATAAATACTTTGGCATGGTCACACCACAGGACCTAATGAAGTAACCAAATGCTTGCAACTGTCTCTATAGATGTAACCCTTTATACTTAAGGGCAGAAAATATTATTGCTATACCTGATTTCTACTTCAGAATGGCCTCAGTAGTTGCATCTTTGGAAGACTCAGTATGTATTAAACCCACACTAAAAAATACTCGAATGTCGGGGCACCTGGGTGGTTCAGTTGGTTAGTCCAACTGGATCTCAGCTAAGGTCTTGATCTCAGGGTCATGAGTTCAAGCCCTGCATTGGGCTCTACGCTGGGCATGGAGCCTACTTAAAACAAAAACAAAAACACCTCATATGTAAACCAGACTTAGGTTCTAGGATGGGATAAACACCCAAATATCTGGAAGGATATTTGATGGACGACAGGTCTTCTTTAGGTGGGACTCTCCTGACAAAGCTTTCCTGGCTCCCACCCACTGAATGGCAGTGGTGATCCCTAGTAATTGCTAAAGATCAAGAGCATCCTCCTGTATTTCTCTAATGCCCTTTTGGGGGCAGAGCCACCCCCGTTGAAACCACCGTCGTGGTGGGGACCTCAGCCAGGTGTAGAGGGGTTCACAGAATCCCAGACTGGTTGGCTGGGAAGGGCTGGCACTTTAAGGAGTTGTCAGGGCATCCTATCCCCTGTCTTAAAGATGGACCAGCGGAGATCCCAACTGGGAAGAGGTTGTGCTAGGCAGAGCTGGGGGGCCACAACCCAAGTCTCCTCCTGGTACAGGGTTCGGTCAGCCCAGTTGCCCTGGGTGGAGCTCTGGGCATCAAGCAGTCTCCCTTCCAGTTCAGCCTCCCTGCCCCTGAAAATGCCCTTAGCAGGGGGTAGGAGATGAGGCTGACTGGATTCCAGCCTATAATGTGTGACAGGGGCCTTGGCCTCCCCTCTCCTTGGGGATGCAGCAACTGCACACCTCTGTCCCCCCCCACCCCCAAGAAGCCATCCTCACTCCAACCTCTATTTCTTCCCAGTAGTTAGCTGGGCACGGTGTGTGTGTGTGTGTGTGTGTGTGTATTGTGTGAGCATAATGTGATCTTGGGGTGTGCAGGCCTGTGATGTCTGTGCATGAATCTGTTGTCATTGGTGTGTATTCACAAACACACGCATGTGTATGCAAATGCAGCCATAGTCAATAGGGGAGTGAACACTGATTTGGGGCCTGTGTGTAAGTGTGATTCGACCTTTGTGTGTGTGTGGGGGGGGCTTTGCAATGTAGAGCCTGATGTTTATGTAAGCACGATTGCATGCATTTGATCTTGATATGATCTCTCTAGGTGCGAGCTAGTTGTCTCTGTGCATAGCACAAGGGCAAGGGCATGTGTAACCTGGTGAAGGTTCTGCGCGGGTGTGCGTGCAGGTTTACCCCAGACCTTATCTGTCTTGTTCATCCTTTATCACTGGTGCCTGGACAGTGTCAGTCACACAGTAGGTACTCAGTATGTATTTGCTGAATGACTGAAGGAAGGAAGGAAGAAGCACCTTCATGTGTGTCTATGTTTCCAGAAGGGCTTTGTTCTCAAGGCCCCTCAAGGCACATCCATAGGATGAACAGAGACACATCCTCAATGGTGGGGGTCTGAGTGGAGGCAGTCATTCTGGTCATTCTGGCCAGACCAGATGGTCCTGGTCTCGGATGGGGATACTTTGAGTAGGCAGAGGTCTCAGGAACCCACTGAATGAGACTGGGGTCTCAGAGCCAGGACAGGGGGTGGCTGGGTCAGTAACCTCACTGGGAAGCTGCTTGGAGAAAGGGTGTGAGCCAAGTCCCACACCCTCTTCCCTCTTTTCCCAGGCCTGGGGACCCCCCAGGAGACTCCTCTGGGAGTTCAGGGTTTATAGCATCTTGGGATTGGATGGGTGTGGCTTGGCTAGAAAAACCACGAGCTAAGGATAATGATGCCTTGAGTCCATGGAATTCTCTCAAGGCAAATGCATTTTTCCATTATTATGTCTTTAACCCGTCAAAGTGAGAGTGGGTGTTTTAACAGATGAGCAAACTGAGGCCCAGGGAGGAAAACTGATTAATGCAGAGACACGCAGGAGGCTGCCTGGCTGGGCAGGAAGCCCAGGACCACCCTATCTCCTGCCCAGGAGGTTCCAGGCAGATATCCTCAATGGGAAACAAGAACTGACCCCACCAGCTCCATCTGGAGCCCAGGCTAGAGATCTTCCCAGGAGTCTGCCCCCCCTATTCCCTTATATTTCCCTGCTGAGGGCTGAGGAGGGGGTGTTGGAGGCAGATGGGTGGAACTCCCAGAGTTCAACCCAGGGTGAACTTGGGAAGGGAGCTCTGCAACCCTCTACCCCTGCACCCTTCCCTCCTCCTTCGCACAGTCTGGCACCTGTTGGAACAACTTGGGTACAAATCTAGGAGGCCCAGAAGAGGAAGCTTCCTCCTTGAGGGAGGGCCTGAACTGTGGAGGGAGGAAGCCTGGCTCTGGTTTCTAGGTGAGAGGCTGGAGGGAAGGGAGGAAGGGAGCTCTGTCCCACCCCAGAGGTGGCAAGGACTTCCCAGTACCAGTTAGGGAGCACGGGCTCTGTGCTGACCCGAGACTATTGAGTTCCCAGTGGAGGCCAGATGTTTGGGGGGCTTTAAATAGTGTTTGAGGTTACACAGCTAGGAAGTGTCAGAGCCTGGTCCAGCACCAACACCCTTGCTCCACTGCCTGTGTGTGTGTATCTGTCTATCTGTGTGTCTGTCTGTCTGTCTTGGAAGTTGTGCCACTTGCCCACGCATAGATCTGCCCCATTCTTTCCAACAGCTGCATGGTACTGCATGATATAAATGGACCTTAATTTACTTATCGTGTTCCCTCTGGATGGCCATTAGTTTGTTTTGGAACCCCTACTAATCAATCTTCCCTACCTCTACAAAAATGGTGACTTCATGTCCTTCAGACTAATAAAAAATGATGCAGCAAGTGTTATACTTAACAGGCACAAGCTCTTCAAAGACTATTCTCAGTGCTTTATAACTATGAACTTGATTAATCCTTGGCAAAACCCTCTGAGGTAGGTCCTGTTATTTTTGTCATCAACCCCATTTTGCAGATGAAGAAATGGAGGCACAGAAAGATTAATTGACTTGCCCAAGGTCATGCAGCTGACAAGTGGGCGAGCTGGGATTTGAACCCTGGGAGAGTTGAAGGATGAAGATATAAGCACCTACCTCCCTGTCCCTTTGTTGTCAGCCATCCATCTTCAGGCTTACATGCTGTGATGTGGCAGAGGGTACATTCTTGGAAGCGGTCTTGCAGGTTAAGAAAGTACATTTAAATTCTGCTGTTGCTTGAGGGACCAGAAGCTGGCCGGGGAGTGTCCTGTGCATCCCTCACTGAGGGAACGTGACCCCCACCCCCACCCCACCCCCAGCTCTTGCCAATGAGGCAGCTGCAGCTGGTCAGAACCCAAGAGGCTGGAGCCCACACTGGGCTCTTTGTCTTTGGTGGGAATCCTGCAGCCCCCACAGCCCCTCTCAAGGGCCCACTGTCCCAGCACCAGGGGGGCCTCCTGGGGGCCAGGCCCGGCTGGGAAGCTTGGCACATTGGAGACTACTTGGCCACCCTGCCAAGTGGACATGCAGAGTCCACTCAGGAATCATTCTCACTGAAAAGACAGATTGACGAGGCTGAGGGCCGTGTCCAAGGGGGTGCAGCAGCCTGGAGAGGGCTGGGGTCTTGGGTCCCAGTCCTGGCACTGTGTATACCCCACCATGACCCAGGCCCAGCTCCTGGTTCCCTATCTCCCCCAGCTCTCTGGGCACCCATGTGCTGATATCACTCAGGAAGGGAAGACTTCCCCTTCCTCAGGCCAGCCTGTGTGCTCCTAGGGCTTGCCTCTCGGGGGGCCTCCTGGATTGCCCTGTGAGGAGTGGGCTTCCTACACTGGCCTGGCTGTTCCCTCCACCCAGGAATCTGAGGCCCTGCCCAGAGCAGAAGGGCCCAGCCCTGGTTCCGGAGCACCCTGCCAAGAGGGAGCCAGACGCGCCTCTAAACACCAAACGGAGCGGATAGTTCTAGGCCCAAGGCAATCTCCCTTGCCCTGCCCCGCCTTTGAACAAGGGGCTCTTGAGGGCTCCTTTGCCCATCAGAGTGTGTGAGAGAGAAGGGGTCCGGAGTGCGGGCAGGGAGGGGAGCTGGGGGCCGACCCTCCAAGAGAGAAGCAATTGCTGTGAACCAAGATCTCAGTTTCTTCATGTCTGAAATGAGACCAGCGCACCACCTCCCTCTGCCCGTGCGAGGCAAACTGTGAAGGTCGGTACCCGGACCAGTCATTTCCCAGGGGGAGCTGGGGCTAACAGCCTGAAAGCCTTCTGAAGAATCCCTGCCACCCTATTGCCCTGCCCTCTTGTTGTGTCCTTGCTCGTCCTTCCCCCTCCCTCCCCCGTCTTTGGTTCTCGGTGCATTCCCTTAGTCAAAAAACCCCATAGAAAACTTCAAGGCTCTGAGGGCCCCCTTGCGGTAATCCCTTCCTCTTTGGGGGCCAGAGTGGGCATTCTGGAAGGGGTGGGTGAGTCCTGGGGGCAGGACAAGTGTCCTGTGTCTCCTGACACAACTTTAGCTGGGGGAGGGAGAGACAGCTTCCTGTAGGGTGGAACGCTGGACAGCGAGCTCTGGGTGAGCAGCATGCAGAGGGGACCGTCACAGTGTTTGTTGAGTGAGTGAGTGACCTGCTCTAGGACTCAGAGCCCAGTTCCTCCGCGGAAGGTTGCTGAGTGAGGGAACCTAGTGGGGCATCTCCATTCCTGCCCCTTTGCTCCTCCTCCTCACCAGGCAGTGGGGGGCACCTAGGAGAGGGGGATGAGAGTGGGCAGTAGAAGGGCATTCTGGAGACTGTGTTCCTTCCTTGACTCATCCATTTGCCGGAAAAGCAGAGCTTTTGACTTACAGTGCAAGACTCATGTAGCAGCCATATATTGAGCACTTACTGTGTTCCAGGCCTGGGCTGAGCACTCCGCATGAATTAACTCCTTCCATCACCACAGGGGCGTGTGTGTGTGTGTGTGTGTGCGCGCGCGCGCTTTGGTGGGATAGTTCCATTTTACAGATGAGAATATTGAGGTACAGGGAGGGCAAGGACTTGCCCACAGTGTAGACCATTTTGACCCTGGATTCCAAGTTCTTGACCCGGCCCGCTGCGAGCTTCCCCCTCGCGATGGGGGGCGGGGGGGCGGGAAACAGATCCGCCGGCACCGCCCAACGATTCCGGGGTGGGGGGGCTGGAACGGGGTGTCGCCTGCAGAAGAGGTCTGGAGCCCCGTGCGCCCCTGGTCTGGGGTGGAGGATCGCTCTCGGCCAGCCCCCCCTTTTCGCACGGAGGCCCCGCCCGCCCCGCCCCCCCCCGCCCCCCTCCGAGGTCCCCGCTCGGAAAGTCCCGCGAAGCCCCCGCCCCCGGCCCGCGGGCGGCGCGAACAAGCGGCCCTTTCTGCGCGCGGCGGCCGCCGGCAGCTGGCCCGCGGCCGGCGGGGGCGCGGACAATCCCGGGGCTTGTGGCCGGGGCGGGGCGGCCCGAGTTGCCAAGGGGACCCGGGCGCGGGGAAGGCGGCCCGGCGCGGCGCGGGCGGGCGGGCGGCGGCGGCACCATGAGCGGCCGGAAGCGCAGCTTCACCTTCGGGGCCTACGGCGGGTAGGTGCGCCGGGCGGGGGCGCCCGTGTGCGCGCGGAGGCAGCGGGCCCGCGCCCGCCTGGGGGGCGGGGGGGCCTCGGTACTTGCGAGTTGGGGTTTGCGTGCGCGCCTGTGGGTCCCGGCCGGCTGTCCGTGGACACCGTGGGCACGCGAGTGCACGGTGGGCCGCTCCGTGCGTGACAGCGCCTTTGCACATGGCTGGCGTGCGGACCCGGTGTGTGTGCGCTCCCGGGTCAGGGGGAGGCCCTGCAGGAACCTCTACTTGGCCTCTGAAGTTGCTGGGCCCCTTCAGGGAGGCTTTGGAAGGAGAGAACCTAGAAGCCATCAGCAGGCCCATGCCCACCTCCTCCGGCCCCCCTCCGACTCCGGGGCACCCGAGCTGCCCTGTCTCTCAGAACCACCTGGCTCTCAGAAACCTCCTCCTCCCAGGGCTGCTGGCTGCCTGGGCTTGGAGACCTAGGACCCGGGAGGCAGAGTGGTGGCTGGTCCATCTTGGGGTCACTTGTCCCTCCTGACCCCAAGTGTCCACCTCAGAGGGGTGCAGAGGAGGGCTGAGGGGATTCTTTTTTTTAAGATTTATTTATTTGAGGGTGCCTGGGTAGCTCAGTTGGTTAAGCGTCTGCCTTCGGCTCAGGTCATAATCCTGGAGTCCCGGGATCGAGTCCCGCATCGGGCTCCCGGCTCAGCGGGGGGTCTGCTTCTCCCTCTGACCCTCTTCCCTCTCGTGCTCTGTGTCTCATTCTCTCTCTCAAATAAATAAAATCTTTAAAAAAAAAGACTTATTTATTTGAGAGAGAGAGCTAGAGAGACAGAGAAAGCATAAGAGGGGGGGAGGGTCAGAGGGAGAAGCAGACTCCCTGCTGAGCAGCGAGCCCAATGTGGGACTTGATCCCGGGACTCAGAATCATGACCTGAGCGGAAGGCAGTTGCTTAACCAACTGAGCCACCCAGGTGCCCCGGGCTGGGGAGATTCTTGCCTTAGGCAGAGATTCGGTAAATTGGAAGGAAGACTGGGTAGAGAGACTGGGGCCTAGCCCCTTCCCCGGCCAGCCAAGTAGTTGGATGACCTTCCACTGGGCCCTGCCTCCTTGTGGTCAGGGAAACACACAGGACCCACCTTGGGGTGTGGAGCGATCGAAGCGCACACATTTAAAGCTGCTGGTGAGGAGCAGGTGCTCTTTGAGCTGTGGGGATGGTGTCCGAGGTGCCACCCCTCGCTGAATGCCCACCCTCCCAAGGGACCTGACAGAGGGGCCAGGTGGGGTGGGAGACAGGCTTCCCTCCCTGGCTGGGGCCCTGCTAGCTGCCAGGTGATGAGAGGAGGCTGGGGAAGTCCCGAGACTCCTGGTCACTGACACGGAGAGGCAGCCCAGGGAGTGGGGCTGGGGTCTGCTGTGAGAGCTGGGGCAAGCCCTGGCCTCTCGGGCCTCCCTTTCCTTGTCTGCAGAGTCCATGTGAGCTGATCCCCAGGAGACCCCAGCCCTGCCAACCCCCGGTGGCAGAGTCTGGTTTGGGGCCCCTTCCCCATTCTCCTCTGGCCTCTGGGCAGGAGGCAAGAGTTTGTTGTCACAACAGCTGCCCAGCCTCTTGGCCCCACACTGGGCGGGAGAGTGGAGCTCTCTCCAGCCCTCCCCAGCCTCAAGGTGCCCTCAGAGGGCAACCTCTCTCTGACGCTGGACTTGGAGGGATTTGGGGGAAAACAAAGCCTGGGGGTAGCCCCTGAACGCAGGAGCTTACTTACGTTCTTCCTCTGGCTCTGTTATGAGGGGCGGGCAGGGTGTGTGTGTGTGTGTGTGTGTGTGTGTGTGTGTGTGTTGTGGGTGGGGTGGGAGAGGAAGCCCCTCATGATCTCCTGCTCCTAGACCCCAGGCGTGTGTCTCCCGGGTCGATATGAGTGAGCTCCAGCTCTGGGATGGAGACAGGCCACCGGGAAAGGGGGGTGGTGGTTCTTCCTGCCCCCCATAAACTATAAACACCCACATCCTTCAATCCTGTCTGGAAACACTCTAAGCTGGCCTCTGCTGCACCCCTACATCCCTGCTCTGACCCCAAACTGCTGTAGTCACTGTCCCACTCCACCTGTTCCAAAACCTCCCACACGGACCCCCACCTCTGCCGCCAGCCCATAGTCTGGTCCTGGGCCCCTGCTCCCCTACCCCTGTGCCCCCAATCCTGCCTTTTTCCCTTACTCTTTCACCCACGCCTTCCCATGTCCCTAACCTGACGTTGGGGCCCCTGAAACCTACGGGGGATGGTGATAGTGCCTCAGGCACACGAGACAGAATGCCTCCTCCAGGCCCCACAGGCAGGGTGGCGGGTGGGTTGGGCTTGGCCTGGTGTGCAAGCCAAGGCTGGGTAAGAAGGGGCCACCCCCTCATTTGCTGCCCATCTTGCTGTGTTTCAGAGTGGACAAGTCCTTCACCCCTCGCCGGAGTGTGTGGTGAGTACTGGGAGCTCTCAGGAGGGGCTGGGCTGCTTGGCTGAACCTTGGGGACACCCCCAAACCATTTCCACCCCCTATAATGACAGACCAGACCCCACCGACCCTGCGGCTGTCCTCTCCTGGGGATGGAGTGGACAGACCCTCTTACCAGTTCTTCCCCCACCTGTTTTCCCCTATAATTCTTTCTAGAGCTCCAACTTGGAGTCAGGCAAATCAGGTTAAGTCTTAGTTCTGTGTGACCTTAGTGATTCACTAACCTCTCTGACCCTCAGTGTTCTCATCTGTGAAATGGGGATTAAAACGCCCACTTAACAGAGTGTAAAATTGTAAAAAACAAACAAACAAAACACCTAAAAAACAAAAATAAGGCCTGACATACCGTAGACCCTCACTGAAAGTGCTTTCTTCCTCCTCTTCTCTATTCCTTCCCACCTCATGGCTCCTTGGGGGTTGCAGGTGCCCTTAGCCCCACATTCTCTAGTTCTACCCCATACATAGCCTTCAGAACTCCCTCCTGCAGCCCATTGCCCAAATCTGAGGCTGCCCTCTCTTTGGAGGAAGAGGGGGCAGCTGTGTCTGCAGCTTCCCCAGCAGTGAGAGCAGTGGGCAGAGGTGCAACCTCAACCTCGGGATTCACAGCACCCCCGATGCCCAGCATGCGGGTGCCTCCCAGCTTCCCTGGCACCAGCATCACATAGGCCCAGCTGGCTTCTCCTGCCACCACTTCAACTCCAGCAGGGGAGTTCGTGCTTCCTGCCCCTGCTGGGGGCTTCCCGGGGTCCCCAGGCCCTGCAGTGTGCCCCCCCCAGCTACTAGATGACTCCTGTCTGGCACCATTGCCCCACCTGCTGCAAAGCCCCCCTAGGAAGCCACACCTGGGGTGGGAGGCACACAGGTGCCCAGCTGAGCTCCAGGGCCTGCCCTTTTATCTTCCTTTGATGCTCACTGTGCAACCTAGGGCCAGTCACTCCCCCTCTCTGGGCTTTATCTCCTGCTGCTGTGCCCAGTCAATTTGAGCCTCCACTAGTGCAAGACCATATGCTAAGCCCAGAGCAGGGACAGGGTGAGGGGAGATACAGATAAAGTGAGGAAGATGCCATCCTTTTCTTCAAGGACTTCATTAATAATATCCTAGCAACTGCCACTCGTCAAGCACCGGCAGTGTACCAGGTACTGTTAGGTGCTTGAACTGTATCACCTCACAGCATCTTTACCACATCCCTGAGTTAGGGACTGTTGTCTCTACAGATGAAAACAGTGATGCACAGAGTGGGGGAAGTGACTTGCCCAAGGTCACACAGCTATTCGGGGCAGAGCTGGGATTTGAATCTTCATCTCCCAGACTCTGCAGAGCCCAGAATCTCATGCCCTCTGTCCCAGGGCCTCCAGACCATACGGTGGGTCTGAGCACTTGAGGGAGGACTTGAAGATGGAGAGGCGACCTGGAACACCTACTCTAGGTAGCCCTGAATGAAGCGTCAGAGATGAGGGCCCAGGACTGATGGTAACTGACTAGCCATGTGACTTTGGGCAAATCCCTTCCCCTCTGTGGGCCACAGTTGACAAACTTCTGAAGTAGGAGTTTGGAATCACCAGGATTTGGCCATTGCCCGCAGTGCCTTGCCCTATACCCTCCTCCTTGGAGATGCTGTCCAAGGTGCTAACCCCTAAGGCCCTCCCTTCTAAGCCAATTGCTTAGCCCCCAGCCTGTGCCTGGCATTTAGTTACAGCTCTGTAAATGGGGGTCATTTTGATTATGAATTATGACTTCCTGGCCTGTGATTCGAGACCTATATCCATCTCCCCTTTCCAGTCTGGGACTCACTTCTCTTGTGACCTTCATTTCTGATCAGTGGGAACATGGCCCCTGAGAGCACCACCTCTGTACCTTTGCTCACATTTTCCCATCCCCTTGGCATGTCCTCCCCTCCCATTTCCACAAGCCCTCACCACAAGCCCTCCACCAGGCCCTTACCATTTCCACAAGCCCTCACCACAAGCCCTCCACCATGCCCTTACCATTTCCACAAGCCCTCACCATACCTCCAGCCTACCTTTATCACTGTGCGTTGAGTGTTTTCTTTCCCGAGCCCCAGAGCGGGGCTCTGTCTTTCTCTCCTTAAAATACCTCCCTCTGAGTATCATGCCTGTAGAGTCCACATTAGTGCTCATTTCTGGGGTAGTGGGAAGAGCATGGCCTTCAGAGTCTGACAGATGTGGACTTGAATCTGCCTCTGCCACATGCTAGTGGTGTGACTTTGGGCAGGTCTCTTCCCCTCTCTGAGCCCCACTTGCTGCTCAGTAAGTGTGAAATTGGATCTCTCAGTGAGTTGAATGTGTCCATATAACGCTGTGGTACAAGGCAGGCTCTGAGGTCCTTGAATGCAGGAGTTCCTTGAGTTACTTTTGACGTAGGCCCATTTTCTAACACAAGTCACCAAAAATCTGGGCTCTCTTCTTCTCGTCTCTGTCCACACAGTCTTATACAGCTGCCCGAACCCAGGAAATGCTTAATAAATGTCTATGGAGTTGAATTAAATGTGTCCAGAGTGGAAGAGTTGAAACTTTGTCAGGTAGGCTGAGAGAGCTTCCTGGAGGAGATGTGGTTTCCTCCACCCCTTTTAAAAAAAGGATTAAGAAGTTGGGGCTTAGATCAGGGAGCAGCGAGGCCTGGTATAGGTCAGATATGATCATGGCTGGATTCCCCTACCCCCTGCCCCTCAGCAGCAGGTTATCTGCAGTGGAGAAACTCAGAACAAGTGTGAAAAAAGGATGAGGCCCAGTGGCAGGATTAGGAGCCATTGGGACAGGGGGTGACTCTGGTTCTGCAGGCCTAACGGGGATTGGACATTCAAGATGGATTCAGATGGTGGGGCAAGGAAGGAGGTGGGGCAGTGTCAGGGCAGGGGGATGGCTAGATAGACTTGTGCAAGGGAGGAGTTCTGGAAGAGGACCTTAAGGCTGGGAGCCTGGGGCGGGGGGCAGGACCCAGCAAGGATTAAGTGCCAGTGGCATGTCAGGCACTGTCTCAGGTGGTCTCAGTTGTGATGACAGTCTTGCAGGTTGGCCTTAGTGTCCCCATTTTGGAGGCCAAAACCAAGACTGAGAACTGGCGAGGGCTGGGTTTGAATCCACTTTTTCTCCTGCCAAGGAAGAGGCCTTGGCCAGACGAAGAAGCAACAGAAATGAGGGAAGTTCTGATTACAGGGTGAGGGAGGAGAGGAGAATGAGATGACCCTGAGCACCCCCAAAACAGGGGTCACCACCCAGCGCCATGTGTCCCACCGGGAGAGCCCATCTGGTTGCCCATGTATCTCCCATTGACAGTAATGATACCAGTTGCTCCCATATATGATGCTTTTCCTGGGTCTTAGACCCTGGGCCAGGCACTTAAGCTGAATTATGTCATTCCATCCTTGTACCGGCTTTACACAGTGGAGACTATGAAAGACTATTACCACCCATTCCCCATTTTACGGATGAGAAACCTGAAGTTCAGGGAGGGGACAGGGCTGGCCCAGGGGCACATAGTGAGTGATGAACCAAGACTGGCAGTGTGGTCAGCCTGAGCCCATACTTTTAGCCCATGCTTTCCTGGATGCTGCGTGTGCTGAGTGCGGGGCTGGGGTGGGTGGTCCCTGTCCTCAGGTGGCTCCTCTCTGTAATCACTGAGCTGGAAGCCCTGGGGGCCTGTGTGCAGGAAGCATGAGGCTGGCCTCATTAGTGCCTCTGAAATGCCAGGCAGGCACAGCCCGCTGGGCCTCCTCATCTATTATGCATCTGGTGGGCAGGCCCCCGGTGGGCAGCTGGCAGAGCACAGGACGGGGGAGCCAGCAGCTGCTTCCTGAACCCACTCCTGCCACCATACCTCTGGGCAGGGATACCCCCCAAGGCATGCCAAGGCAGCTCCTGCCTCATCCCCCCGGCCCAGCTTGGGGAAGGGAGTCCCACTGTGGACAGAGGCATGGATGTTGATCCCCCGCTCATTAGCCTGCCCATCCCAGCAGCCACTTCTGAGAGAGGCTGGGACCTTGACTGTTCTGGGGGTCACTTGGGGCTAGGGTGGGCAGAGGTAGGCTGAAACAGAATCTTGGGTGCACAGGCTCCTGGCTGCATAAAACCTCAGAGCGATAAAGTTGTGCTCATTTATTCATTCAGCCACAAGGAATGAGTGAGCAACTACTGTCTTCCAGGCACATTTCTAGGGACTGCAGACTCAGCAGAAAATGAGACAGTCCCAGTCCTGGTCTTCAGAGAGCTTGGTTCATCCAGAACTTCACCTCTTGGATCCTCAATTTCCTCATCCATAAAATGGGGACTAGAGGAGACAATCTATAAATAGACAAGAAACGAGCCACAATGGTTGTGCTGAAATTTAAGGATTTTATATTTAAGCAATCTCTACACCCAACGTGGGACTCGAACCCACAACCCTGAGATCAAGAGATGCATGCTCACCGACTGAGCCAGCCAGGCGCCCTGGCTATGCTGAATTTTAAAGCAAGGGTTCCTGCTACCAAGAGCTGATCCTTACCCAGATCTTCACTGGGTGAGGGGCTGTATTCCAAAACACTTTCCATAGATTGATGGATTTAATCCTCACAACCGTCCCATGAGGCAGCTACTGTTATTACCCCCGGATTAGGGTTGAGGAAACTGAAGCAGTAGAAGGGTTAAGTAGCGTGTTCAAGGTCTCTTGGCAAGACTGAGATTTGAACCTAAGCAGCCGGGCTCCAGTTTGCATATCACCCTGGGCTGTAAGGCTGGAGGATGATCCAGGGAGGCATGGAAGGCCTTCCTGAGGGGTAACATTTGAACCAAAACCTGAAGAATAAGAGGAGCTGGATGTGGGAAGAGTTAGCCGGGGGACGGAGGCATTCTTGACAGAGGGAACAGCAGGTGCATAGGCCCTGAGGCAGGAACAAGCTTAGGGTGTCTTGGAAACAGGGAGGAAGCCAGTATGGCTGGAGGGATGAGGGAAAATGAGGTCAGGGGTGGGTTTGGAGAGAGAGGAGGAGGTAGATCGAGCAGGTCCTGCTAGGAGTTTGGAAATAATGTCAGTGACTGACATGTAGAACAATTGAGTCTCAGATTCCTGGCTTTGTAGAATCTTAGAATCAGAGAATTTGGGCCTTCTGGAATCTTTGGAGATGGAAGAGACCTTTGAAATACCCTCCTATGACCTCCCACTTAGCAAGAAGCCCTTGCTTTGGTTCATGACCCCTTTGAGTATTAGAATGAGGCTTTGGTGGTCTCCTGAGAAAAAGGCACTTTTATTTTCAAGACCTCCTGAAGCCCACCATCCCTCGTTGAGACCATGGATGACCTCCGAGCAGCTCCTTGACTAGCCCTTCCTTGTTCACTCCTAGTGACAGGAGGCTCACTACCCTCAAAGTAGCCCATTCCATTGCTGGATATCAAAAATTCTTCCGTACTTACAACCAGTTGCTTGAGCCTAGAGGTAGCCTCTGGGACCTCCCCTTGCCCGCAGTGGCCCTTTAATGAGATAAGGATGGGGATCATATCTCTCCAAGTCTGTTGTTTCTGGACTCAACAGCTACTTGTCCCAGCCCTTTCTCATTTCCATCCTCTGTTCAGCTCAACTCTTGCAGGCCTTGAAGCCCTTTATCGTCCTCTGGGGCCAGCTGATGCCCCCTTCTAGGGAAGGCCATCTCCTTCCCGGGAGGGGGGGAGCTCCTGGGAGAGAGTCCAGACCGGAGAGACCCCCTCTTCCAAGAAAGAACTCCTCTAGCTTAGGAGACAAGAGAAGATCCATCCTCCAGATGGGTTTTGGTCCAGGGACTCCTGCTGTTTTTCTGTGTGATCTTGGGCAGTGAGTCCCCATCTCTGGCTAGTTTCCCCATGCCTACCTTGGGCAGAGTGAAGAGACAGAGGAAGTCCATAAGGGCTCTTGCAAATCTAAGGTTCTCAGTCTCGTGGGCCCTGCTCACCTCTCCATCCCAGCAATGCTCAGCCTCAGGTCCCTGTGTAGTGTAGGTGGTGCATGGGAAGGTTTGGGTTCTGTTTTTAGGCAGCCCTGAGGTCAGTTCCAACTTCAGTTTTTCTTACTTGCAGTGTGGCCTTGCAGACACCAGTCAGCCTCTCTGAATCTCAGATTGTCCATAACAGTGAGAACGTATTGCTTACACCACGGGAGTCTTAGAATGAAATAAGTCCAGTGTGTATACTCAGTGGATGTTTTCCTCTTGCCGGGCATTTGCATTTTGAGAGAAAAGCCTCATTACACCAAAGAGAGACTCATTAAGATTTTAGTACTAGAATTTGAGGCACTATTGAGGTGGTTTGTAAGGAGACTTTTCTAATATTCCCAAGTCCCCTAAAGGCTTTCCTCTGTTCAGGGTCTCCCCCAAGGCAGTCATTCATTCATTCATTCAGCAAATTAATTCAACAAATATTTAGTGTGGGGATGCCCTCTGAGGGCCAACCAGACACTGGGGACTATGGCATCAGAGATGACAGGCAAGGCCACTCCCCTTATAGAGTTCCCAGTCTAGAGCAGGAAATGAGGAAAGAGGTGGTTCTCCTGGGGGTGATAAGCGTTGATTGGGAAGATATGGGGAGTTCTGAGAAGGACTCCTCCTCCACACCTAGAAATCAGGGGAGGCTTCCTGGAGGAAGTGGCCCAGCCGCACTGTGGAGGAGGAAAAGCATGTGATGGAATGCGCCGGACACAGGACAGAGCTGGACCTGGCAGCTGACGATGGGAGGGGTAGCCATCAGGAGGGACTTCTTGCAGGTACTCCAGAGGGTCTGAACCCCCAAGCCACCACTGGGGTAGATGCCTGCCAGGGCTCCCATCACCCGTTTGCCTTCCTGCTCCTGGAACATGCTGTGCTGCATGCAGTGTAGGTTCACTTCTCTGGGGCTCATTTTTTTCACTTGTAAAATGAAGAAAACAAAAGCACCTCCTTCAAAGATTATTGTGGGGATGAAATGAGATCATGTATGCCAAGATGGAAAGCCAGGGCCTGGCCGGGAGCAATGTCAGAGATCGTGGTTACTGCCATGTCGTCCTTATGTGCTGGGCCCTGCAGAGGGGGCAAATTGTGTGAACTCCGCCCTCTGGAAGCTCACCAGCTGCCAGCGGTGGAGAGCTGCATACACAGGAGCATGCTCTCCGGCCATGGGTGTCAACCCGAACTGGCCCTAAGAGCACTGGCTGATGCAGCCAGACAGGCCTGCACTGAGTCCAGGCTGGGTGACCTTGTACAGTGCCTGTCCCCACTGATCCGTGGTTTCTTCCTTTGCTCAGTGGGGCTGTTCATAGTCCCTACCTCAGTGACAGTGAGAACAATGACAAGGTACTTTGGAAGGGCTGGCCAGGGCATCTGCTTCAAGCTGCATGCTTCAGGGCGGATGAAACATTCTGGGCCCAGGTAACCTGGAGAAACATAACCCTCACTCTCTGAGGCTTGTTTTCCTGCCTATAAAATGGGAAGATGGGCTACAAAAACACTGTGATGTGCTGGGTTTCTAGCAGAGTCAGATAGTCCCTAACCTTGACCGGGTCTGACTGTCTTGCTGTGTGATCTTGGACTAGAGACTTAACCTCTCTGAACCTCAGTTCCCACACCTATAAATAGGGACAATCTTCACCTCACAGGATTCTTTCATGGCTTCCACTAGCCATTTGTTCATTCAACAAATACTTATTGAGTCCCTACCATGTGCCAGGTAGTCTCTAAGAATGGGGGATACAGCAGCAAGTCTGACGGACATGGTGTCTGACCTTGTGCAGGTTACCTTCCAGTGCAGAAGACAGATGCAAAATGAGCTAACAGACAAATTAGGTAACTTCAGATGGGTAATGAGTGATGAGTGGGTGGGAAGGGGTACCCCTTGGCTAAGATTATGAGGGAGGGCCTCTTTTTTTTTTTTTAAGATTTTTATTTTATTTATTTGACAGAGAGAGAGAGAGACAGCTAGAGAGGGAACACAAGCAGGCAGAGTGGGAGAGGGAGAAGCAGGCTCCTGGCCAAGCAGGGAGCCCGATGCGGGGCTCGATCCCAGGACCCTGGGATCATGACCTGAGCCGAAGGCAGACACTTAACAACTGAGCCACCCAGGCGCCCCCTCTTTTTTTTTTTTTAAAGATTTTATTTATTTATTTGAGAGAGAGAGAATGAGAGACAGAGAGCATGAGAGGGAGGAGGGTCAGAGGGAGAAGCAGACTCCCTGCCGAGCAGGGAGCCCAATGCGGGACTCGATCCCGGGATTCCAGGATCATGACTTGAGCCGAAGGCAGCCGCTCAACCAACTGAGCCACCCAGGCGCCCCTGAGGGAGGGCCTCTTAAGGCCTGAGTGGGAAGGAGCTGGCCATGGGAAGGGTAGTCCAGAAAGAGGGCAGAGTGAGTGAGTGTAAAGGCTTTGAGGCAGGAGCAAGATTCCTTGCCCCACCCCAAATCTGGAACATTCCAGATGCTCTCCTGGCAGCAGGTGGAAGGCAGCTGAGCAGCCAGGGGCATTGGAGGCCTACCTTCTCTCAGATCAAGAACTGCTGCTCACGAGGCAGGTCTGCGGGAAGGGGTGGGCATTGTGGGCAGGCATGCAAGACCAGGCTTGGGTTGGGCCCCGAGTGAGCAGAACGTCCTCTGAGCTGGCAGGGGTGGAGCCCTGGGCCCACCTGGCTGCCCTCCTGCCCAGAAGTATTGTGGGGCCTGGCACAGAGACCCTGGGCCTGGCTATTTGGGGAGGGGCTTGCAGCAAGGGGGCAAGGGAACTATGCTTATTTTCTCTCTCACCTCAGCCAGCCTGGGTCTGGGTGCCTTGGCCAGGTCTGGCCCACCCACAGGGCCAGAGGTTCTTTGAGATGACCCCCTCATATGCACACGCACGTGCACACACACACACACACAGTTTCCATACTTACACTCATGGACTTGACTCTTGTTCAGACAGCTTCATCATGACCTAGAGTGATATGCACACACAGTCACTCCTGGTGCAGAGCATCATTGACTATCGACTGTGCGCTAGGCCCCCAGACAGATCCGGTCCTCACCTGAGGAAGCTCCATTTCTAGAAGGAGAGATTGGTCAGTGATCTGGGTCACAGCGGGACATGTGCAATGCAAACTGGTCAGTCCATGAGGGCCGAGGACAGGCTTCTGGAGAAGCCGGTCGGGGGGTGGGGGGCGGCCTGACCCAGTGTGAGGCGGGGGTCCCAGAAAGCCTGAAAAAGAGGGTAGCACATGCGGTGAGATGGGGGAAGACGGGAGCGTTTAACAGGTAGAGGGGGTGGTGTGTGCAGAGGCCCGGAGGTGGGCCAGACACGCAGAGGCCCGCAGGCCGTGAGGAGCCACGGAGGGCTTTTAGGCAGGCGGACGACGGGACAGATACAAACGCGCTCGGATGCAAACCCCCACTCCGCCCAGACACGAACGCTTTCTCTCCTGCCCACCTTTCGCGTTCCTGCCAGGCCTCCATCGACATCCTCCCCCACAGAGATACACACCCTTTCGCACCACCAGGCAGAGCTGCAGAAAACTCTGAGCTGGCTTCTAGCAAAAACGTCAGACGTTTGCCCTGCCGGCTTGCTGAGTGTGTGCAGCAGGGCCTCTGAGCCACCCGGGATGGACTTTCGTCTATTCCACACCTGCACGGCTGTGCACCTGCCCCCTGCACACACAGCAGGAGTGTCATCCTCCCCTGCACGTGGAAGGTGGCTTCTGGCTTAGGGTGTACTTCTGCATGTATCCTCTCGTTGAATTCTTCCAGCAACCCTGCAGGAAACAATCATCAACACCATTTTACAGCCAGGGAAACAGGCTCCAGAGAGGTCAAGTGGCTTGCCCCAGGCCACACAGCTAGAGTTTGACATTGTCAGAATTTGAACTCAGGTCCATCTAACTTCTAGATGTGTTCAATGGCCCATCCAAACTCAGGCACATGTGGATGTGCGTGTCACCTTTCCTGGCTCTTGCAGAGAATGTAGCGGGCAACCTTCAATGACAAATTCTTCCAGAAACAGGTTGATCAACATGGAAAGTTGTTTAGGGCCCCAGTGCGTGCCCACCTGCCCAGTGACCCTGCAGCATGGGGGTGGGGGGGTAAGGTCAGTGGTGGGGCTCAGCACCTGCCTGCCCACCGGCCTGGGGCAGCTCAGGGCAGAGAGCTGAAGCCCAGAGTGGAGTCTGCATTTGCATTTGCAAATGAGGCAGACAGCCCTGCCGGCCCGCCCCCCCCCCCCCCCCCCCCCCCCCCCCCCCCCCGCCCCAACAGGCTAACCCCAGCTGACCTGGCTCCCATGACATGACAGCTGAGATCCCAGGGCACGGCCCTGTGCCCAGCTGCCTGGGCTGCTTTTCTCCTGCCTTCTCCCTTCTCCTCCCTGACCCGCAGAGAAGGCTGCCTAATGCTTAATGTAGGGGAAACAGTGTAAGCTTCAGAATCAGTCAGAACTGGGGATATAGCCCAGCTCTGTCACTCCTGGCTAGGGGACTTTGGACATAGTCCTCAACCTTCCTCCGTGTCAGCTTCTCCTCTTGGAATAAAGAGGGAAGAGTATCTCCTTCTCAAGATGACTGAGAAAGGTAAGAGTCAGCTACTCAGAGAGCCGACTCATAGTAAGTACTCAGATTTTCTTAAAGAAATTTCCCCCCCCCGATTACAAAAAATAATAAGTGTTCATTGTAAAAATCAAAACAATGCAGAAAAATATATCCTGTAGAAGGCAGGAGTGCCTAGTGGTCCTGATTCCCAGAGATAACCCATGTGAACTTCTACATTTCATCTTTAATTTTTATAAGTGAGGTTTTTGTTGGGCAAGTTGCTTTTTTTTTTAATTTAACAATATGCCTCAAACTCTTTTTCTCATCCAGACAAGAGACCTCCTTTGCGATCACTGCGTGGCAGTCCATGCTTTGCGTGGGCCTTGATGCATTTGTCCAGACTCCTTTGAATGGACGTTGAGGGTGGCTTCCAGATGGTGGCCACTGTAAACTCTGCTGCAGTGAATGTCATTTGTTCATATATTTTTGTGCATTTGTGGATAAATGTCTAGAAATGCAGTGGCTGGGCTAAAGAGTATACACATTTTCATCTGTAATAGGAGCGGCCCAAACCCCTGCAGAGAAGTGGTAGCGACCAATGCGCCCCCCAGACCTGGAAAAGTCTACTTCCTCAAAATCATGCAAATTTACCCACTGCCTCTGCCACCTGCCACCCTAGAGCCATCAAGAGCCATAGATCCCAAACGCGGGAGGCAACTGGGAGGTCATCCCCGCACCTTAGAAATCTCCCCACTACATCCCCGTGGGTCTCTGCCTGTCTTTGCTCTGTACCTTATGAGTTGGTTGTTTTACTCTTGGGCAGTTCTGGTCTGCCTTCTCCCAACTTCCACCCAGGAATCCTGCCTCAGTCCTCAGCAGCCCACAGAGGAAGGGAAGAAGGAAGAAAGGAGCAAAGAAGGGAAGGCCAGGAAATGTTCAGGGTTAATGTTGATAATCTTTGCATGGATGAACTTATTCCATTTTCATGACAACCCTTTGGAGGCAGGCACTGTTGTTATCCCCATTGTATAGATAAGGAAACTGAGGCTCAGAGATGTTAAGTAACTTGCCCAAGGTCACACAGCCATTAAGTGGCAGAGCTAGGATACAAACTTAGACAGTCTGGCTCCAGAGCCCACACCTGTGATGTTACACTGTCCCTCCAGGCAGGAGCCTGTGATTTATTGAGCATTTACTATATACTCAGCTCTAGGCTAGTCAGATTGTACACGTAACCTCTAATTTATTCTACACAACCACCCGGCAAAGTAGGTCTTACTATTTCATGTTGTAGATGAGGAAGCAGGCTCAGAGAAGAGAAGCTCAGAGGAGTGGGAGGCCCCTCCCCAGCCCCCCTCCAGGCAGAGTAAGGCTGCCAGGGTTCTGGTGCACCCAGTTCTCAGCGGACTCAGCTCGCAGTGTCTCATCCTCCCATTCATCCTCCTGGACGATGTCAGGGCTGGGCCTTAGCACCGTCTAATCAGAGTCCCCGTTCCCCATAGAATCTGCTTGGAGAGGTGGTGACTTAATCCTGTCCACTTGCCGATTTAAAGGCAGAGCCAGGGCTCCTCCTTGTCACCAGTGGTTAGGAGATGGCAACCCTGTCCCTCTCTGAGGGGGTTTCGCCTTGGCCTGGTAGGGACTTCTGCCTACCAGCTAGGGAGGGAGGGGGATGGATTAAACTAGGCCTCAGCACGGGAAGGCTGTGTCTGGGCGTTGGGGCCCAAGGAATACCGAGAACAGCTAGAGAATAGTGGGGCGGGTGTCCCTGGGGCTTTGCTTGGAGGCGGGGGAGGCCTGGCTCACCCTGCTCAGATGCCAACACCCCACACCGCTGTCTGGCCCAGAGCAGGGGGCAGGACGAGAATCCTGAATGAGTGACTGAGCGTCGGAGTGAAGGGCAAGCGGGGGAGTGGGGAGATGTGTGTGAGTTCAGGAATGCGTGGAGTGCAGAAAAGGGAGACCGACCCCCTGGGCGCAGAGGCGGGGAAGGACACTGAGGTTAATGAGGGAGGGGGGCTGTAGGTGGCATTGGGCCCCAGTCCATGGGTGCCAGGCAGGGCCCTGCTCACAGCCTCCCTGGGTGCTGAGGGTGGCAGTCTGTGGCAGGCCCGTCAGTGGGGCCCGTCCTGCGGGCATGGGCCAAGAGTGGAGCAGCGGGTTGGAGCTTCAGGCGCAGCACCTCAGGCAAGCCGCCCCAGCCATCTCGGCTTCAGGTTTCTTCCCCGTGGGACGGGGGAGATAACGCTATCTGCTTCAGGTGCCTTGTGAGGCTGTTGACAAAGGTCGAGCGCGAAGGAGGTAGTTTGCAAACTGTAAAGTACCAGGCTGGGTCAGCGGCTGTTGTCATTATCCTGGCAGGTAGAGGCCCCTGGGCTAGGTCACCTCAGAGTCACACCTTCCCCCCTGCCCCGAGTGTAGGGAGGAGTCCGTCCCAGGGAGGTGCGGGGGTGGAGGGGGGGGGGTCATGCCCAGGCCACAGTGGAGCTCTGGCCACCTGGGCAGAGGAGGTGCTGGTATGCAGCCGGTGGATGGGAGGCCCAGGCCCTAGGTGCTGTGCCCCTGGGTGGGGGCCGGTCCCATGACCTCCTCTCGGGGCTGCCAACCTGTTGTTTGCTCAGGAGGCCACCTCCAGGCCTGGCTCCGGCATCCGGGTGTCTTGGTGCTCAGCCAACATGGAGTGAGGGTGGGGGCCCCAAGTGCTGCGTTCCTGCTCACCCCCTCTGCCCAGCCTGGAGACTGAGGCCTGCTCCCCCCACTCCCAGGGGGGCCCCACCAACGCTACCATTTTGGTGGTTGTGGGACCCTGGCCCCTCTTGCAACCTTGCTGAGCCTCTGCTTGCTTATTTCTGAGATGCCGTGATGGTAACAACAGCCCTCCATCAGGGTTGTTGTTGTAAGGACTACGTGACATCAACGCACTCGGCTCCCCCACCCACATGCTCCCTCTTGAGTCCTGGTAGAGGTCAAAAGTGCCTGGGGAAAGGAGAGCCAAGAGTGGCCATGTCTGTGTCCCTCCCCTCCCTGTGCGCCTTGGGGGGAGGGGGCTGGGCTGCCTGGGCTTGGCTTCAGAAACTTGCTTACTGGGCTGTCCCTGGCCACCTTCCCTGGGACCTTGGCAAGGCCAGGGACTGGGGGGGGGGGCGGTTGAGCACTGGAGACAATGGGCCTCTGTGGCCCACAGGGGAGGGGGCATTTCCAGGGAGTCTCTAGTCTCCAGTTTCAGGAGATTAGAGTCCCCTCAGACCTGATACCACGGCTGGGAGATATAGGCAGCCCCCCCGCCCCATCCAGAGGGCCTCTCTCAGGGGGGTGAGGGCCCACAGGAGTAGCCCTCCACACCTGCTTTTCCCCTTGAGGTCTGTGCCCTCTGCTGTCCCCCACGTGAGTTATCAGCTTGGTAGAACCAGTTGGTTTCATGGAGACCAGGGAGACTCAAGGGACCCTGGCCTCCGGTGACCAGCCCTGGGCTGGGCTGGACCCCTCAGGCCCTGTCCTGGGCTAGCCCCCCACAAGTCCTTCTCAGCCTGATGTTCTTTGGCTAGCTGAGTACCTGCTCTGCCCTCTGGTTTCCCAACTTGTATGTGTGCTGTCCAGCACCTGTCCAGCTCCCCTGCTCCCTGTCACAGGCTTCCTGCCTTGATGGTCACCTGCTCTGGCCACCAGAGTTTCACCTGTTTAAGATGAACCTTAAAGCATGAATAGTTCACCAGGCCCCAAAGAAGGAAAAGGGAGCCCCCAGCAGAGGGAACAGCCTGTGTAGAGCCTCAGCAGTGAAACAGTGTGTCTTATTTGCAAAACTGCTTGCAGCCCAGCCAGGCTAGGACAAGGCCACTGGGGCCGGACAGGAAGAGGGGGTGTGTGGAGATGAGGCTAGGAGAGTCAGCAGGGGCCACACCCACCTGGGGACCTCCATCCAGCAGCTATCTTTGGGTGGCCACAGGGTCAAGTCATACCCGCAGGAAAGCCCAGCCACCGCTCTAGTGCCCTGAAAGGGTGGAGTTCTCCGGGAGAGTGGCTAACAATAAAATAATAATAATAATAATAATAATAATAATAATAATAATAATAGCAAATGCTTCTCTAGGGCTTACTCTACTCTGCGGTTCACAGCGGCTTCTAAGGGGGGATATTATCCCTCATTTTGCAGAGGGGGAGAAAGACAGGACCCTCCCACCAACTCTCCAGCTGGCTAACAGGGGAGAAGTAACCCAGGAAGGCATCTGGCCAGCTTCCTCAGCCTAACCTAACTCCCTCCACTGTGCCTCCATCTGACCTGCAGTTTGGCAGTGGGCGGAACCACCCTGAGATGCTCCCCCGCCGGACCCCAGTGTGGCTCTGGAGCCCTGGACTGACGGAAGACCTGGGTTCTTGTTCCCAGTCGGCTTCTGCTTTGCTGGGGGACCTCGAGGTGGTGGTTTAACCACTCTGAGCCTTGGTTTATCCTTCTGGGAATTGGAGATCCTAGCGACTGCCTTATCTCCCACTCCAGTTCCGGTGAGACTCCCAGGAGTGAGCAGATAAAGAGCACTTTTGGAAAAGTACAAAGAGCTGTACTCACGACAGTGAGATTATTATTGTTACCTCGATGTGAAGATAAGGGATGGGAGGAGGTGAAGTGACAGTTGCCAAGAAACCCGGGAGCTGTCAGCAGTGGCTTCCGGCCTGGCTCATCCCTCCCACTCAGGAGCTGGGCCACTGGGCTCCCCCCCCCCCCACCAACCGCTGCGAGAGATGGGTGCTCCCACGGGGTGGGGAGCTGGGGCCAGCTGGCTGGCGGCCACGGCCACGCACCTCCAGGGCCTGAAGGTGACCCTGGAATGTGCCTGGCCTGGACGCCAGCATGGCTTAGGCTTTCTGTGTGACCTTGGGCAAGTCACCTCCTCTCTGGCTGCCACCTTTGCCTGTGGCCAGGTGTCCTGTACCTGGAGGCAGGTGTCCAGACCAGACAGGGCAGGACTGGATCTGGACCTAGGGAAGATCCTTGGTGGTGGCTGCGGGAGCCAGGGAGGGCTGCCCTGGGGAAGCCACTGGGAGCCAAGGCTGGGTGACTGGACTGAGGTTCTGGGTTGAGAGCAGCTGTGATGAGTGTAGTGGAAGAACCTTGGGCTGGAGTACAACCTCTGTTCTGCCCTTTCCCTGTATGACCATGGACTTCTCACTTAACCTCTCTGAGCCTGTTTTCTTATCTGAAGAAAAGGTGGATAATATTCAACCTCACAAAGTTGTCAGGGTGCTCAGATGAGACAATAGATTGTAGAGTGCTGTGCAGATACGACTTTGGTCATGGCAGGGGGAGGGGAAAAGAGGGGAGAGGTCCCCGTGTCCCAGCATGCTGCAGGCACCTCCCAGCTGCTGCACGTGCAGGGAGATGCAAAGCATTTTAAGCTGAGCCAGGCCATGGGGTCAGGAAGGTTTGCAAAGAAGTGGGGAGGGGCAGCCCCATGTGAACAGAATGGTTAAGACCAGGAGGAGAGGAGGGTGGGATAGAGACCGGGGCGGGGCGGGGGGCACGGTGGCGGAGGTTCAAGTTCACGAGAGGGAGGGAAACGGCCAAGTTGGGGGAGGTCTGCAGAGGCCAGAGGCAGAAGGGGAATGGAGGGGGCTAGAAAGATGGGGGTGAGATGGGTACAGGGTGAGGGACGCTGAGAGGGGGAGAGGAGACAAGGGGACCTGGGCGGGGGGGAGACAGGCTGAGTTTATTCATCCTTGCCAAATTATTTATTGAGCAAGTAGTATCTATTCAGAGTCAATAGAGTGTAGCATCAGGGCACCTAGACCCAGATGGTTGAGGGTTCAGATCCTCTGTTTCACTTACTGTCATTGTGACCTTGGACAAGTTGCTTAACCTGTCTGTGGCTTAGTGCTCTCCTTTGAAAGACTGAATCCAAGCAAAGCAGTTAGAGCAGAGACTGCCCAGGGCACCTCCGTCCAGTGGCAGCGTTAGCTGTCCTTGCTATTACTATTACTGCCTCTCTGACGCAACCTGCTGGGTCCGCCCGTGTGGTGAAGTTCAGATCTTGGGCTCTGGAGTGACAAACCTGCGTTCCAATGCCTGCTCTGCCTCCTTCACTATGTGACTTTGGGCACATTAACATAGCTTGCTGAGCTTCTGTCTCCCCATGTGTAAAAGCAGGCGGTTTTTGAGCCCCTGCCTCTCACTGGGTTGGGGTGATGATTAAGTGAAATCATACAAGGCACAGGTGGGCTGTGGCTTTTGTGATTACTGTCCTTCTGGTCCCTCAGGGCTGGGATGGATGGGGCAGGCAGGGCCCAGAGCCTCCAGTTCCTGCTCTGTCCCCATTGTGGAGTCCCTCCGGTCTCCTGCCCTTTAGGGCCTCAGCAATGACCTTGTAGGTGGAGGAGTTGCCTGGCAGGGGGAGGGGGGCCCTATTGGAAGGGGCCTACTCTAGCCAGCCAGGAACTAGAGAGTTGAGAGCCTTGGGGCAGGGTCCCGGACGGAAGTCAGACCCCAGCCCCCCCTTGTCTCGAGAGACCTCCCTAGTCCTGTGCCAGCATGAGCAGTCCTGTGTGGGATGGGTACCTGGACATGGGGAAGCTCAGACTGAGGGGTGTGTTAGGGAGCTGTTGCCAGACCGGTAGCAGCCACTGTCTGAGCTTGAATAGCTCAATCATGGGCCACAACCTCCACTGGGCAGCCAGGGCCACACCGAGACCACTGTCCCCATGTCCCCACCACTAAGGGGTGCCAGCTTCCCCGGGGCTGCGACCCCAGCACTTCCTGGCCGCCGGGCAACCTCTGCCCTCCATCCCACTGGCACTGGCCTTGCTCAGTCAAGGGCGTGTGCTTTACATTCAGGCTGTCACCCACCTGCTAGGGGAAATGGCTTCATCTCTCTGAGCTTCAGTGTCTCCATCTATAAAAAGGGGGATAAATAAGGCCAATCTCCCAGCAGTGTAATGAGGGTGTAAAAATGCTTGACACAGTTCCAGGCACATGACCCAGGTCTCGACAAAGAGTCCTCAGGGCAACCTTGTGGAATTTGCCTGGACCATTTCTGTGGGACTCTCTCTCTACTCCCCCGGCTCCGGTCTCTCACCAGGTCAGCACGCCTTGCAACCTGCAGGGACCTAAGTTCAGGCTCTTTCCTTGCTCACAAACCTCCAGTGCCTCCTTGCTGCCAAACTCCATTCATTCATTGACTCATTCCATTATTTATCCATTCAACAAATACCGAATGAGATCCTAACTCGGGGACCCAGAGTTTACCATGAATGAATGAATACCAAAGACTTGATTGAGTAAAGACCTACTAGCTGCCCAGGTTCTATGAATTTTTTTGGAAGCAGAGGCTGGGAGGGGTGTGTCACTGACTCAAGGTCACACAACAGGTAAGTGCCTGGGAATACCCTCCTCACACTGATGCCACTGCTTGAAATGCCAAGCCACCATATCTATTTTTCTGGGTCAAGCCCTGCTTAGTGTAGGCCCCACTTTAAAGATGCTAGCAGCCCTGGGAGGCGGAGAGGCATCTGGTGCGTGCTGCGGGGCTGTGGACCACTCCTCTGGGCCGCTTCTCCTACCAGAGAGGCTGGGCTGAGGGGAGTCAGCAGGCGGGGCTCAGAGGCTGCGGGGCCTCCTTCCTGGGCCAGGTTCCTGCAGGCCCTTCCCCTTTCAGGGTGTGGCAGTCCCGGCCCCGCCTGACTCAAGCCCTCCTCTGTGGGCCGCTGAGGATCATTTGGCGGCCTGAATGATTCACCCTCTCAGGACCAGCCTCAGTGGATGGGACCGGGGCGGGGGTGCAGCCACGTCAGGGTGGCCCCAGGCGGCAAGGGGAAGCCAGGCCTGCTCACCCGGCCCTGGGCTCCCTGGGTTCCAGGAGCCACTGGGCACTTCCTCTCCGTGACCCCCGAGGTAGCCTCCCCAGCAGGCTTTCTAAGGTGACAGGAGCTGACTTCACCCTCACCAGACCTGCTTCCTTTCCTCAGGGAGGGGTGTGGGTGTGGGCAAAGAGGCTGAACTTGGAGTCAGGCCTCACACAGACGCTGGCTCTGCCCCTGACCAGCTGTGTGACCTCTGCCTGCCTCTGGGTCCTCATCTGTTACGTGAGAATACCAGTGTGGTGAGGAGTCTGTGCCCTCAGGCCTGGAAACAGGGGCTTGGCCCAGGGCCTGGCACACCGTAGGCCCAGTGGGTGTCTACTGTTGTTATTGTCATTAAGAACAGCAATAGCCCAAGTGTTCTCTTAGTCCTAAGGCTGTGTCTCCCTGAAGGCTCAGGGAGAGGTCTATAGAGGTTGAGCACCCTGCTTAGTACGGAGGTCAGAGGACTCAGCCCTCCACAGCAAGCCTCATGGTCCCCTGCCTCAGTCTACCCATCTTCAGAATGGGCTGTGGATGTCCTCTTGGCTGGAGTATGTGTGTGTGTGGGAGGGGGGGTTAACATAGAACTTGGGGAGAGACCCTGTCCACATCCCTGATCTTTGGGGAAGGAGAGCCTCTTTGGCCACCCTGCTCCAGAAGCTTCTCCTCTCCCTCCTCCTGGGGAACCCAGGACCCCTCCTCCATGAAATCTGTCCCCCAACTCTGAGAGCAACTCTTCCTCCCAAAGTTCACCCATCTCCCAGCTTGGGGCTCTCCCTGACCACAGACCCTTTCTGTCTTCCAGGAGGAGTGATGGGCAGAACCAGCGCTTCCCTCAGGCATTAGACCTACCACGCACGGACTTGGCTCCCCTCCATCCTGCTTCACTCTACCCCAAGGTGAGTGCCTCCTCCCACTACCCCTGCTCTGGGGACCGCTGGGGCTGAGAGATCATTAAAAAGGACCGCTGGACAGGGGTAAAATGTTCAAGCAGATGCTGCTTAGGGTTTGGCTCCCCAAGGGGACACCACTTGTCACCCCTGGGTGGGTTGGACCGGGGTCTGTAGCACTGCTGGGGAGGGGGCAAAACGGCTGGGAATAAACCAGCCAACCACCTTCATTATCAACACCACCATTGGCCTTCTCATCTGTAGACCAGGCATAATGATAGCGCCCGGCACAGAGCGATCGTGAGAATTAAATGAAAAAGTACCAGTAACACATTCCATGCACAATGTCCGGCACACGGCAAGAGCTCTAGAAATGAGATCATCAGAATCGAACGTTTGCCCGGCACTTGATTTGTGTCAGATTTTTGTGCTGGGCGCTGCGGGGCCAGAAATCAATCTGACACAGACCCTGCCCTCAAGGAGCCAGAGTCCAGGTGAGAGATGAGTAACTAAACAACTTAGCAGAATACCAGTAGCAACCACTAGCATTTACTGAGATATACTATGTGCCATGTGGGTACTTAATGCTTTACAGCATTAATCTATTTCATTCCATCCTCAGACTATAAGTACTATGTGATAGCTACTGCTATTAGTCCCATTTTGCAGATGAGAAAATCAAGGCTCAGAGAAGTTAAGTTCCTTGCTTAAAGACACACAGGTTAGGATATGATGGGGCTGGGACCGGAACTCAGGCTATATGACCAGAGTGCCTGGCCCTGTGGCCTCCCTGATACAGAAGGCCATAAGCCCTCACTTCTGCAGTACACTTTTTGGTTTCTAAAGCATGTCCACAGACATCATGCCTCTTGGGCATTTCATCAGACCTTGGGGTAGGCATTCTCCAGATGAGGAACCAGATGCTCAGAGAGATTTTCCCAAGGTCACACAGCCAGGAAATAGCAGACTCAGGGCTGGCCAAGGGCCACGTACCTCTCCTCAGCCAGGAAGGCATATGGCCAGGGACCTTAATCCTTGGGGGGGGACCACCACCTCCAAGGGGGTCCCAACTGAGTATCCTAGGGTAGCATCAGGGGATTCCTGAGACCCTTGCCTGCTCCCTGTGCCTGGGCAAAAGCCCAAGACAGGGCCATGTGGATCCTGGGGCTTGGCAGGAAGGGAGCAACTCGAGGGCACCTGAGTTCATGAAGCCCCCAGTCCCTCTCCCCCTAAGCATACAGGAGGAGGTCTTGGTTCTCACCAAGGGCTGTGTGCTCTTGGACCATAGCTTCCCCTCCCTGGGCCTCAGTCTTCCTATCAGGAAAATGAGGGTAGGAACAACCCATCACCCTGAGTCCTGCCTGCTCCGACAGCCTAGGGCTGCCTTTCACGGATTAGCTCCGAGCCACCTCCCCTCGGGCTTCCTGGCCTCCACCCAGTCAGACAGAAGCCTCCATTTCTGCCAACGTAGCTCAGACGGCAGGCTCCAAACCGCTTCCTCCTGACAGCCCACCCCTACTCCAGAAGCAAGACCCAGTCTGTGGAGCATCCTCCTTTGACAAGGAGGGAAACCGGAGTACGGAGAGTGAGTGATCCCCCTGGATGCCCAGCAAACCCGTGGTGGGGCTGAGGGGACTCAGGCCTATGACACATTCTCCATGCCCCTTCTCCAGCACCCTTAAGTCTGTGCACATTTATCATGTGGATGCAGCCAATCTGAGGGGCAAGTCACCTCCCTGTGCCAGTGGGCAAGTCCCTGCTCCTCTCTGGGCCTCAGTTTCCTCATCTGGAAAACAGAGGTGACAGTTCCTTCTCTACCCACTTTGCCCGCTTACACCTGGGTGATGACTATGAAACTAACTTTGGAAAGCAGGAATCAGGAAGCTGAACTGTATCAGCAGTGTTACGTTCCCAGGGCAGGACGGAACTCCCAGAAGGGACATTCCCCTCTCATTGGAAAACCACATTTGTACAGACACTGAGCTCTTCAGGGCCTTTCCACCCCGACACCCCCGCCCCCGCCATAGGGATTTCTCCACTCGGGAATTCAGACGTCTGCACACGTGTACCTCACAGTCTCCCCACACCTCTGTCCCTGGACACGTTCACACGTCTGCAAATGTATTCAGAGACTTGCACATGCACACAAGCATGTGTATACAGACACACATGTACAAACACAAATACCCAGGATGTCCACGCACACACAGCCACGCCTGGTCCCAGGGTCACACACATGCAGCTGCATGCACATGTGTGTACATCCTCCACTCTGCCTGTCACACAGACGTCTCCAGTGATGCGAGCAGGTCTCCCCTCCTCCCAGTGTGGGAATGGATATTTTCTCTGGCTGCATTTCGATGGGTGCCCGGAAGCGCTCAGGCCTGGAAGTGCCTGCATAAATCAATATTTGCTGCTGTTAATTATTAAAAACAAAACTACACCGTGTCTGGAACACACATCTCCAGAGTTCCTGCCGGCTCCCCGGGCTCCAACCTGACCCAGAGCCAGGTCTGGAGGAAAGAAAGGTCCGGTGCCTTCCTTCCAGGAGCCCTTAGCCCTGGAGACGCAGGGTGGTGGGCAGGCGCTGACAGCTTCTCCAAGAAGCTGACGAGAGGTTGTGCACTGAGCTGGTGGGCAGCCCTGCCCCTGCACGGTCCAAAGCAGCTGTTGTCGACTTGGCCACAGCTCAGGAAGCCCTTGCTGCTTTCCAGTACCTGTCTGGGGAAGGGGTGCTGAGGGCCTGGCCCTGCCCCTACTGTACAGTGGCAGACACGATGCAGGGCCAGCTGGAAGGGCCTGCAGAGGTGGGAAAACTGAGGGCCTTATGTTCTTCAGATGGGGAAACTGAAGCCTATGCAGGCGGCAGGGACTCACTCAAGTCCGCTCAGCAAGTTGTAGCGAGGCCAGTGCTAGAACCCTGAAGTCTTGGCAGTCCCTGTTCCCTCCCTCCCCCAGGATCAGGGCAGTTAGGGTCCTGTGTGGGCATAGCACCTGGGGAAGGGAGGGCACAGGCCAGTCACTGGCAGGCATTAGGAGGTGGGGGGAGATGAGGAGGGAGGGGAGAGCGGCTCCAGGCCTTTCCCTGGATTCCCAGTTTCTGTCTTTTCCTAGCTGTGTGAACCTGAGCATGATATTTCACCTCTTGAATCCAGTTTTCTATTCCGTAAAATGGGGATGACGCTCGTACCTCCTGGATTGTGGGGAGAGGTCATCCTTGCTAAGAGGGCAACATTAAGTAGATGCTCAAGGAGAGCCCTCTGTCTACGAGGTAATCTTCTCCTCTTCCTGCCCAGCTTCACAGCCTGTCCCCAGAACCCCGGCCCTGAGGCGGGATAGCCAGAGTCTGGGAAGACAGAGAAGGCAGGGTAGGGGCCCGCTGAATACATACAGCCTGGGGGCTCCACGGGGAAAGCAGAGAGCGCGCGGGCGAGGGCGCAGGCGCAGTGTCCGGGGACCGCGGGCCGGGCCGCGCGGGGGGCGGGGCCTCCGGTGTCCCCACCCCGGAATTCCGAAGCCACGCCCCCGCGCCGCCCGTACCTGGCGCCCCGCCCCCTCCGGGCCCGGCAGCCGGGCGAGCCCGGCTCAGGCAGTGTGCCCCCCGGAGCCCGGAGCCGAGAGCGCGGAGCTCGGCGCTGCGGGGCCCGGGCCGGGGCGCGCGCGGGCGGGAGCCGGCCGGGCCAGCTGAAGCGCCGCCGGGGCGGGGGCCCGGCCGGGCCAGGCTCGGGATGGCGCAGCCGCGGCCCCTGGCGCCCCCCGGCCGTGCGCGGAGGGGCTCGCTGCCCGCTGGGGCCGGCTGGCAGGTGAGGACCGGGGCGAGGGCGGCCTGGCCGAGGGGGTCTGCGGGAGCCGGCTCAGCCCGACGTGCCCGAAGCCGGGCAGGCTCTGCCCTAGCCAGGGCGGTGTGCGAGGCTCCGTCATGGAGGGTGTGTTAGCTTCTGGGCTGACACCCGGGCACGGCGGCCACAGGGCGCAGCCCTGCCCTGGGGTCCCGGGCCTTGGGCTCTTTCTCGAACCGCCCCCCGATCGGAGTGCCCGTGGCGGCACCGTGGCTCCGGGCTACCGTGGCGCTGTGTGTGCGTGCGTGAATCCGTGTGTCTGTTAGCCTCGGGACCACTTCACCGTCCCCTGCGCCCTTTAGGAGGGGTCTCAATGTCACAGTGTAACTTTGCGTGGTGCTCTGGGCCACTTCGCTCACCGTCTGCCACGTGTCGGGGCGTCTGCTGTGCCCGCGAGGCTGTAACTGTGGGTGTCACTTGTTGCTGTGTGTGCTCTCTGGGTGACAGTCCCATGTGTCAGTATTTATGTGGCTGTGACTCCCAGTGCATTGTTCCTGGCCATTGTTCCCTCGGGTCACCCTGAGTGGGGTGCTGGGGAGGCCAATAATGCGCCCACATCACTGCTGGGACTGTGCTGGGCTCAGATGGGGTGACCCAGGCACAGATGCCCATGTTGCTATTGTACAGGATGTTGAGTTAACAGTTGTGTTTGTCTACCTGGACTGCAGGTGTGTCAGTGCTTTCTGCTGTAGCTGCCTGGGGAATTGTCTCTTCCAAGCTCAGGGTGTTGGGTGTGGCCATAGGTGACCATGGGTCCGTGTCTCCCATGGACTCTCGGAGTGCACTTACAGGGTGGGTTTTGCCTCTGGAGGCAGGCCTCTGAGTGTGCACATGGGGTGTTCGTGTCTGGTGGTCCTCACGCTGTGTGTGTGCCTGTGATGGGTAGTGTGCCCTCCCGTGAGCGTGCGGGGGTGGTGTGTGCGCGTCAGACCTGTGCCCCTCACTCTTGCTGATGAACCACTTCCACAGTGGCTGAGCACTTTTTTTCCCTCCAAACTCACTCAGTGTTGCGGGGTCGGGTCTGTCATGTGTGTTACCAGGGTGCGTGACTCTGTTAGGGAAAGGTGAGCTTCTCTGTGGGTTCACAGTTTCTGTGAACGCAGCTGCCGACATCTGCGAGTGCATGTTACTGTGTCTCTCGGCGCACAGATGTGAGAGTGGGTTTGTGGTGTTTGTGTAGCTTCGTGTTCAATTACTGATGTGCACATCTGCACAGGGGTGGGTTGGTATCTGTGTGTTTGGCTTTGTGGGATGGACCTGTGTGTGTGTGAGTGGGTGTGCTCTTGTGTGACTTAGGACACTGACATGTGTATTTGTGTGTTAGCATATGGTTCTGAGGCTCAGGATTGGTGCGCACAGACCCCCTGGGTTTGTGGGGGGGGGCGGTTTATGTGTGTTTGCTTTCTTTGGTACGGTGAGGGTGTGTTTAAATATTGGTGCACAAGGCTGTGTGTGTTCAAGCAAGAGGGAGAGAAAGAAAGAGTATGTGTTTCCTGGTGTGCAAACCCATAGCACATGTGTGTGAGCTCAGGCAGGGCCCCCACTGGGCGGCAGGAGCCAAATGAGTGGAGGCCTTGGAAGTGCTGGGGGAGGGGCACTATCGTGGAGACCCCGGGGGGCGGTGGGGGGGGGGCGGCTTCCCAGGCCCAGCCCCCAGCGGCCCTGATGGGCTAGGAAGCCGCCTTCCAGGAAGGCTCGCAGGGAGTTGGCGCTGGAGAGGCGGGAGCTGCGGAGCCGAGCTGGCAGATGCCCCGAGTAACCCTGTGTGTGCCCTGACTGCCCTTGGCAGAGGTGGCCGCAGTGGGAGGGGCCGGGGGATGCGCGTGGACTCACACACAGCTGTTGAGCCAGTGGGACATCCCAGCGCTGTCTCCCCCGACAGCCCCCCCCCACCGACTCATACTGCTTGCGGGGTGGTGAGAGTGGGGCCCTCTTCCAGGAGAGGCGGGTGGAACCACAGACCCTCCTGAGGATCCCCACTGTCTCCTCTCTGGCGCTGGGACCTGGGGTACTTGGCCTGTCCTGGCACTGCCAAACTTGCGGTGACGTGGGGGAGATGTGTCTCTCCCTGAGGGTCACATCCGTCCGGGTCTGAGGCAGCAGACTCCTTACACTGGGAAGGGGACTGAGTGGGGTGGACTGCCGGGGGAGGGCCCTGGGCCCTGGGCTGACTTCACTAAGCAGTTGGTCAAGCCCTGCTGGTCATCTGCCCTGAGCTCCCTTCTACAGTGCCTTCTCCACTCCCCCTTGCTGCTCAGACAGGCCCACGGTGGTTGGTTAGAGTTGGGGGGACCAGGAGGGCTGGGGGTGGGTGGAGACTCCTCGGGGGCTTAGCAGGGTCAGCTGGGCTGGTCCTGAGGACTGACCTGCCCTCCTCCATCTCTGTTGCAGAACACAGATCTGTTTGAGATGATTGAGAAGATGCAGGTGAGGTTGGCTCTGTTGCCCATTTTGGGGAACCGCAGAGGGGGCTGGGCTGGAGTGGGGGCCCTTGCTATATCTCCAGCCCTGTTCCTCTCTGAGGACGGGCCAGGAGCCCTCAGCAGACTGTTCTGGGAGGAGGTGGTAGCAGTGCATTGTCCTGAGCCCTCAGGCTGGGGGTCTGAGTAGAGGATGGGGACTAGGAGTGCTAATTCCCTGTCTGACCCATGGGCCCAGACCCCACTTGTGTCTCCCCTGCTCCCTTCCCTGTGTAGGTCCCCAGCAGGGCTGGGATCAGTGGCTCATCCTAACCCACCCCCACACATTCACACACATTTCCCATCCCCCAAGAGGCATCCCAGGCTCTGCAGGACCCCCGTGTCGAATGGGACGAGGGACAGATGCCAGGGCACAGGCAAGGGGATGTGCCCCACCCCCTCTACCTGACCCCTGCCCACCTTCCACTCCCAGCCCTGGTCTTCCAGACCTCTGTCTGATGCATGGGTACGTGTGGGAGGTGGGGCAATTTGAACAAACCTCAGGAGCTTCCCCCCACATGTCAGTTCGCCCTCCAAACCCTCTCTTCTGCACCTTCCTGTTTCTTTGCCTCTCTCTTTTTCCATCTCTACCTCTCCCCTCCTCTCTCTCTCTCTCCCCCTCTGTCCCTTTCCTCTCTCTCTCAAAACACACATCTTTGTAGCTGCAGTGGCCTCCACCCCACACTCACACACTAGTGCGTGCAGGCCACCCCTGCCCCCAGTCCCAGCGGCACACATTCCCACACAGAGCCCCCAGCTCTCCCTGCAGAGGCCTGGATAACCAAGTGCCCAGCACCCTGGAGTACCCCCACATGCCGGGCTTTCCCCTTCACAGGGCTGTGAGCCTCCAGTGGGCTGGCAGTGCTGGTAGCAAGCGTGGGAGGGGTGTAACAGGATGTGTTCCCTTCTCTCTGCAGGGAAGCAGGATGGATGAACAACGATGCTCCTTCCCACCACCCCTCAAAGTAGGCTGGAACCATGGCCCCACCCCACCTTTCTGTGGCTGTCTGCCCGTACTATCTGCTTCCTGAGCAGCCTCTCCAAAGGGCTTGGGACCTGGAAGGGATGGGGAGACTCCCTCCCCAGGCGTGATCAGCCATTGCAGGGAAACGCAAACCCAGGATCAGCCATTGCAGGGAAACGCAAACCCAGGACCCAGGGGGCTTCTGCCTGGGAAGGCTGATGGGGAGGGGGGGAGAGGAGGAGATGGGAGGGGTGGCCTCGTTGCCCCCCCGATCCCCCTAACCCTCCAGCCACCTTCCCCCGAGCCTACTGTGGGGAGACAGACAGGAGGCGGGGGATGGAAGGAGATGGGAGGAGGCTCTTAGACTCAATTTTCTTGGGGTGGGAGTCCCACCTCCCCTCCAGATAGGCATATGGTTCTGTGGTTTATTTGGGACCTCAACAATCCAAGGAGACTGGCGGCTGGGCATGGGGTGGGGCGAGGTGGGCCCAGAGCTTCAAGGTGAAGGTTGAAGGGGGAGTCCGTGGGCATATGCCTGATACTTTGTCCAGAGCAGGGGTTTTCAAACCAGGAGCATCAGCATTACCTGGGAGCTCGTTAGAATGTAAATTCTTAAAAAAAAAAAAAAAAAAGTAAAATTTGGGGCCCCACCCAGACCCTGGGAAACTGGGGGTGGGGCACAGCTGTGTGTTTAAGGAGTCCTGGAGGCCATTCTGATGCACTGAGAACCACTGGTCCCGAGGTTTCTTCTGGGGAGGCAGTGAGCCTTTTTCCCAAGGCAGAAAGAGCCCTGGAGGAGGCTGCCAGCACTGCGGGAGCTAAGTTTGCCTCAGCCTCTGCCTCGAGGGGTCACCCCAAGGCAAGCCCTGGGGAGATGACACAGCCCCATCCACCCTCCCAGCCCAGATGGCTGGCTGAACTTTGAGCATTCTGGGGAGGCTGGAAGTAAGTAAAGGGTGAAGACCCCACCCCAGCTGGGTCTCTGCCCTGTTTGTGTTTTGTAGACGGAGGAGGACTACATTCCCTACCCGAGCGTCCATGAGGTAACTGGCTGCACCCACTGAGCCCATCCCCACCCTGAGACCCAGAGGTGCCCACAAAGGGAGTCTGGATTCTCAGGTCCTCCTCCCTGCCAGGAGCCTGATCGCAGGCCTTGCTGTGGGCACCGGAGCCTCAGCTTACTGGCCCAAGTCTTCAGAGCCCCTGTGAACCTTTAGACCTCTAATCCAAACCTTCCAGCCTCTTGGCCAAGGTCATGCTCCCAACTCTACCTTCCCCCAAGTCCTCATCCTTGGAGACTGTAACACGGGGTTCCATGCAGCCTGGGTCTGTGCTTGCAGTAGGAGGAGAGTGGCTGGAGCAAGTCTGCTGGGGGGCGGGGGGATGCAAGCCCTGAGGCCCATGTAGGCTCTGGCTCGTTCCCTGGCACTCCTGAGCCATGGCAGAAGTGGCCCAGTCTGAGTTGGGGGGGGGGTCCCGGGGCCCTAGTAGGGTGCAGAGTGGGTGGCTTTCAGCTGAGTCCTCTTTCAGGTCCTAGGCCGAGAAGGACCTTTCCCCCTCATCCTGCTGCCCCAGTTCGGGGGCTACTGGATTGAAGGCACCAACCACGAAATCACCAGCGTCCCGGAGACAGAGCCGCTGCAATCACCCACGACCAAGGTGAAGCTCGAGTGTAACCCCACAGCCCGCATCTACCGGAAGCATTTTCTTGGCAAGGTGGGTAGTCCACCGGTGATAGGGGCCGGGCCTGGGAAGCAGCCAAACCCATGGGCTGGGGCTGGGTGATAGTCCCCGAGTCCCAGGTCTCGAAACATTGGTGGTGGATTCACGCATTCATTCAACGAACATTTATTGCAAAAGGCAGTATTATGCCATAGTGGTTAACAGCAGAGGCTCCACCATGGCGTGACCCTGGCTCTGTCACTTGCTACAAGAGACGCTGGACAAGTCACTTACCCTCCCTGTGCCTCTGTCTCCCCATCCATAAAAACTGAGATGGTGATGACACCCACCTCATGGGGTTGCTGCAAAGCTTTAACGAGAGCAATGCTTGTAAGGTGTTTAGAATGGTGTATGGCATAAAGCAAGTGCTCAGTCAAGGTTGGCAAGCAGTGAGCACCAGCTGTGTGCTCAGCCCCGTTCTAGGCACCAGGTATGCGGCAGCAAACAGAAGAGACCCAGGCCCTGCCCTTAGGTCAGGGTTGGGAGAACAGTGCAAACCCCTGCCCCATCTCCAGCCCCAGAGCAGAGGTCCCGCCCTGTGAAAACTTGTCAGTCAGCGGGTGAGACTGTGGGAGCTGGAGGGGAGGTCACATGCTGGGATCCAGTGTGTGTCGGGCCCCATGCCAGGTCCTGTTTCTGTGCCATTTTACAGCCCAGGTGGTGGGGAGAGGTGTGGGCTCTGGAGTCTCACGGCCTGGGTGTGCATCTGGGCTCTTCCATTTTTTGATGGCGTGACCTTGGGCAAGTTATTTAATCTTCCTGAGCCTGTTTCCTCAGCTGTAAAAACTCGGCTCATAAAAGCACGTGTAAAGCATGAGAACCATGCTAGGCATACAGTGAGCACTTAATCAGTGGTAGCTGTTATTACGTCTTCATAATTACTCTACGAGATCAGGATCGTCCTAGTTTTTACAGAAGAGGAAACTGAGGCTCATAGAGGTCAAGTGTCTTGGTGAAGGTCACACAATTACCGAGCTAGGAATTGGACCTAGCTCCGGCTGATGTTCCATTAAGATGCACTGGGAGGGCTCGAACTCCTAGCTCAAGGGACTTGAAGACCTCAGCACCAAGCGCCTGCCACTCCCTGTCTGCAGTCGGCGCCAAGCATTTGGGGGTTTCCATCGCTCTGTGCCGAGGCAGGGCCTGGGGGGACTCTCGGCTCCAGGTCGACTCAGACGGTCCCGGAGCTGCGGATTTGTGGGGCACATCCCCTGCCCCTTTCTCCACCTGCCCTCTGAGCACAGGTGTTCCCGTTTCAACAGGCGTTAACTTCCAGTATGACTCCTGGGGTGGCTGTTGCCGGGAGCCGTCCCCACTCCCAGGGCCGGGGCCAGCAGTGGAAGTCGGGGCCAGGCTGGGGTGGGATATCTTGCACTGCCAGTCTGCCGCTGACTTCAGGACTTCCCCATCCAGAGGTGCCAGCCCCAGGCTCCTCTCTGGGGGATGATTCCTGCTGCAGCTCCCCCTTGGGCCCGCTGCAGGTTTTCTTCCTAGCCCTGTGGCTCCTCCAGGTGAGGAAGGAGGGTGGGAACCCGCCCGGTGAGGCGCCCAGTGTGTTCATGAGAGGTTTCACTTCCTGTTTCTCACGGACCCTGGCTTCAGGGGCCACAGAGCCACAAGCTGAGCCATCAGTCAGATGATTTTTATTGAGCACCTACTGTGTGCCCAGCTCTGAGAAGGCCAGGGTCTGGGAGATAGGTATGCAGGTACAAATGTGGTCCTGTCTTTGATGAGGACAAACATTCATTGAACACCTACTCTCTGCTAGGCTGTTTATCTCCTTCAGTCCCTGCCACCATCCCACAAGGTAGTTAGCCTCCCATTTTACCGAGTGGGAAACTGAGGCAGAGAGGTGAGGCTACCCAGCTGGCAAGCGGCAGAGCAGGGATTTGAATGCAGGTCTATCTGATGCAGAGTTTGCCATTAGCCATGGCACCTGCTGCTTGGTGAAGGACCCCCATCTGGGAGTGAGCTGGCTTTCTGGTCTGGTTTCTGGAAGCCCCAAGCTCAGCTCTGCCCTCTCTCCGGGCCCCCGCCTCCCACCACAGGAGCATTTCAATTACTACTCACTGGACACTGCCCTGGGCCACCTTGTCTTCTCACTCAAGTATGATGTCATCGGGGACCAGGAGCACCTCCGGCTGCTGCTCAGGTGAGGGGGACTGAGGGGACCCTGCAACAGTAGGGAGGGCTGAGGTCTTACAGTCTAAAAGCCCAGCTCATTGTGCCCACTCTTCTCATCAAGGCCCAGTGAGGGCAGGGATTTGCCTGGGTTGCTCAGTGAGTTTGCCGCAAGCCAGGCCTGGCCCCATTACCACCTCTGGTCCTCCCTCTCCCTGGGATGTGTCCCCTCTGGGCTTACTCTGTGCGGAGGGGCTTCCGTCTCTCTCTCCCGCCGCCTAGCCCCTCAGCGTGGCCTTTCTCCTCCCAGGACCAAGTGCCGGACACACCATGATGTCATCCCCATCTCCTGCCTCACTGAGTTCCCCAATGTGGTCCAGATGGCAAAGGTGAGGCCTGTTTGGGCACCCCAGGTGGCCTCACAGCCGGGTGTGGCTTTGCCTGTGCACGCTGTCCCCTTGAGCCCCAGGTCCTGGCCCTGCCGCTGCAGCCCTGCCTCCGAGGTCCCACCTCTCCTGTGTCCCATGACACTGGCATGCGGCTGTGTGTTCTGGGCTCCTGTCCCCGGCCCGTGTGCTTTTCGGTCACTTTAGAGCACCTTCGGATAAGGGGACCCCAGTTCTCTTCACCCCCTCCTGAGCAGCGGTGAGCCCCCAGTCCTGCCGCAGACCCGGCGGCTCCCTCTCCTTTCCGCTGCTATAACCTCCCCAGATGGTGACCGGGGAGGCCCAGAGGCCCAGAGGCCCTCCCCTCAGCCCCTCCCTTCTCCCTGCAGCTGGTGTGTGAAGATGTGAATGTGGATCGCTTTTACCCTGTGCTCTACCCCAAGGTACGGCTGCATCTGGGCCCCGCGCCCTGGGCTGGGTGGCTAACTGGGGAACTGAGCATTTATGGGGCACCTGTTGTGCGCAGGGTATTCCCCCCAAGTTCGCTCATTTAATCCACACAACAACTGTGCAAAGTCTACTTTTGCAGAAGAGGAAGCAGAGGGCCACAATGGCCCTGTGCCTTATCTGGCGACGCACAGCAGATGAAGGAGGCCCGCCTTTTAACTGTAGCGTCATCCACCTTGGAGGCAGGCCTTACTTCCCGGAACTCTCATGCCATTTGGGGACCCTCTCAAGGGCAGTCAGTGCTCCTGAGCCAGGGGACTCCGCTTGGCCTTGCCTTCTGACCCGAGGGGACACGGGGAGAGGGAACAAGCAGGGGCCTCCATAAATGCCGCCCCCCAGACAGCGGCTGTGCCCCCAGCTCTGGCGCCGGCTTTGACGCACTGTGGCCTTGTGGGGAAAGCAGCGGGGCTTGTCTTGAGTGAGTCAGGGGTGCTTCCTGGAAGAGGTGGCCCTGAAAGACATGTCAGCCCTCGTGGGTTCCAGTCCTGGAACAAGGGGATGCTATGGTCCAGGAAAGGTCCCCCAAAGGAAGGGGCCTCCGAAATCAGATGTTACCTCTCAGGTACAAAAGAGGCAACTGAGGCCCAAGGTAAGGGGAACGCCTCAAGGCCCCACAGCAAGTTGGTGGGGCTTGACTCATTCGAGAACAATGCTGTGGGTTTACAGAGGAGCCAAGGAACAAGTGGGTATTACAGAACGGACTCAGGTGAGGGCCTGTGGGCAAGACTCAAGGGCAGTGAGCTTCAGCTTTGGTCGTGAGTTCAAGTCCCAGCTCTGCCACTCGCGGGCAGTTTACCTGACGCAAGTCACAAGTTACTTAAGCTCTCTGAACCTTGGGTTCTTCCTTTGTAAAATGGGGACAGCAGCAGCGTCTCCCTCACGGGCTTGTCGTGAAGATGAAATGAGAGGACACGGGTAGAGTACCCGGTAGGGAGCTTAGCACGGAGTCAGAGCAATAAACAGCAGCTTGTGCAAGCGGCCCATTTCACCCCTGGTCCTCTCCCCCCCAGGCTTCCCGCCTCATCGTCACCTTTGACGAGCATGTTATCAGCAATAACTTCAAGTTTGGAGTCATATATCAGAAGCTTGGACAGGTGCGCTCACCCTCTCCTCCCGCCTTCCCCGCCCACCTGGCCGTGAATCTGGGGCCTCAGACCTTTGCCAGTGAGGGCTCCTGCCCAGGGGCTGTGCTTTCCAGGAGCTTGAGGGGGCGGGTGCCCGGAGGTCCTCCTCCCAGCCTGCTCTGGATGTGAGTGGGGGGTGGGGGGCGGAGGCTGCTCAGGGGTGCCAGCTCGGTGACCTCTGCCCTCCTTGTGTCCCCAGACCTCCGAGGAAGAGCTCTTTAGCACCAATGAGGAAAGCCCCGCCTTCGTGGAGTTTCTCGAATTTCTGGGCCAGAAGGTCAAACTGCAGGACTTTAAAGGGTGAGCATTAGGTGGGAAGAGCATCACTTAATTGGACCCGTGCCCTTGGGCAGGGAGGGAGCCCCGTCCTGGCCCCATGGAGGCCTGGCTGGGGCTGGAGACTGAGCCGTGGCCTGGGGGGCGTGGGGCAGGTTCCGAGGAGGCCTGGACGTGACCCACGGGCAGACGGGGACCGAGTCTGTGTACTGCACCTTCCGCAACAAGGAGATCATGTTTCACGTGTCCACCAAGCTGCCCTACACAGAAGGGGACGCCCAGCAGGTAGCCTGGGCACCCACCCACCTGCTTCCCACCTGTCCTCCTGTCCCCCCATCTGCCTGTCCGTTCAGTGTTCACCACAGCAGGTTCAAGGGGCCCTGGGATATAGACATGGCAACGATCCATTCCCCCTACTTGTGGGCTCTCGTGGGGGCAGGGTGACACGCTGCTATAATGTCGGGAAAGTCTGTTTCCACATCCATGCAATGGGGATGATAATGGCATTGCCCTCGTAGGTGAGCCTCCGTGCGGGAATGCACACTGAGTGGCTAGAACAGCATCTGGTACATAACGAGAGCTCAGTAAATGGGAGTTAGTGTTTTTACAGGGAGAGGCATTGTGGGGTCACATGGGGGCACTTAAACTTGGCAGAGGTAGGAGTCAAGAAAAGCTTTTAAGACAAAATGATTTCTAGGCCCCAAAGGAGCTGGGAGAAGGAGGGGGAATGTTCCAGGTGGAGAAAATGGCTTCCACCTTCTGCAGAGGCCCAGAGGCGAGAAAGTGCAGGGCATATTCTGGGAGCTGAACTCCGAAATTTGTCACCTATCCCAAGCTTCCTGAAGGGCTGTCCATTTGACCCTGTGCCCCCAGCCCAGGCGGATAAAAGGGTAGTGTGAGAAAAATGGAAATATTTGTGTTTAGTGTCCTTTAAGTTTCTTCTAAGAGGATCCTCTGTTCATCTCAGCAACATAAATGTATATGCTGAGTGGAACCTCTCTGTTCGTGAGGGGCTGTGTTTGGGGTATTGAGACAGAAGGAGGGCTGAGAGGTAGAGCCTGGGGCCCAGGAGCCCTGGGTTCAAATCCTCTAACTCACAGCAGGGCCTTGCAAGTCCCTTCTCTCTTGGCCTCCATTTCCTCATCGGCCACAGGATTCCAAGAAAACTAAAATAATTTGAAGACAAGTTTCTCCTGACATTTTTGGGGGGTGGAAGCGAATCCTTAGACATGCCCTCTGCCTACCCCAAACCCTCCCACCGTCTTGCGGGCACCCTCCCCTGCACCCAGCGAGCCCCTCTCTGGCCAGGTGGTGAAGGCCTGTGGCCCTGTGCTCAGTTGCAGCGAAAGCGGCACATCGGGAACGACATTGTCGCTGTAGTCTTCCAGGACGAGAACACACCCTTTGTGCCTGACATGATTGCATCCAACTTCCTGCATGCCTATGTGGTGGTACAGGCCGAGGGCGGGGGGCCTGATGGCCCGCTCTACAAGGTGGGTGATCGCGGAGCCTCCCAGGGGGGATCAGCCGCAACCCCAGGCCCTGCCCTGCCCTGAGTCACTATGAGACGTCTCTGAGCCTTGGTTTTCCCACCTGTAGATAAGGGGACTGTCCAGAGGACTCTGAGTCCCCCTCTCGCTCTGTGGATGGAGGATTCCCATCCTGCCCTCTCTGCCCCCTCCCCAGATTATCCCCCTCAATGGAGCTGGTTACCCTCCTCCATCCTTTAGCCTCCTTGCCCTTCACTATCCTCCATGACCCCTGAGATCCTCCACCTCTTCTCACCACTCAAATTCAGGACTAAGGATGGAGGGAGCTGAAATCCTGGGGTTCACTCACCCAATCAGCAGTTATGGAACCTTCCCCAGCAAGGAGTAGGCCTGGGATGAATTAGGGGTCTCTGGCTGGGGTGGGGACTCCACAGGAAATGCTGCTCTCCCTTCCAGGTCTCTGTCACTGCTAGAGATGACGTGCCCTTCTTCGGGCCCCCCCTTCCGGACCCCGCTGTGTTCAGGAAGGTGAGGGGCAGCCCCCAGCCCCAGTCATGGACAGAGCAGGACAAAATGGGTGGGGGTTGGGGGAGGCACACATTCTGCTGTAAGAAGTCCTAAAGCCCCACTGTGTGCCAGGGCAGCTGGGCTCCCCTAACCATGTAACTGGGGCCTGGCTTTTAGTCCAAATTGATAAAAACTGTGATCTTTACTTACAAAGTCGCGGAACAAACTGCACCATTGTTTTAGCTTTCTCATAGCAGACTCTGTGGCCTTTCCTAACTGCTATTATCTTTTTGACAATTACAGTCTTCTTTCTTCTAAAATGTTTGGGAAGGGGCACACGTTTCTCTCACCTGTCAGAAGCCACACTTTGAGCCTTGGCTTCAGACCCCTCACTTCTCCCCCAGACCGAGGCAGTAGGAGACCCCAGCCAGCCCCTTACATCTGTGAGGTTTGCTCTCCTGAGGGGTGGGCAACCATGAAGGGCACAGGGGGCCCTCACAGGTACCTAGGCTGGGAGCTGAGGCCAAGGAGGCACCCTTCTGGGAGTGAAGAGGACGACCCCAGGGCCCCAGCAGGTCACGGCTCAGGGACTCCAGCCCGAGTCACTGGGGCTCAGCCCCTTGCCTCTGTGTTCATCTGAGCCCCTTTCTCCTCTCCACACTGGGGGCTCCCAGGGGCCTGAGTTCCAGGAATTTTTGCTGACAAAGCTGATCAATGCTGAATATGCCTGCTACAAGGCAGAGAAGTTTGCCAAACTGGAGGTGAGGATGGGCTGTTGGGCTGAACCCCTCCCCCCAACCTAGGATTTCAGCCCTGCCCTTGGGGAGGGAAATGCCATGTTCAGACTTTGACCTGAGAGAGAACTGTCTGGGGTGGGGGCGGATTTACGCGTGAGCAGGGCTAGGTTCAGGGGAGAGGAAGTAGGGCACTTCTAGGAATATGTGAGGAATGTCCCAGGGGGCGCCCGCAGGTGGGCAGGCTGGCACAGAGGACACCGTGGGGGAGGGGGGTACCTGGTGATCGGGACAGGAGGAGCCCTGGGGGCTGCTGGAGCTGCGGAGGGGCCCAGGGGAAGCCAGCGTAGGCTCCCGGGGCCCAGGCCCACTCCCTACTCACTCAGAGAAGGTGGGATTCTAATTGTGGAACGAAGGGCCGATCACCGGGCTCTCTCCTGATGGCCTCCCCCTGGCCCACAGGAGCGGACACGGGCCGCCCTCCTGGAGACGCTCTATGAGGAACTGCACATCCACAGTCAGTCCATGATGGGCCTGGGCGGTGACGAGGACAAGATGGAGAATGGCGGCGGTGGCGGTGGCTTCTTCGAGTCTTTTAAGGTAAAGAACCAGGGTCTACCTGGGGCGGAGGGGCCGGTGCCTGTCTGGGGTGGAGTCGGGGGCGGGGTTATGGGCAAGGCGTGGGGGTGTGGCCGGAGGCGGGCTCTCATGGGGGGGGAGTCGAGTGGGGGCGGAGCTAGGGGAGGAGTCAGGGGCGGGGTTAATAAACAGGCGTGAGATGAGCTAGGAGCTGGGTGGCAAGTGCCTGAGGTAGAGTCTGGATGATGGCGAGCCTCAGGCTGGACCTAGGCTTTAGGGTGGGGCTCTGACTTGGGAGGAGTTAATGGTTGGAGGCGGGGCCTAGGCTTGAGGGTGGAGTCTACAGGGAGTTCTGCAAAGGTTGGAGCTTTCTAGGTGGTAACCAGGTTCCTCTGGTGGTGGCTACCAGGTAAGCAGGCAGAAAAGAGAGGAGGTCTCTGTCCTCACAGGGAAAGAAACAGAAGTCTGAGGTGCGGTATGTGAATTGAGTGGCCATGGGAGAGGGACCAGGCCTGTGTGACCCTGTGACCTGGCTGTCTCTGGTTTAGTGACACCTTGGGTTCAAATCCCAGTTCTGCCACTTACCAGCTTTAGCATGCTCGGAGCCTCAGTTTCTTTCTTTCTTTCCTTTTTTTAAGTTTTATTTATTTAAATAATCTCTACACTCAACTTGGGGCTCAAACTCATGGCCCGTGATCAAAAGTCGCATGCTCTTCCCACTGAGCCAGCCAAGCACCCCTGAGCCTTGGTTTCTTTATCTACTGGGTAGGGCAATGGCAGTTTACCTCCTACAACTGTTGAGAATTATTTGTAAAGGACTTAGATTAGTGCAATATAAGTTCAAAAGCAAAATGCAAAACCCTGCCCATCTACCTCAGCAGTTGCTGTCCAAAGTAAGAGGCAGAGGAGGGGGCATTCCTCTTTGCCCCATAGGTCCTGGACTCTCCGAAGCTACAGGTCCCCAGGCCGTGGCTTCCTTGCCACCTTCTCCTCCTCCCACAGGAGGGGAACTGCCCATCCTCCAGGGGCCCTGCCAGGTTGGCTGGGCCTCACCTTCACCCCAGGGCAGGCAGCAATGCTGGAGATGTGGGTTTGTAGTGGGTTTCCATAAGGGGATTGGCCCAGCTGCCTGGGCCTGCCCTGGACTTAGGCGAACAGATGGTCTTTGAGAAAGGGGCCTGAGGACAGCCCTGCCTCTGCTCACTAGAGACAGGGAATGGGGGGGATGAACATGGGTCTGGGGTGCCTTGAGGGGAGTGGGGGGTCCAGTGACCCCACATCTCTGGTAGGTGCTGGACAGTAGACCTGGATTAAGTCAAAGAATTTCTCAGAGGCAGCAGAGCCCACAGTTAAGGGCACGTAATTTGGTGTATGGGTTCCAGGCTTGTCTCGAATGTGTAAAATGGGCATGATAATAGTGGCCACCTCGTAGGGTGGATTGAATGAGTGAACATGAAGTACCTGGCCCCATAGGAAATGTTCAGTACAGATTGTCCTAGAAAAGCAAGGAAGAAAAGGCTAGAGGAAGGAAAGAGAAGAAAGTAGGAGAGAAAGCCCTAAGATCAAGAAACTGAGGTTTCTGGAGGGCTCTCTGTGCGTGCTCTAGGTCATGCCCCAGCATCTTCTGCAATCCTTACAACAGCCACTTGAGAGTCCTAGGGGGCTCAGAGAGGTGCGGTAGCTTGTCCAGCATCACCCAGCAAGTTGGTGGCAGAGCCAAGGCCCAAACTACCCTTAGGCACCATGTGGACCTGCCCCTCCTGTGGCGTCACAGGCAGGGACTTCCTGGGGTTACCAAGAGTGGCATTGGTGGGGAGGGACCAGATGCCTGGGCTCCTGGGTTTCCCGGGGGGGAGGAGGGACCTCATAAAGTCTGTGCCTCCTCCACTCCCACCCCACCTTCACAGCGGGTCATCCGGAGCCGCAGCCAGTCCATGGACGCCATGGGACTAAGCAACAAGAAGCCCAATACCGTGTCGACCAGCCACAGCGGCAGCTTTGCCCCCAACAACCCCGACCTGGCCAAGGCAGCTGGAATAGTGAGTGCCCCCCCCAGGCGGCCCCCGCCCCCCCCCCCCCCCGGGGCCCCCCCCCCCCCCCCATTGCTCTGCTGTCTGAGTGCCCATCCTGGGTTCTAGACTCAGTCTAGCCACTGTTCTCCCTGGGGGTCCAATGTCCAGGCCACAACAGTGGGTGGGGTGCTGAGAGCCTGCAGCCCCCTTCCAGCTCCTCAGCCTGTCCCTCCTCCTGGTCCCTTATTCAGGTGACTTTCTGCGGGTCAGCTCTGGGGCTGCCTCTATATGACATTCCTTATTGAGCACATACTGTCTATCACGTGCTGGGAATTGGGCTGCTTTGTGGGCACCTACTGTCAAGCCTTGAGTTGCTGGAGCATCTACTGTGTGTCAGGCTGCGGGCACGCACTGTGTGTCAGGACCTGGTTTCTGTGTGAACGCCTGCTGTGTGCCTGGCCCTGAGATGCTGGTGGGCGCCTACTGTGTGTCAGGACTCGGGCTGCTATGCGAGCACCTGCTGGGTCAGGACCCAGTTGCTGTGTGGACGTGTACTGTGTGAGCATCTACCGTGGGCCTGACCCCGAGTTTCTGTGAGCACCCACTGTGTGTCAGGTCCCGGGCTGCTGTGTGGGCATCAGCTCTGTAAGTATCCACTGTATGCCCGGCCCTGGGCTCTTGTGCGAGAACCTCCCATGTGTCAGGAGATGGATTCCTGACTGAGCGCACGTATGTGCTAAGCCCTGGACCCTGGTGAATCCTCACTGTGTGTCAGGAAGCGAGCTGTGGTGTGAGCGTGTTCTCTGTGAGCCCCTTCTTCTGTGGGCCTGGCCCTAGGCTGCCGTGTGAGCACCTACTGTGTGTCGGGGCCTCTGTGGTTGTGGCTGCCTGTTGTGTGTCAGGAACGGGGCTTCTGTGTGAGCATCTCCTGAGTGCGCACCTACTGTGTGATTACTTCCTGTCTGCCCGCCTCTGGGATTCTGCCGCTAAGCCTGGGGGCGGGGGGGGCGTGTGCTGGGCACACAGGGTGGATGAGGCCTTCAGCTGGGGGCCCATCTGCTTTCCGCCACCCAGTGTCCACCCCAGCGCTGCACCTGCCACTCTGCTTCTCCCCACCCCGCCATCTGTCTTCCATCCATCTGTCCCGCCATCCTTCTGTCCTTCATTGACTACGTGCTGCATGCCAAGCCCTGTGCTCAGTGCTGTGAGGCTGTGTCACAGGGTAGGAGGTCCCCTCCCCGACCCCCCACAACCACCCCTGCCCCATGGTCTGGCCTGGTCCGGGGAACAAGGCGGGGCCTCTGCTGGCCTGCAGTCACCAAGCCCACTGTCACTGGAGAAGCAGGCCCACCCCCTCCCTTCCCACCGAGTGGCTCAGCCTCCTGTGGGTGCTGTCGAGGGGCCCCGGGGCCGGGCCAGGCCAGCAGCATCCGCCGTGGCAGTAACCAGACCCATTTCTGTTTTTGTTTTTGTACACCTCTCTCTTCTGCTGTTATTCCTTTTCCTTCTGCGTCTGCATTTTCCCTGCTCTACCTTCCCTCTCTCCCCCCGCTGCCCGCCCCCACCGATACCTGTCTCTTCCCTCCTCCCACCCGGGCCCGCACTCTTCTCTCCCTGCTTTCTCCTTCCCGCCTCCCTGTTCTTCCTGGCTCTGTCTGTCCTGCCTGTGTTTCTCTCCATGACCTTGCGTGTGCTCCCCCACCTGTGTCTGTCCCTGTCACCCTCTGTTGGCCAAACTCTCTCCTCCTTCCACTGTGCCACCCCTTCCTGGCCGTGTCTCTCTGTCAACCCCTGGCCTCACTGTCGACTTTGTTTCTCTCTGTCTGTCTGTCCTTCCCCCTGCCTCCCCGTTCCCTGTCCCGCCCCTCCCGCCCCCTCCATCTCTCGCTGTCTCTCTCCACGTGTCTGTCTCTGCCCCTGCCCTCTGCTTGCTTGCCAGTCATTGCTTATTCCTGGGAAAAGTGCGAGTAGATTCGGACGCCGGGGCAGTGCCATAGGCATAGGAACGGTGGAAGAGGTTGTCGTCCGCGGGGCCGCCGGCTCTGGAGGCTGCGTGCACGTGCTGTTCTCTGCTCGCTCTCAGGACGGAGGCCATATTGGGGACGTTGCCCCCTCTTTCCCCTGGGCCGGACTCGGGGCTGTGCAGGGTGGAATGCCGGCAGCTCTGAGGGCACTCGGCACCCGCTTTGGGGCCTGGTACCTGTGACAGAGCCAGTGCCCCCCCCCCCGCCCCCGCTGGGGGCTTCTGGCCCTGCCCTGGCCCTTGGGACCCTGGCCGAGGCCCTGCCAGGATCTGGTACCCAAAGACCCTATGCCCAGCTGCACGTCCCCCAATATCGCCAGTTCTGCATGGAACGCCACCCCTCTCCTCTGTCCTGATTCCCACCCCCCACCCCCCCCACCATGAACCGGCCTGGGGGTTCCTGTCCCTCCATGCCTCCCTGGGGCCCGCCTTCCTGCCTCCCCAGAGAAGCTGGGGCCTGCTTCTGGCGCCTGGGGCCTCCCACCCTAGTGTGTTGAGGAACAACCGCTGGGCCAGAGTCTCCCCTAGCCAGTTTGGAGGTTCCAAGGTGGGGCGGGGGCTTGCGTTGCGATGTCCACTCTCTCCCCGTGGCCCTGAGCCCAGGTTCCATGACAACGTGGGGACAGGGGGCTGGGAGCCATTCTGAGGTCTTGGCCTCTTCCTATCCTGGCCCAGAGTGGCTGCCCAGCCCCCTCCGGCTCCTGCCCTTCTCCTGGACTAAGATTCCAGGCCCCACACTGCTGTGGGATCTCAGGGACCCTGGCCCTCACCAAGCCTGTTTCCCTGTCTGTGAACTTGGAGGGCTGTCTCTGGAGATGGACATTTCTCTCGTCCTTTCTTGCTCCATTGCCTCTGCTTCAGGACCCGGAGCTGCAGGGACCCAGGTGGCATGTGGGGGGCAGTGGGTCTCCCAGGGCAGGTGGGCACTGAGTTGGGACCTTTCCCTGCAGTCACTGATCGTCCCTGGAAAGAGCCCCACGAGGAAGAAGTCGGGCCCATTTGGCTCACGCCGCAGCAGTGCCATCGGGATCGAGAATATCCAGGAGGTGCAGGAGAAAAGGTGGGTGGGCGGCTCCCCTGTCTCCTGCGGCCCCTTCCCTGGCCCCCGTGCAGTGGCAGAGTTAAGCGAGCGGGAGGGAGTGCCCGCTCCTCTGCCCCCGTCCCTCTGCGGGGACAGCCACACGGTCAAGCACCTGCTGTGTGCCAGGCACCAGGGCCAGCTCATCACCTACCGTGAGACGCCTTCATCTGTCTGCGGTTCTGCTGGCTCCCCGGGGGTCACACCTTGCATGGCAAGATGCTGTAGGTGAGAGGGTGCAGGGGCCTGCCCAGGTCACACAGCCAGGGAGAGGTGGAGCTGGCATGGGCGGCCTGGCCCGTGGGGGTCTCGGGTGCATCTGTGTGGGCAGGCTGCAGGCAGCTCGCCTCAGTAGCAGCGGGATGGCCCCTGGGAAGCAGAGGATAGTTCCCGAAAGCGATTCCTGTCTCTACCACGTGGGGCTGGGTGACCCTGGAAAAGTCACTATACCTCTCTGAGCCTCACCGTCCCAATCTGGAAAATGAGGCTAAGAACACAACCAACAGCACAGGGCGGCTGTAGAGGTGGGGTGCGGGGCACGCGATGCAGGGCAGGGACACTGGGTCCTCAGGAGTGGAGGTGGTACTGTCCTCATGGCCACGAGAGCCCAGAATCCTATGAAGCCCGGGTTCAGATCTCAGCTTTGCCATGGACCGAGCTGTGCATCCCGGGGCAGATTCCTTCCCATCTCTGGACTGCAGTCTCCTTACGCATGACAGGGATAAGGAGGGGAGGACTGGAGGAGTGTCCTGTCTTCCGTAGGCGCTCCAGCACGCCTGCTCCTTTCCTCGGCCAGGCCAGCCAGGTTGCTGCAGGGACGGCTCTGGGGTTGGCCCCTGAGAATATAGGGTATGGGGACGAGGCAGGAGGCGCCCGTGACCTCACCACCTGGGCCTCGTTCTACCCTTGATGCCAGGCCTCGTGCTGAATCCCCCCACCGCCCCCGTGTGCCCCGCAGGGAGAGTCCCCCCGCCGGCCAGAAGACCCCAGACAGCGGGCACGCCTCACAGGAGCCCAAGTCGGAGAACTCATCCACTCAGAGCTCCCCAGAGATGCCCACGACCAAAAACAGGTTGGGGTTCGGGGCACGCCAAGCCAGGGGGCTTGGACTCACCCTTTCCAGTCCCTGCGTGAGCCTGGGACTGCCCGGGAGCTTTGGCCCTGCCACACCAGGGCGTCAGGGAGGCCCCAGCACCCTCACAGGTCCTCCTTTGACACACACCCACAGAGAGCTTCATTCATGCCAGGCCCCAGGCCAAGCTCCAAATCCAACAGTGAGCTGGGCGTACACGTCCCCTGCCCCGTGGAGCTGACAGTCCAGAGTAGCGTGACCTGATGAACTATTTCTAGATGGTGATGCAAGAGGACAAAAGAGCAGGGGATGCAATGAGGACTTACTGGGTGGGCAGGGGGGTGGGGGTGGTTAGTTGGTGCTCAAGAAAGACATCTAGAAATGGGGGAGGCTTAAGTTGAGTGATAGGTGAGGAGCCAGCCCTGCTAAGACTGGCATGGCAGAGGGAAGAGGGCTCCAGGCGAAAAACACAGCAAGTGCAAAGGCCCTGAGTCATGCTTGAAGGATAGAAAGAAGAGTGGTGCGGTTGGAGCTGAGTGAGTGAGGGGCTAGGCCCAGGCAGACGCTGTGCTGGGTGTTGCTGAGGATAAGGTCAGGGAGGTGGGCAGGGGCTAGATCCCAGCTTTGGAAGCGATATGAGAACTTTGCATTTTACCCTAAGTGGGGCCAGGGAGGAGCCTTTGGGATTTTAGTTAAGAGGAGTGATGCTTTCAAACCTGACCGTGGTTGCCACATGAAGAGGTGGCATGGGGAAGAATGGAAGTAGGGGGAGGCCACCCCTCCCTTCAGCGCTGCAGCTTAGCCCCTCTGTGCTGGCTCTGGGAGTGTCTAGACTCCCACACTGTGCTCTCCTGAAGGGGCAGGAATGGACGAGAGGGACAGGGAGAGACAGGGCTTACAGACCCAGAGTGGGGAGGTCCATTCCCACCTTGAGAGGAGGAAATCAGGGAGGAGGAGACCCTCGGCTGAGTTTTGAAAGATGAATCTGCTTTTTGGGATTTGAGGGAAGGAATGAGACTGCAGGAGACACAAAGTCCTGAGCATGGAACAAAACCAAGAGGCTTGAGAGTAGACTGTGCAGTTGGAAGGCCTGGGTCCTAAACCCTGTTCTCCTACCTATGGCTGGGTGACCTTGGGCTATGTGCCTACCCTCTCTGAGCCTCGGTGTTTCCTCATCTGTGAGATGGGTCTATTAATGGTAACAATGAGATAGCTCCAGTAAAAGCACTTAAAACAGTGCCTGGCACAGAGCAAACATACGCTGGACCATAGATTTTCTGTTAATAGTTATTATTATTACTGAATACCTCGCCAAGGAAATTAGACTTTATCTGGGGCGATGGGGAGCCACAGGAGGGTTTTGCTCAGTGGAGGGGTGCACTCAGATCCATGAATTAGGAAGGACAGTGGTGGGGGGAGGCTCCGAGGCCTGGGCAGCTGTGGTGGGGGCCACAGAGGTGCCGGGGTGGCTGCAGGCCGGGCCTCCCGGGGCAGGGAAGCGGGGTGGGGTGCCCGGAGCAGACGCAGGCTAACGGGGTGCTGCCTGTGGCAGAGCGGAGACGGCAGCCCAGAGAGCGGAAGTGCTGAAGGACTTCTCCCGCTCCTCGTCCAGCGCCAGCAGCTTCGCCAGCGTGGTGGAGGAGACCGAGGGCGTGGACGCGGATGACACAGGCCTGGTGAGAGGCCCAGGGAGCCGTGGTGCTCTCCAGCGGCCCGAAAGATGGCCCTTTGGTCCCCGTAGATACTCCGGGCAGAAGCATGAGCCTGGGTGTGGCAGAGATTGAGATGGGGGAACCCAGCCCAAAGGAGTCATGCAGACTCACCGTCCCTTACTCTGAAGCCTTCCATGGCTCCCCAGTGTCGCCCCCAGAGAGCCCCATCTCTGAGGGCTCCATTGAAGAGCCGGTCCCTCCCCAGCCTCATCTCTTACCACTTTAGCCATTCTGTGCTCCTTTGCAGTTCCCCCAACATATGAGGCTTACCCCACCTCTGGGCCTTGGCGCTTGCCATCTCCTGGGTCTGGAACACTCTCCCTGCCTCCTCTTTCCCCCTTTGTCTGACTGACTCCTACTCATCCTTCTCGACTCAGCCTCACATCACCTCCTCCTGAAAGCCTTCCCTGATTTTCTAGTCCTAGGGTAGGTTGGGAACCCCCCTCTTCATGCTCTCATAGACCCCCGGGGCTTTGCCCTGAGCACTCTTGTGTCATTCTTCATTCAGCAAAGCTTTAGTGGCCCCCTCTCCTTTGCCAGGCCCAGTTCCAAGTGTTGCAGATGCAGCAGGGAACAGTGCAGACCAAGGCCCCGCCCGATGGGGCTCAGAGTCTAGGATTTTAATAGTCTCTTCACAGCCTGTCTTGCCTCCTAGACTTCACTGTCTGAGGGCAGGGAGCCTGCCTGCTTTCCCTCACCAGCTTGGCCCAGGATAAGCATCGGTGAATGTTTGCTGAATGAATGAATGGGAGTGTGTGGTGAATGCCTCCCACTCCGTCCTCCTCTGCTCTCCCTGGGGCAGACATTGCTGGGCCCCCTTCCTCTTTGCAGGGGCGCGAGGGTGAGGGGTTGTGGGTTGCCGCAAGCGGAGGAAGCTGGGAGACGGGAGCGGAACCCAGCCAGTGCCATGGATGAGGGCTGACCTCCCTCTCTCTCTCTTCCCCCATCCCCAGGAGAGCGTCTCGTGCTCAGGGACGCCTCACAAACGGGACTCCTTCATCTACAGCACGTGGCTGGAGGATAGTGTCAGCACCACGAGTGGGGGCAGCTCCCCAGGTACCAGGCCCCAGGCAGCTTCCCCTGCCAAGCCCCTCTGGTGGCCGGAGGGGGCAGGGAGAGGCCCAGAGGGCCGAGACCATCCTCACGCCCCGGGTGGTGGGTGTGTGATGGGCCTGCCCCTGACAGAGGGGACAGTGGGCGGGTCATTATCCAGCCTAAGACGGTTGAGGGCTGATGGCTTCTGGAAGGGTCTTGGAGGATGATGGAGGAGGGGTAAAGAAGGGAGGTAAGAGTGGGGTTCCCTGACGGAGGGACTCGGCGGGGCCGTGGAGCACTGGTGCCTACTGCCCATCCACGCGTCCATCTCCCTGGTGCCTCCCCGCGGCCAGTGAGGTGGCTCCCTCCTGCCCCCCTCCCCAGGCCCCTCGCGGTCACCCCATCCCGACGCCGGCAAGTCGGGGGACCCTGCATGTCCCGAGATCAAGATCCAGCTGGAAGCATCTGAGCAGCACACACCCCAGCTGGTACGTGCCGCCGCCAGGGGGCTGGCCAGGGCCGATGCGGCCAGCCTAGAAGCTGCCTGGTGGGAACGCTCCCCCAGGAGGGGGGTCAGCTCTCGGGGAAAGGGGACAGGTGTCCAAGGGGACCGGGGGTGGGCGCCAGACCAAGAGGTCCCCGAGGCCAGGAGGGCCTGGGTTCGTCTGGCCTGGGCACAACCCGTGTCTTCTGCTTGTCTGTGTCTCCTCCCGTGTCTTCATCTGTCCTGTCACCTGCCCCGGCGCTCTGTCTGCGCAGGGCTGTTAGCCAGGCTCCCGCTCTGAAGGTGAAACTGAGCAGGTCAGACCCAGTCCTCGGCTCTTGTTTGGTGGGGAGAGGGCAGGAGAGGGCGGGGTGGGCGGGAAGGGGGGATGACACCTCCCTGGTCCTCTGCCAGCTCCCGGGGCTGAGAGCTCTATGTACCTGGATTTGAATCCTCTGCCACTAAGATGCTGGGTAGGACTTGGGGAGGTCCCTGGCTCCTCTCTGTGACTCCATTTCCTTATCTGTGCAGTGGGGCCAATACATGCTGCCTCACCCCCCACCCACGAATTGCTGGGAGGATTTGGTGGGAGCCTGCAGAGGACTTGGGAATTGCTGGGAGGGAGGGGCTGGGGGATTCCCAGTGGGACCGAAAGACCCAGAGAGAGCCTGGGACTCCAGGGGCGGGCCCGTCCCACTTCTGTCTCCCTGCTTCATGGTGTGTTCATCTCCCTTTACCCTGCAGATGAGGCTGCAGAAGCACAAGGTGAAGATGCTGTGTCAAGTCCAGGTGGACAGGACCTCTGCCCCCAAGGCCAGCACCAGCCTATGGGTTGTTGCCCCCTGCCCCCACCTTGGCCACCCGTCTGGGCTGTCTCTGCGGGGCGGAGCCATCCAGACCTGGGAGGGGGAAGCTGCTGGCATCATCCCCACCCCTGAAGCTGGGGCAGGCCATGGTCAGTTGAAGCAGAACGCCAGGCCTGGCTTGCTCCCACTCCGGGCCCTTCATCACACCTGGGTGCCCCTCTGGACTCACGGGGAGCAAGATGGGAGGGGCGGATTGAGATATCTCAGTGCATACAGACCCTACCATGGAGGCAGTGGGATGTGAAATATGGTGGAATGAGCACTGGGCTGGGAGTCCTGAGTCCTGGCTTCCAATTTGGGTTCTGCTGTGTGACTTTGGGCAAGTCACTGTCCCTCTCTGGGTACCTCTGTTGCAAATGGACAAGGTTATTGCAGAGGTCATTGAAGACTGTGATTCCATGCACCTGCCCCAGAATGGGGGGTTTTCCTCCTAGGGGCCCCCCATCGCCCTACCTTGCTTCTTGGGTTCCCTGGGACCCCAGGTGGGCTGAGGGACTGGGAGCTGGCTATGCCTGTTGCCCCTCCTGGACCCTCAAGCTCTCCCACAGATCTGCCAATGCCCTGTCCACTGCCTCCACCTGACAGACAAGTGACCCCCTTAGGGCAAGGGGGACCTACCTGGCTTCTCAGCCAGCACCCAGCTTAACCCCTGCCATCCCATGCTCTGGGCACTCCAGGTCGAGGGGTCTCAGCTGGCCTAGAGTTATGGGCCTCGCCTTTGCGCCCCCCGCCAACTCCCCCGGAGGGGCAGCCAGGCACAGCTGCTGTGAGTCCACACCCTTGTGTGTGTCTGTCCACACTTTTTAGGCACCATGCCAAAGGCCAGCCTTCCGGCCCCAACACCCGTTTTGGAAGCCCCCGTGGCTGTGTGTACGTCGGTAACAGTTGTACAAAATAAATTCTATTTATCGCTATTGTACCCCGGGTTGGGCCTGGCTTTGTGGGAACTCGGCCCGGACTGACTCCAGACGGATCCCAGTGGTCCGAGGGACCAGCCCGTCCGTCCCCCTCACCCCACCCTTCAGAGCCGCTGCTAGGCTCCAGGGGTATCTCCACGGCCAAACCACGGGTTCGGTGACCACCAGGGTGCTTCCTCCCCATCGTGCTGCCCTTCGCTCCACCCTGTTCCCCATCTGCAGGGGGGTAAAAAGCTCTGCAGTCAGGCAGACCTCGGTTGGGGTCCTGGCGCCATCTCTTACTAGCTGGGTGGCCTTGAGAAACTTGAGCCACAGTTTCCACTTCTGTGAAATAGGAGCAATAGTATCTCTCCCAAGGGCTTGTGATGGGGGTTCCTCGAGCTGGTGTATATCCAACACCTGGCACAGTGTCTGGCACCCAGTGGGTGCTCCAGGATCAGCTTCCTGCTCTCCTGTTGCTCAATGAAGCCCAAGAATTTCCTCGATGTGGCCACCAGGGGGCGCCAAGGGATCGCTTCCCGGGACCAGCGGGGGCCAGGGAAGGGCTCCCGGTGCTGGGCAGTTACAATAAAGGGTACTGAGTGACCCCGGGTGCACAAACCAGGGGCCCAGCCTGGGTGAGGGAGACATGGAGAAGACTCAGCAGCAGTGGTGGCCGAGCATCCTGGAAAGGCCTAGGAAAGTGTCGCTGGGGCAGGGAACTGCAGGGGCAAATGTGTGGAGGGGAGTGCCTGGAACTGGGAAGGTACAGTTCTTTCTGTCTTTCTTTCTTTCTTTTTTTTTAAGATTGTATTTATTTACTTAGTGTTCACGAGAGGGGGGGCGGGCAGAGGACGAGGAGAGAGAGAATCTTAAGCAGACTCTGCACTGAGCACGGAGCCCGACATGGGACTCCATCTCAAAACCCTGAGATCATGACCCGAGCTGAAATCAAGAGGTGGGCGTTCAACCAACTGGGCCACCCAGGCGCCCTGCAAACAGTTCTGAGTGATGGGAAGGTGATGGGGTAGAGATGAGGCCAGAGGCCATGTGGCCTTGAATACCGGACCAAGGGGTCAGGGGTCTATGCTCAGGGCAGCGGGGAGCCATGGAGGATTTGAAACTCGGATTGCCATAGAGAGAAGCTGGGGCTGCTGGTGGAGACCAGCTGGGCAGTGTCAGGGAGGGAAGGGAGGGTCGAGGAGGCAGTCGTTGGGGACAGTGGGCAGGCCTGGAAGGACTGGGGGGCATGAGCATCATGAGCATCATGAGCATGATGGGATGTGGGTCTGAGGCGGGGGAGTCCAGCCCGGGTACTGGGTGAGGGGGTCCCCTCTGAGGTAGGAGTGCAGGAGGAAGAGTAGCTTGGGGTGGACACATGGCTTGGCCTTCCCGACAGCTTGGTGGCCTCCTCACTGCCTACCACAACCCCCACGCCCTCCGCAGGACAGTGGTGAGCGCACCCCCCAGGGGCTGCCATGCTTTTCCTGACAGTGGCTCTAGGATGTCTGGGGCCACCCAGGGGCTGTGACTCACACCCAGTCCCTAACCCCACCCGCTCAGTTTGGCTCTGGGTTTCCCTGGGCTCCATGGGTCCCCTACCAACCCCACCCCCTCCCGTGCACAGCCTCACCCCAGTCCTCTAGCCCAAACGCCCCCCTCCCATCTCCTGTCCTCCCCTCAGTCTCTTGCCCTGTCTCCTCCCATCCCACCACCGAAGGGCCAGCAGCCACAGTTCAGCACCAAGGTCAAGAGCTTAGCTCTGAGTGCCTTTACCTCCTCTCTCTGTGACTTGGGACACATGATTTTGGCTCTCTGGGCCTCCGTTTCCTCATCCACACAGCGGGAGGGCTAATAGTTCTGACTTGGGTACCCTGCCATGAGGATTCAGGGGTGCGGCTCCAGCACGTGGTGTGCTTTAAAAACTGTGCGTGTTGGGTGGCGGGGGCAGTGATTAGTCATTAACGGGGACCATATCCATAAGCCACATCAGAGGATGTGGGGTCGGCTTTCGGTGTGGAAGATGGAGTAGCCGGTGCTGGCCCGACACAGATGTTCAGACCTTGGGAACGTGTGATCGCCGGTTGCTCCCCTGAGCCTCAGCTCCCGGGCTTTGCGGGGACTGACGATCCTTTTAAAAAGGGGTTTGGGCACCCTCACCTGTGCGCTTCCCCATGCACTGCGCGTGCGCTCCGCTCCACAGCTGAGCCCGGCAGACACGGACCCTGCCTTTGCCCTCTGCCTGCCCAGCCCGGGCCAGCACCCCTCTGTGGCCAGGGTCGGTGTCTGGGCTCTTTCAGGCCGGGCCCCAGGCCATCCCCACCTCCCCAGGCTCCAAGGTGGGGCCAGGGGAAGCCGGGGACGAATCTGGCCTCCAGGATCAAAGTGTCCAACGCTGTTTCTCTTGTGTCCACGCCAGCTCCGTACTCACTCTGGGTTCTGAGGTGGGAAGGGCAGGCCAGGACACTGACCCGAGGCTGGAATTAGGGCTTGGGTGGGGGGCACTGGGCTCCGGGAAGCGGTGGACGCTACGTAGAAATAACTCTGGTGGTGGAAATGGCAGCCAGAGGTTTCTCCAGACGCAGGAGGCAAGAGGCCTCCTGTGGAGGGACTTGGGTGCCTAGCTGACCCAACCCCCATCTCCCCTGCCTTAGAGCTGGTACCTGTCCCTCCAGGTCTCAGGTTCATTACCTATAAAAGGAGGACAAAGCCTTACCTATTGCTGTGAAGAGGCTGTCACGGCTTCTAAGGTGCCTGGCATAAGACCCATGCCCACAAGAGGGGTCCTCCCCTGTCCCGTAGCAGCTGGGGTGTCCGTGGACATCCATGGCTAACCCTGAGGTGACTTTGCCAAAGAGACAGCCGCAGGCCCAGGCCCGCCCAGTGCCAGGGGACTGGGACCTGGATGTTTTCTACTGCTTAGGCCACAGGGGGTACTTAGCCAGGGACCCTGGAATGTAGAGGTCCCTCCCTCCCTCCCTGTACCCGCCCTGCCAAGGGGACAGCCAGGGACGGAGCCTCCTGAAATAACCAGATCTGGTTAGTGAGGCTAATTTTAAAAGCCACTCTGGCTGCCCCATGGGCCCTTCTGGGAAGCCTTGAATGTCCCTGTGTTGCCCCTAGGAAGCAGGGTGAGGGGAGAGCAGCAGGGGCTGGGGATGGACTCCCACCCCTGACTGTTAGGGCCACCCCCGAGCCGCCTCTCAGGGCCTGCCCGCCCATCCAGGACCCAGAGTCCCAGGTCCAATGTTGGGGCTCAGGGGCCCAGCCTCTACCCCAATCCACTCAGGGAAAGCCCTGGTGGGCTCTCAGGACCCTCCAGCCTCTGAGCTGGTCTCCATGAAGCAGTGCTGGGCAGGGGGCCTTCAGCTCTCTGGCTCTGTCTCAGCTCTCTCCCACTGTCTCCATTGTTCACTCTCTATGTCTCTTTATCTCTGGATCTCTGCCTCTCTCTGTCTCTGACACTTGAGGCCCCTCTTTGCAGGGACGGCTCTGTCCCCCTCTCTCTGGAGCCATCACGAAGGAGGTCAGACAGCATTCCTGACAGGCCATGGGCTGGAGCGTGCATACCAGGTGGGAGTGGGTGTCCACCCGGGAACTTGGGGCCTGTTGGGGAGGACAGCCGTCCTGGAGGCGGACAGGAGCTATAATGGGGCAGGCAGGGGCCGTGTCCAGGCACGACGTGGGCCACCTGGACAGGCCAGGTGCCAGCAGAAGGAATGAGCTCCAGGGGTAGGGTTCCCAGATTTAGCAAGTAGAAACACAGAGCCCAGTTAAACTTGAATTTCAGATAAACAAGAAATAATTTTTAGTTTAAGTATACCTCATGCAATATTTGGGACATACTTATACTAAAAAATCATTCCTTGTTTATTTGAAATTCAAGTTTAACTGGGTATCCTATATTTTATCTGGCAGCCTTAGCCTTGGGAGGCTCCAGGAGTGAGTCCAGAGGTTTCTCAGGAATGGCAGGTTTTATAGCCCGTGGGAGCCCCAGCCTGGGGGGGATAGCGCAACCATGCCCTGTCTCATGGTGGGGGCACACCTCCTGCGCACGGGGAGATTGCAATTTTCTGGGGGTGGGGACCATCCTGGGGAGCCTGGAGGCGGGGGCCTGTGACCCTGACACCAGGCACCACATATTGAGCCACAGGCATCAGAAGGGAGGGTCTGTGGACACTCCCTGCTGAGCCGCAGGGCCTAACCCAGGCACGTAGTAGGGGCTTCCTAAATATTTGCTGAATGAATGAAGAAGCCTCCCAACCCCCATGGGGAATTGGGATGCTTGGCCAGCAGGGGGCTCCAGCCGCCTAGCTCGCAAGCTCCTTGGAGCTAACTGGTGTGTGCAGTGCCCCCATCCTGGGGGCTCCCCAAAGCACAGAAAGGGGGTGAAGGGCAAAGGGGATGGAGAGAGGAGGCTGGTTTTCCCCTATGGCACCCCTGCCCCAGGCTCCACTCTCAACTCGGGGTTCAGCCTAGGCAAGAGTGTGGTGGGGGATGGAGACTAGGGCAGGGTGACCTCTGGCTTCTGGCATTGGGGGGTTGCTTGGGACTAAGGTGGAGGGGCAGGCCACAGAGGTGTTCTCAGAGCTCCTTAGTGGGGGCACGCGGACAGCCAGGGGGAATTCCTGGGACCCAGGTAGTTGGGGGACCCTTGTTTCTGGAGAGCTGAAATGGGCCTTTTCCTGTGGGTTATTAATCTCAGGGGACTCCCTGGAGGGGATGACTATGCTCTCCCACACCTCCCCAAGAACAGAGTCCCTTAAATAGCCTTTTCATTCATTCATTCATTCATTCATTCACTTGCTGACTCACCCACGATCACCATTTGCTGAGATGACCTCGCTTGGGATCTTGTGCTAAAGGACCTCAGCAGCTTGTCTGGGCTCAACAGGAGCAGACCTGTTCCAATGCTCACACTGCCCCTGGTTGCCTGTGCGATCCTGGGCAAGAGGCTGAGGACCTGGGCTTTGCCATCCCTGCAGTGAGGATGAGGCCCCCAGCTCCCCGCTGGGGTAGCTGAAGACGGAAGGTGGTGCTTGCCCACAGCGGATGCTGCAGGATGCGGGGCGCCATCCTGATCAGCATTATTATCAGTGTCCTCCTTGTGAGATCCCTGCGTACCGGGCAGGGAGCCGCCACTGGCCCTGAGGCCCTGGCTTCATGGCCAGTGTCACACCGAGATGTGATCATCGCAGCCCCCATTCCTCCTTCTCAGCGAATGTCATCTCTTTCAAGGTGCCTCTGGCCTCCAGATGCAGCAATGAATCCTTTGGGGAAAAGCAGGAGGTGGGGATGGAGCTTGGAGTGGCATCGGAAGGAAGGCAGGGCTTGGGCCCAGCCCCCTCTAACCTGCAGTGTGAGCTGGAGCTTGTCTCTTCCTGCCCTGGGTCTCAGTTTCCCCAGTTGTAATGGCGAGGGGGTGGGGCCGGACATCCTCCATGCCCTGGAAGAGGCCTTTCTGTGTGTCATCCTGTTAGTAACAGTTTAGCTCCCAGCCTGTAATCACATCTGCCCTGGGAAGAACTAACACAGCGTTTCTTTAAATTGGGCTCTAATTGCGGCTTTTAGTGGAGTCAGATGCTCCCCAACCCCCAGCTGGCCTGAATCAGGGAGGTTGTCCCGACCTGCCCTGCCAGGCCCAGGAATCCCTTGGGATTGTTCTAGCAGTCACGGAGCCGGTGACGGGTCAGGGACCGATGTCTCCCAAGAACCTACTGTATGTCAGGCCCTGAGCCAGGCACTTTCCATCTGGAGGACTCTGGGTCATCTCATTACATCTGTGGGAGGCAGGGGCCGCTGAAACCACTTTTCAGAGAGGAAACTGAGGCACGGAGAAGTGTAGTCACTTACCCAAGGCTGCTCAGCTAGGTTGCGGCAGGGGCCGGATTTGAACCCAGATCTGTTTGCTCCCAGGGTGTTGTCTCAGCCTGAAGCTGAGGAGCCACGCACCCCCTCCAGCTCCGTCAAACCCCCCTCCTGGGGGGCTCTGCGGGAGCAGCAAGCATCGCAGCTTTTTCTGTCCACATGTGACCACAGCCATTCTGCTCCTTCCCCGCCGGTTGCGCCTGGAGAACGGAGTGTTGGTGGACGTGGCCAGAGGCAGCTCCCCTCTCCTCGGGTGGGGCAGGGGCCTGTGGTTTCCCTGTTTGTTCTGGAGATCCCAGCCGCTTCCCTGAGGAGACAGCTAGCGGTTCCCAGGCCACAGCCCCTCGGGTGGAGCCAGACCACGGCTGGCCAGCCCGGGAGCACTGCCCGCCAGCCCCACTGGGCTCTGCCGGGCCCTGGCGCTGGGTGGTCTGGGCAGGGGCCAAGCGAGCTCGATCCGGGCTGCAGGACAGGAGCCGGGACTGGGGCCAGGCTCGAGGCTGCCCTGCCAGGGACTTGGAGGGGTCCTGAAGGCTGGGGATGGCTGGACGAGGGGTAGAGGCAGGTGTGGGGCAAATGTTGCCTTGTGGGGAGCCCAGGAGAGAAGGCCCCAGGCCCCGGTTCCATCTGAGGGCCTCGAGAGAAACATTCACCCCCTCCAGGATCGTCTCTGTTGGGTGGTTGCAACTCAACCATTGAGCTGGTTGAGCAGGAGCCCGATGGAGAAGTCAGGGTGGCAGGCAGAAGACCTAGATCCCAGCTCTGCCCTCCTCTGGACCTCAGTGTCTCCAGCTGTACCCTGGGAAGGGGACAGGAATCCATGCTTGACAAGAGCTCCTCTGCGTGGGGAGGTAGTAGTTGGGGGGTGGGTAGCCCAGGCTGGAAGGATCTCAGTAGTTCCCAAATTCATTTCCAGAAGCTTCTGGCACCACCCCCTCCCTGCCCAACACACACCTTGGACGAAACCCTAAGGTGAACACCCGCTGGAGTGGAAACGGCTTCTGTGGGGTTTGGAGTCTGACAGACCCCAGTTCAAATCCTGGCCGCTGGCTGGCTGTGATCTTGGGCACATCACATTCTGTGCCCTACAGCTTTAAATGCCGTCATGACGCTCCCTCTGTCTCCAGCTGAGCTCCTCCACTGAACTCCAGACTCTTCCTTCCCAAGTACCTGTGGGCATGTCCGCCCCCAAGTCTAATGGGCATCTCTAAGCTAAAGTGATCCAAACCGCGTCTGTATTTTCTCTCCAAATCTGTTCCCCCATATCCATAAATGGCACTCCACCCAGGTGCTCAGGCCAAAAATTCAGGGGGCATCCCCGGTTGCGCTATTTCCTCTGCTCCCCACAGCGAGCCCATCAGCAAGCCCCGTTGGCTTTAACTCCCAAACATGTCTGGGATCCAGCTGCTTCCCGCCACCGCCACACTTGGCTGGTCCAAGCCACCACCACCTCCAGCCCCAGCAACAGAAAGGCCTCCAGACTGCCCTCCAGCATCACTCCCGGCGTCCCCGGGCCCTCCTCTGCCCAGCAGCCGGAGCAATCTTTCCAAAGCATGAGCCCGACCACATCTCCTTCTGTGTCTAACCCATTTTACTGTGTGACTTCACCTTGGCGTCTCACCCTCTCTGGGCTGCCTTCCTCCCTGGCCTCCAGCCCTGAGCTTTGTCTGGGGGACAGTGGCAAGAGGCCTGTGCCCCAGGAGATCCCTCAGGCGTGGAGGGCAAAGGGCCCATAAAGCGCCAAAACTGGCCATGAGAGTGGATGTCAAGACAGTAACGTGCTCATGCCCGGGAAGTAGGCAGCAGCTGCTCAGGCCTGGCCCAGGGCTCTGGGAGGCAAAGGGGTGAATGGTCACATCTCACGCTCCTCCAGATCCTGCCTCCCGACCCTCCTCCACCCTGCCCCGGCCAACCATCCTCAGGACACAGCCTCTCTGCTGCCATTGTTTCCCAACCAGGTGACCTGAGTGGGCAGGAGGCCAATTCCAGGGCCCTCGGCCAGAGTGTGCAAGCCCGGGCTGACCCCGGAGCCCCTGGAGCCAGCCACCGTGGCCTGGGCAGGTGGAGGCAAGGGAGCTGCGGGAAGCCTCCGAGCACTCCCAACCAGGACAAGGACACAGGCCCCACAGGACAGGATCCCCGACAGTGAGGTCCCACCCCTGCCACCTTTTCAGTTACATTCCTGACCCCTTCTTGCCGCTCTTTACCCTGCCAAAAGGAGCTATCGGGATGATTAAACTCCCCACTCGGGAGCCGCAGTGCTTGGCCTCACGCCCTCCTTCATCCCCTGTTAGTGGTGTGGCTTTGCATAAGTCACCAATTTCTCTCTGCTTCTGTTTCTTCATCTGGAAACTGGGGACAGACACAGTCCCGCCCTTCGGGAATGGGGGGGAGGATAAGTGGGCTCAGCGCACCGTGAGGCACTAGGAACAATGCCTGGCACTCTGGGGACACCGTAGAAATGTTGGCCAGTGTGCCCGCAGCTCCGCTTCTAATGACCCTCGGCCTCTGTTCCAACGGGAAGGAGGGACAGGTGGCCCCGGTCGATGGCAGACCCCACCCCGGCCTGCCCTGTCCTTGGCTGGTGGGGCCCGTGTCCAGCCCATCCTGAGGCCGGCGCAGATGGCCGAGGAGCCAGAAGAGGGCCTGGAGCCACACTCGGGGCAGCAGCAAAAAGAGGTCCCAGGAAGCCACCCAGAAGCTCCAGAAACTCGGGAGCACAAATCCCCTTCTGAGAACTTAATCCCCCCAGCTCCCCCCACCCCCACCCCCAGATCGGCTGGTGCTAGATCTTGCTGGGAGGTCTTGGGTTAGCCACCAGGGCTAATTATAAACTCCGTTGGCTTGGGGCTCTTACTACCCCATTGAAGGGTTTCTGCGGCTGATGGGGCCTGGGTTGTTTTCCTTGGAGAGATTAGCACCCAGAGGCCAGGGAGGGGACACGGGTTGGGAGTGAGGCGGACCTAGGTGCAACTTGCAGCTGTCCCTTTCAAGCCATGGGCCCTGAGCAAGTCACTGTGCTCTGCCAAGCCTCTCCTTTCTCATCTGCAAAATGGGGATGATATTGCCTACCTCACAGGATGGTTGGGGGACTATATGTGACAAATGTACCCTCAAGGTGGCAACTTCACTGCCATGTCTTGGGTGCTTAGATGGGGGTGTGGTACGTAGTAGGTATGATGCTCCCTCCTTCCCATCTCAGAGCAGACAATTTGCTGATGACCTATTCATTCGTGTGCTGGTCCAACCTCCTTGACAAACAGGAGTGGGACTCTTAGGCCCATATTGGGGGGTTGTTACCCCTCTCCCCATCTCCAGGGCCCCTATTTCTTCTGCCTGGTCTACTCTACCAGTTTCCTTGGGCAGCCAAGATGATCTTTCAAAAATGATGCTCACTCCCCAGCTCCCCAAGTGCTCACGGTCCACCTGCAGCTTCTAGGAATGGCATTGAGAGCTTCCTGCCCATCTGTCCCCACGATGTCCTCCGAAGTGCCCTCTGTACCCCCATGTCCTGCCTCAGTGCTCCTTGGCCTGTCAGGCCCCAGCTCACTTGTTGCCTTCTCTGTCTCCGTGCCTGCCCTGCCATGCCCCGCACCGGTTAAGCGCCCCCTCCCTGCCCCCACAGCTTCTAGCTTCCCCGCTGCAGTGGGATGGCTTCTGGCAATCTGTCTCGTGAGACAGGAGCTTTCTGAGGACAGAGCCTCACCTGTTCCCAGAGTGAAGCAGGGGCCATGAGCTCGGGCTCCACCGGGACCAGAGGGGTAGCATCTGTCCTAAGGGGTTTAGTGTAAGAGTACCGAGCGCTGGGGACTGTGGCAAATGGGAGAGCCGTACCCTGGATGGGCAGCCATCTCTTGTCTCTGATCAGCCATTATCTTGCAGATATGTGGGGCAATACCAGCCATATCTTCCCATTTTTTCAAAAAAGCCAGAGAGACTTCATTTCCTAGCCTCTTGTGCATCTAGGTGGGGTCATGTGACTAGTTTTCACCAATGGACCATGAATGGAAGTGATGTGTGTCACTTCCAGGAAGAAGTGGTTAAAAGGGTCTCTACCCCTCAAGCCCCCCATTGATGTGCTGCTCACAGGATTTCAGTAGTTCTGGTGAGACAGAGTTTCCAGGATTTGGAGGAGGGCAGAGCCACAAGGTGGAAAGAGCCTGGGTCCCTGTCACCTGACCAGGGGCACCACCAGATGTTTGAGATAGAAATAAACTCATTGTGTTACATTCTGGATTTATCTTAAACAGAAGACAGGGTTATGTGGATGAACAGAGGTGGACTTGTCAGCCCCTCTTTGTTCTTCCTCCCTGAGAAAGCATCTGAGGGCGCTGGAAACCGGTGCTGGAGGCAGACGGTCACCCTTAGCTTCTAATGGGTGCTGGTGGGTGGGGCTGGGACCTCTGCCTTGCCCCCTGGCATGGATTAGTTACAATAAAGGTGACAAGTGACCTGAGAGTGCGGGGGCCCAGCTTGGGTGAGGGGAGCCTGGGGTGCCCAAGCACCATGGATTCATCTTGAAGCCCACGGCACAGATTCTGGGTGGGAAGAACTCCCTACTCCTCGTGGGAGCTAATGCTCATTATGTGCTCAACACTGCACTGGACACCCTCCATTCAGGTGTAGGAAAGTTAAAGAACTGTCCCTAGTTCATAGAGACGTGCTCCCCCATCTCTCAGACTCCCGGTCCCTGCTTTCCAACCCCCTCAGTGTATCCCAAAGTTTAACAGATGCTGTTGCTGCCCTCTTCATATCCTCTGAGCATTTAATGTTCTAGCACATGTCTGGGGGGAGGGGGGTTCTCTCTCTCAGCCCTTCAAGGGCAGGTTGGGAAATGCCAGGGTGTTCTCTTTCCAGGAAGCAGCCCTTAGCCAGTGGAGGAGGAGTTGGGAAATAAATGCCCCAGCTTCATCGCCCGGCGGTGGGCGGATTGAGGTGCATCCTCTACGGGGTCTCCCGGTGGCCCCGGGTGGGCTTGAGCCCTAGTTGCCCCTGATGGCAATCTGCTTCGTAACTTAAACCTTTTTTTTTTTTTAAGATTTTATTTATTTATTTGACAGAGAGACACAGCGAGAAAGGGAACACAAGCAGGGGGAGTGGGAGAGAGAGAAGCAGGCTCTCTGCTGAGCAGGGAGCCCGATGTGGGGCTCGATCCCAGGACCCTGGGATCCTGACCTGAGCCGAAGGCAGACACTTAACCAACTGAGCCACCCAGGCGTCCCTCATAACTTACCTTTTATCAGCTTCCTTCCTTTCCCTGTCCCACTTCCCCACTCCCTGCCTGGGGCCTTCTGAGCTCCTTTTACACTTGCACGTACATCTCAGGGTCTGCCCTTGGAAAACCCAACCTAAGACACAAAGGACAGTTTGCACCCTGAGACATGTAAGTTGATTTCAGGTGCGGTGCTGGTGAACTTTCAAACCGTGACCGCTCACCTGTGCGTTTAAACAAGTGTTTAGGAAATAGTAGTAGAGAGAGGACAAAAATCGGGAAGGTGGTATGAGGGGTCTCTTTGCCCTGGTAAGAACGTGAGCATGTAGTTTAAATTTTCTAATCCGGCGTCGGCGTGGCTGCGCCTCCCTTCTTGTCAGCACTGCCGGGAAGTTCAGAGAGAAACCTGATCGATTGCATTTTCTCCCTGAAGGAGGGCCCCCTTCAGACACGGTCTCTCGGCATTGAGTTCACACTTGACCCGTGTGTTGAGTCCCTCGTACTGGCTGCGTCAGAACGTGTTGGCAGGAGGTTGGAAATGTATTATAAACAAATGAAGGATGTCATTAAGTATAGGAGCTTTGGAATAGAATGTACCTGGGCTCAAATCCCAGCCCCACAACTTGGGGGACCTTGAGCAATCACACCACCTGGTGGACCCTCGGTCTCCTCATCTACAAATGCGGACGACAGGGGCCCACTTCCTAGTGAGGGTCAAATGAACTGAATCCATATAAAGCATCAAGCACAGAGCTTGGCAGATGGTTAAGTGATCAATGTGAATGGTTATGACGATTACCATTATAAGGACCGTCATTGCAATAAGGCAAGGGGCAAATCCGGGGACCCGGTATATCCCAATGCCAGGTGCAATCCTGAGTCTAGTACCCAGGCCTGATAATCAGGAATGGAAAAGAGATCACAATAGCCAAGCCAGGCTGAAGCTCTGTGAAGGCAAGGGGTAGGTCTGTGTGGTTCTCCACAATATTCGTAAGACCTGCTACAGTGCCTAGCCCCTGCTCAATGCAGTCGACCCTTGAACACGAGGGTAAAGGGCGCCAACTCCCCCCAAATTGAACTACAAACAGCCTCCTATGGACTGGAAGCCTTACTGATAATATAAGCAATTAACACATATTTTGTATATTATATGTAATATAGATTGTATTCTTACAATAAAGTCAGCTAGAGGAATGAAAATGTTATTAGAAATCATAAGGAAGGGCTGCCTGGGTGGCTCAGTCGGTTAAGCGTCTGCCTTCGGCTCGGATCATGATCCCAGGGTCCTGGGATCGAGCCCCGCATTGGGCTCCGTGCTCAGCAGGGAGCCTGCTTCTCCTTCTCCCTCTGCCTGCCTGTCTGCCTACTTGTGATCTCTCTCTGTCAAATAAATAAAAAAAAATCTTTTTAAAAAATTATATTAAAAAAAGAAATCATAAGGAAAATACAGTTACAGAACTGTATTTATCCAAAAAAATCTGTAAGTAAGCGGACCCATGCAATTCAAACCTGGTTGTTCAAGGGTCAAATCGATTTGTTGAATGAATGAATGAGTTCCACTGGGCCAGGGCATGTGGCTCTGTCTGTGTGGCAAGGGTGTCGTGGGGCCCTTGGAGGCCTTCTTGCTGTGGGTTTCAGGGCCCAGAGGCTTCTTGGATTCTCACAGCAACCCAGGACTGGGCTGTGTCCCGTTTTATCGTTAAGAAAATGGAGACACAGAGATACAAAGCAATTTGTCCAAAGTCACACAGGTACTGAGTGGTGAAGCCCCCAGGTCAGCAGGCAGCCCCTTCCTCCTGGCCCTTCACCACCCGCATTCCTGGGCCCAGAGTCCAGTTCTCTCCCAGAGAAACCAAGCTTATTTCTTTCTCTTCCTCACTGACCACAAAGACTCAGTTCTGTCCTCAGAAATATTTGGAAAGTTTTATTTAAATGTTTTGTGTTCCCTTTTAACCAACACCAAAAAGAGAAAAAAAAATTTTTTTTTTGCCGTTCCAAACAGGAGTGTTCCTTCAGAGAGGAGTGGGCATGTGTGTTAAGAGCTGAGAAAGGTCTGCCTGTCCAGGCTCCTCTTCCGAGCCCAGGAAGCCCTGGGGTCAGATGGCCAGTCCCAGTTCACTTCCTGGGAGCCCCCAGCGGCTCTGGAATGAGTGAGCAAACCCCCCTCCTGCGGAGAAGAACCGGGTCTCCCGGCAGGTGTACGGACATGAGCACGATGGGGCCTGGTGGTTCTAAAAGGGGAGGGGGAGTGGGAAGATCAGATCCGGAATGTTCCATGGAAGCTCCAGGGCCTCCAGGTCTGGAGAAATGTGTTTGCTAGAAAAATAAGATCCTTTGAGAATTTCTGCAGTCTGCATCCTCTGCCTGCCCAGAGAAACCTACTCTGTTGGCCAAAGGGGCAGCAGGAAGGAGCAGAGGCCAGAGGCCAGGAACTGGTCTGGCCCCAGTGGAGGATTCCAGAGAGGAGCGAGGTGGGCAGCAGACTTTGGTTTCCTGGGTCCTCTTTCTGGCAGCTGTAGAGGCTGTGAAGGTCCCTGCCTACCTGGCCCTTGAGGTGTGGGCTCCCAGGCAGTGGGCCACGCTGAGAGAGGGAGGCTGGCCATCCGTCATAGGCTGGTGGGTGCCTGGGCCCTGGGCCCTCAGAACAGGATGCCCAAGGGGAACAGGGCCAGCAGGAGGAGCAGGGGGCCTGGAGAAGGGCCGCCTGCCGAGCTGGCCGAGGCACAGTGGTCCTGGTTGGCCCCGATGCAGGCTGCGTAAGCCATCACGTGGGGAATGTAGTTCTGCTCGTGGACACCGTGCAGCAGGTGTGCCATGGGCCCCTTGGCAAAGACCGCTACGTCCTCCCCACCGTGGGTCTCATGGCGCAGGGGCACGGCGGACTGCGCCTGGTAGTTGTTGTGAGCTGCGGGCCAGAAGAAACACTTGCTGAGAGCCTGCCAGGGGGCTGGGCTCTGCAGCGGCTTCTCCCTGCCCTTCCAGGCTGGCTCGAAGGCTCTCCTCTTATTGAGGACACAGAGGCTCAGTGCAGGGCTGTCACTTCATACAAGGGCCACAGGATTTGGGGCTGGGTCTGTTCTGACACAGAAGACTGCCCTCTCGACCCCCAGAAGAGAAAAATCCCTGAAGAGTCAACCCAGGAGAGCCTCTCACCATTGGCGGCATAGCTAGACCCCCAAGGACTACTGGGGCCATTGTGAGCCAATGAACAGTCAACAATATGGAACTGGATGAGCACACCGAGAAGGCTCGGCTTTGGGGAATTACGTAGCCAGTAAAAATGACAGTCTAACAGCAACAGGTGCGGAGCACGTTACGTTCTCCAGACCCACTTAGTCCTTCAGACAACCTTGGGAGGTAGAACTCTTTTACGGAAGAAAGGGAAGCTGAGAAAGGCAAAACTGCATGCCCAAGGTCACAGAGCTGCTCAGTGGCAGAAGGGGATTTGACTTGAGATGTTCTGACTCCAGTCCTGGCTATCTGGAGCCCCCTGACCTTGGCCACGAGCCTACAATGTTCCCAGGCCCATCCCCATGGGGCACCCTGCACCCTCCCTGCCCCGGGTTTGGGCAATCTCACCATAGTCCACCATGGAGACGTTCTCTCGCTCACCGCCTACCACCTTGTAGCCAGGCCCGTTGCCGTACAGGATGGCAGTGAAGGGCTTCTTGTCCGTGTCACTCACCATGGGGGCCAGACCTGCGCAGGAAGGCATCGACCCAGGAGTCACGTTGGAGAGCCAAGACTACAGTCCCCAGGCCCTAGCTTGGCAATCCCTAGATCCCCTGCGAAGAACCTTGAACCACTCCATGAGGCTACCTTCCAAACCTGACTCATTTCCCACCAACTACCCCTCCGTTTTCACTGTGCCCACATCCCTCCCACCTGTTGGTCTACCTGTCCGTCGGTCCATCCACCCATCCATCTTCTCCCTAGGCTATGCATCCATCCTCTCTCATTCTTCTATCCACCCAGCATCCAGGTAGCCACGCATCCACCCACCCGAGCACTCACTTCACTCTGTCCCCTCATCCTGTAACCGTGCCCCCCACCCCCCACAACAGTATCTTCTCTTTCTTACCCGATTCTCACACAATCCCACACATGCCAGGCCCGGAGCTTGCTGGCTCTCCCAACCCTACTCCTGCCCCCCGATGGGCAGGCGGTGGGAGTGCCTGGTGCCCACCCCAACCAAGGCCCACCTACCAAAGATAGAGTTGCCACGGGGGGTGTACCCGCCAAAGGTGAAGACGTGGGAGTGGTCCGCAGTGACGACAGTCAGCGTGTCTTCCAAGGAGGTCATGGTGCCTGCCTTCCCAATTGCCCGGTCCATCTCCACCACCTCGTGCAGCGCCTGCTTGGCCTTGCCCTCGTGATGCCCGTGGTCAATCCTTCCTCCTTGAGACACCAAGGCAAAGGCCTTGGGTTAGGGGGAGGGGAAGATCTGCGCCCCCCAGGTCCTGCCACACTACTGCTGGAGGAACCATTCTTTGGTGGGGAACAGCCACGTGCCAAGTACCACGCCAGGCACATCATGCCGCCATTCGACCTTTACGGCAGCTCAGCGAGGACAGGCTGTGGACCAAGGGCCCAAGCACGGAAAGAGCGAAGCCAGATCCACCAGACTAAAAAGCTGGTGCTCTGTCCGCCACCGCGCATGGCTCTCAGAGCAGCTTCCTCAGCTCCTCGAAGGAGTCTGAGACCTCCAACGGGTGGACACAGAGCCAGCGTGCCTAAGTGCCTACTGGGCGCCAGGCCTAACAAGCTGGTGTCTCATTTCCCCTTCACAACAATCCTGGGCAGAGATGGGCACAATCAGCCCCATTTACAGATGGAGCAACTGAGGCCTCGGGTGCACAAGTGATGTACCCAAGGTGGGACAGCTGGGATTTGAACTTGGGCGTAACTCTCATTCTCCATGCCTGGGCAGTGCCCATGGCAGGCCTCCATAAAGGCCTCGAAGCCTGAGGCGCCACTCTCCTAGGTGGGTGCAGGAGGCCTGGCTTTGCACCTGGCTTCAAGGTCATGGCTAAGGGCTGCATGACCTGAGGTGACCCCTCTTTGTCTCTAACAGGAGGATGCTGCCCAAGTGAAGACTCCCAATTCGGAGGGTCGTGGGCCTGGGCGTCCTCCCTTCCCACTGGCCTGAGCCTCACCACGCTGGCCTGGCAGGCTGGCAGGGTGGGTCCTCCCTTTGTTGTGGTTCTGGGAGCAGTCACAAAGAGGACTGCTCCCGGGGGAGCCCGTGCTCACCACCACTGGCTCCTGGCTGGGTCCTTGGCGTCAGAGGCCTGTTCGGGCCAGGCTGAGACCGCCATGCTTGAGTGGGAACCCCGGGGTTTGGCAAGAAAGCTGCCAAGCTGGGCGGGCGGCTGCTGGCCTCTGGAAGGCAGAGGGGCCTGAGTGTGTATGTGTGTGGTGAGAGTGTATGTGCAAATGTGTGTGTGTGTGTGTGTGTGTGTACAGGGAGAGTTCAGTGAGGCAACATCTGGAACCATGGGAGACAATGGCTGTTAGAACTCTGGAAGATTCTGGAAATTTTATCACTTCCTCACACTTCCTACTGTTATTGACTTAGCTATTGTGTAATCATAATAATGGTAATAATAGAAACACGGAAAATTTATTTTCTGCTGGGCCCTGTTCCAAGTACTTTATGTCTCTGAACATAATGGATGTTAATAACCCTTCAAAGACCATTTTTGGCCTCACTTTATAGAAATGTACAGACAGAGGTCGGACAGCACCAGCAAAGAACCCAGGCCTGACTCCAGGGCCTCCCAACAGCGCTAGGAACCCCCATGAACGCTGGCATACAGCACTGCCAGCTCCTGAAGGGACTGGCTCTCCCCGTCTGGGGGACCCAGGATATCTCAGGGTCATGAATCTGACTTTGGCCCCACAAGGGCCTGGTAACAGCAGATGCCCACCAACCAGCTGAGGGCTCCTCAGATTGATAGGCATCTGCCGAGGATGAGCCTGGACCTGTCTTTTGGGAGGAGTGAAGCTGAGGGGCCTTAGGGAGGGACCCCCAGAAGGAAGGCTCCCACCTCCTCTTCTGGGAAGCCCTCCTGGACTAGTTGGTCTGACAGGTTATCCTCATGCCCAAAGGAAAACAGCTTGTTGGGCTGAGAGCTTCAACTCCATGCATAACCCGTCTTCCCCAATAGTGGATGGTTGTCTTTGAGAGCTGGAGCACCCCATCCCTGGATCCCAGGGCTATATACCCAGAGGCTCCCAGGGAAGTGGCCCTGCAGCCAGGCCTGGGGCCCTACCTTCCACCAGCAAGAAGAAGCCTTTGGGGTTCTTGCTCAGAATCTTGATGGCTACCTCCACCATCTCGGAGAGTGATGGGTCAGTCACGTTGTTCCTGTTCAGCTCGTACTGCATGTCCCCCGGCTCAAAGAGACCTGAGGAGGACGCGGACAGTGAGTTTTCCTGTGACCCTGCCAGGGGACCCCCCCTCCCCAAGGAGCCTGGGCTGTCTCAGGGAACAGGTTCCCCACACACAACTTGGGGTTAGAGCCAGCAGGGAGGAAGCTGCCCACGGGTGGGTCCAAACTGTGCCCAGCGCCTTGCGAGCACTGCCTCATTCCCCCTTCACAGCCGCACTATGGCGAGGGGATCACCACGTCCATTTTACAGAGGAGGCTGAGGCATGGGTGGTCAGTAGCTTGGTGTCTTCAGCTGCTAAGTGGGCGATCCGGGATTTAAATCCATCAGTGCGGTCCCAAGTCTGAAGGGCTCCGGACACAGCACTGCAACCCCCAGGCAGAGGACCATGGACGCAGTGGAGCAGCTTGGGTGTATACTTACCTGCCATGTACAGGTCAGGCTTGAAAGGCATAGTGCCCTGTGCAGGGAAGTATTAGAAGGTTTGGCTCACTGTCCCTTCTGTTCCCTGAGCTTGGTTTTCTCACTTACGAAATACGATCGATCCATTCCTTGCCCAAGTCACAAGATTCCACATGTACCAGGTTGGTGCTTCCTGCCCTAGATGTTCTGGATCCAGAACACCTTGCCCCTTCCGGGAGTATGTGCACAGCCAGACAAGAGCTCCAACGGACAGAATGCCGTGTGCCACATGCCCTTCTAGGGGCTTTGGAAGCACCCAGGCACCAGCCTCCAAGATGGCGCCCTATAATCCCTGCCTTCTGGAATTTATACCCTTGTGTGTCCCCTCCTACGCTAAGATGATCCTGAGTGTCCAATAGAATACTGCAGAAATGATGCTATATGACTTCCAGACCAGGGCATAAGATATTATGGCTTTAGCCTTGAAGTCAGCTGCCATGTTGTAAGGACACCCCACCAACTCTACGGAGAGCTCCATGTGGCAGGGACCAAGCCTTCAGATGACTGCAACCTCATGGGAGACCCAGCCAAGCTGCTCGATATTCCTGGCCCCAAGAAACTGTGTGAAGTAATAAATGTTTACTCATTTTATTTTCACTTTTTATTTATTTTTGGTTTACTCTTCTTTTAAACTGTTAAATTTGGAGGTAATTTGGAGATAACAACTCATACAATGCATTGGCTCATGTGTACCCATGATGGCCCTGATGTCATTAGCCCCATCTTACAGAACAGTCATCACTCCTCCTTTATAGGAGAGAAAACTGAGGCACAGAGAGGAGAAATCACTTGCCCGAGGTCGGACAGCTTACAGGTGGTAGAGTGGGATCTGAACCCAGCACTCTGGCTCTAAGATCCACGAGCGGGCCAGATGTGCCACATGGGGACTTGCACGGCTCTCCACAGCCTGTTGGTGGCACAGGGTGTTTGCTGTGTGACCCAGGCAAGCAGTGCGTGTGTGTGTGCACGCGTGCATGTGTGCACGTGTGTCTGGGGAGGATCCTCCAAGGTGCCCAGCTTTGAGCCCATAACCTCCGATGACACACCCAGGACCTAGGGGCTGTGCCCCTTGGGAAAGGTTTACAGATTTTGCCACCACTCACTGGGCACAACGCCAGGTGGGACAGGGGACCCAGGTGTTGGCATGGTGGGGCTCAGGGCCTCATTCCACCAAGTCAGGGCCCCTCCCCTGCTCCCCACTCCCTGGGGGACAACCCCTAGTCAAGACCAGCAGAGATAGCCTGGCGGGCTTCTGCCTGGGCCACACAGCAGGGCTGGCTCCAGGTCTCCCGCCCCAGCCAGGGGTCAGATTTACCTGGGCCAGGATGCTAATGGGCCAAGTGGCACACCGCAGTCTCTTCCCCAACCTGAGCTTCTGTTCCCCTTTGTGCTCAATGGAACCATTCGCTCTCCACAGCAGCAGATTTCAGGCCCAATTCTATGAACCCAAACCCCTTCCTCGCCTCTCCCAGGCCCTAGAGCCTCAGAGCAAGGTCCCTAAGTAGGGGGAAGGTCAGGGCCTTGGTCCCCTAGGTGCTGGACTCACAGTCCCAGCCCCAGGGCACCCAGCTGGGTGTCCTCCACTCCACCCCCCACACCCCCACTTACCCAAGAGGTAGTCCACAGTGTAGGGGTCGAGGGTCAGGAGTTCGGTACGGTTCCAGACATAGTGAGAGTGCTAGGAGGAAGGGCCTGTGTTAGTCACGTGGGGGCTGGGGGTTGGGAGGACTGACCCAAGCTGCTCTCAGGGTCTAGGGAATATATTTGTTTCCTTCAGCCATTTACTAATCCCTCCCTGAGGATCTACCATCTGCCTTTAAGAAATGATGAACAGGCAATTCTACACTTCTAATGCAGGAGAATGAGAATGGAGGGCTGGGGGGCGCTGTGAGCCCAGAGGCAGCATCGGGGAGGGCCTCCTAGTGGAGGTGATGTCCTCATGGGGCCCTGGAGGACAAGAAGCCAGTGATCAGCCTGGGGTCAGGAAGGAGAGTTTCAAACAGCAGGGAGGGATCATGGAGCCAAGAAGAGGAAGCTATGGGTCCCCAGCTATGGAGTGCCCATCAAGAGGCACGGGCTGGGGGTGTTATGGAAGCTGTGGAGAGCCAAGGAGGAAGTAAAGCCCTACTCTGCCCCAGTGACCCCACTGGAGAGGGTGATAAAGGAAGTGTGGCTTCCCCAGGACAGAGGCCACAGGAAGAAGCTGGCCGACTTATCTGGAGATGGCACCATTCAGCGCTGGGCTGGGGGTCATGGCATGGCCAAGAATCAGCTGTGCATCCTCAGGGCAACGAGGATGAGGAAAATTGCCCTTCTCTGGGCAATGACATCGGGATCTGTGGTTCTGGAGTCTCGGGGGCTGTTATGGAAAGGAGGGCGAGAAGGCTGAGGAAGTGGGGCTCCCCTGTCCTGCTTCGCTGAGCTGGTTCTCCTGTGTTACCTCATTCGGTTCTCACATCAGCCCTACGAGGGAAGTACTGTTATGCCCATTTTGCAGACAAGGATACTGAGACACAGATGACAGAGCCACTCAGCAGTGAAGGGGAGTGTGACTCTAGAAGGGTCCAATCTCTCCCTCTTGGAGTCTACACTGAGCTCCAGGGTTAAGCACCTACCCAGGCTAGAAGGGTTAAACCCTGGCCCCATGTTCCGCGTAGAGAAACTGAGGCTGGGAGGAGCAATGTCTCTCTGGCTTGGGCCAGGATGGGGCTCTGGCCTGGCCGGGGCTGACTCAGACGAATGGAAAGGGTTCAAAGCAGCACAGTCCCACCCTCATCCACCCTGTGGGGGCCATCCTCAGGCCCCTGCCCCCACCTTGCTTTTGGCCCAGCCCCATCCCACAAGGCTCCCCCCGGGGGCCAGTCCTGGAACCCTCAGAAACCCAACCCCAGAGTGACATCAAAGCGGCTCCCAGGCTGTTCCCCACTGTCTTCAGTCCTGACCACAGTCATTTCCAGACCCCATCTGCCCCAGGCTCAGCAGCTGCCAGAGCCAATACTCAGGCCCGTCCAGCGCTCCAGGCTTCCTTCCCCTGCACGTGCCCTCGCGGGGGCCAAACCAAGTCACCACGGAGGGCTCGCACACTCCCCTCCCTGCCACCTCCACCCCTCCTCCTCCTCAGGGCTTGTCAGCCCCCCCTTGCGGTCTGTCCCCTCCGGGTTCCCGTAGCTCCTGGGCTTCTCGCCATCCAAGCACAGAGTGATCCACAATCCCTTGACCATCTGATTCATCCTTTGGAATTCATGCCCAGTGAGGGGCCCTGCACACAGTAGGGGCTCAAGTGGCCTGAATGTCCATGCAGGTGATTCTGTGGCCCACCCTCCTCACTGCCTAGCTCCCCTGGGTGCCCGCCCCTGAAGGGAAGAACTGACTGATCACCTACTATGTGCCATTCATGTATCTGTTAGACCATTTGGTTCCATCGAGGTAAGAATTACGACCCCCTCCCCACAAAGGAGGAAATAAACTGAGATTCAGAGAGGGGTCGCCCAGCCCCTCCCACCACAAGCCAGCCCTGTAGCCTCCTGGCCCCTGAATGGGTTACCTTGTGTCTCGGTTTGAAGCTCTTCCAGATGTCGATGAGGTTCAGGCTGTCCAGCCTCGTGCCCCTGGACTTCTCGTCCATCTCATACTCCACGTCGGTGCTATTCTTGGGGAACATGTACTTCCGGCCTCCCCCCATGATCACCTACAGGGGACAGAAGCCATCAGTACCCCAGAGTTCCAAGCCTCAAGAGCTGGGCTCCCGGAGGCGCTGGGCATAAGCGTCCCCAAGTGTGGACGCTTCTCCAGCTCGGAGAGTCTTGGTTTCGGTCCACACCGCCCACCCCAAGCCTCTGCTTTTCCACTTGGGGAGATGAAATCATGAATATATTAGGACCGTGGTTTGGGGCTTCTGGGTGAAATACTGGTAACTTCTCCTACCTGGCTTTCCAGAAGCCTGACTCTGTTCCCACTCGTGTAAGAATAACACCATCTACAGAGCGCTCACAGCGTGTCAGTCACTAAACACTTCAGATACATCATCTTAATCAACTTCAGTACCAAGGCTGCCAGGGAACCTGTGTCCCCATTTTCCAACTAAAGAAATGGGAGCAGACATGTGATTTCTTTTCCCCCTAAGGCCACACGGCCTTAGCCAGGATTCGAACCCGGGGCTTCCCTGACCCCAGCACGGGGGCCCTGGTCCATCTGCAGAGCCTCCTGTCCCCAGTGGGAAGCAGCATGCCGCAGGCCAGAGCCTCTGCCAGGGAGGTCTCGGGACAGCCCGGCCGGGAGCCGGGGCAAACAGTGGCCGGCGTTCACATCTGTGTAGTCCCCGCCAGGCTAATTTTACTCACCACGGCTGGCGTGCGTGGGCGGACGGACGCGGGACTGTTTGTTTTCCTTGGGAGTCCATGTTTGAAGTCCTGACTATTTTTAAAATGGGGCCAAGAGCATCACAGCCACCACCTGCGGTGACCGCCACACCGGTGTCCTCCTGTCACCGCGGGTGCCAGGCCAGGCCGCCGCCCCTGGACACCTTGGGAGAGCAGAGCCCAGCTATGGCTGGCCTCAGATCCACCGCCCCAGGCCTGACATTTCCTATGTTCCCTGCTCTGCCTTCCGCTTCCCTCCCTCCTGAGAACCCCGGAGTCCAGGCGGATGGGGGGGTGCGGAAGGCGCCCGGGGCCAGCCTGGGTCATGGGGAACTGGAAAGGGCACGGGCTTGGAAGTCAGACTTGGGGTTTTTGACTCCGACTCTGTCACTTACAGGCCGAGGGCCTGTCACTTCACCTCTCTGAGCCTCCGTTTCCTTATCTGTCAAATGGTCAGGATGGCCGCAGAAGGAAATGCAGTAATGCAGTATTCCAACGCGGTCCGGACACCCGCAGGCGGCCCCGGCCGAAGCCGTTCTCACTGGCCGAAGTAGCGGACATCAGAGTACTTCCAAAGAGGCGAGTTCCTCCCCGCTGGCCCCAGCCAGGAGCTCTGGGGGTGGGGCAGGCTGTGAGACGAAGGAGAGGGGACCCCGGGTCACCGGCCCACGGCTCGCCACCCCCGTTCCCACAGAACCTGACCCCTTGGCATTTTCAGATGGAAAATGAAGCCCCCAATCTTCTTGCCTAGAGCCTCATCATTTCCAGCCCCAGCAGGGACTTCACACGCTCATTAAACTCCCAAATAACAGACTTGCTGTCTGGCTTTGGGGTTTGGGTTTGTGTCTTTCTTTCTTTCTTTCCTTTTTCTTTTTTTTTTTCTTTTTTTTTTTTTTTAGCAAAAGATATTTATTTTCAGGGCGGACACTAGGATTTGTGTTTCATGTGCAGCCTGGGGGCTGGGGGGCTTTGGGGTGGTGGAGATGCAGGAGCGGATGAAAGGGCAAAGCGGGAGAGGAGAGGGGAAGGGGGGCAGTGTTCACCCCGGTCCACCCCCTCACTCATGCCCCAGCTCAACCCCCAGTGACCCGAGCACCCCAGTCCACCCTCGCCCCACGGAGAAGTCTTCCCTAAGCTCCTGTCCCCCTCTCAGGCTGTTCCTGGCACATCTCCCCGAGAAGCGGCCCCATAATTACACCCTGCACTTGTACAACAAATGTTCTCACATCCATGACCTCATCTCGGCCTCCAGCGGCCCTGGGAGGGGGCAGGTGGGGCTCTCTATTCTTGTTGCACAGGTGGGGAAACTGAGGCTCAGGAAGAGGAAGCAACTTGCCCCAGGATGTTCATCAGGTGGAGGCAAAGTCAGGACAGAGGCCTGGCCTCAGATACATGCTCACTAGGAGGGGCTGCCGGGACTGTTTGTCCTGAAAGGGGGTGCTCAGTCCACTGCTTAGAAAAGGGAAGTCATGGGTGGGGAGAGGGGCCTTGGGAATTGGGGTGGTACATGGGGGACAGAGGGTCCGGGAGCCAGTCCATTTGTCTGGTGGTGGTAGGAACAGGTGAGGGGTAGGTGGGACCTGGGGCTTTCTCTGAGCCTCACTGAACCCCCATTTTAGTTTCAGGGAGCTAAAATCCCCTTGCCCCCTCGCCAGACCCCAGAAGTGGGCAACAAGAGCCTAAAAAAGGAGCAAGCTGGAGGGCCTCAGTTAAGAACAGAGTAGGGAAGGGAACAGTATCTGGGCTGTGTGTTCGCGCCTGCGCACACGAGACGGCCTGGGTGCCGAAGCTGGGATTCGGGGCCGGCCTGTGTGGCTTGCGCCGAACGCCACCGCCTTCTGCGAACCCACTGGGCGCCAGGCCTTACTAAACTCCAAGGGCTTATTTTATTTGGATCTTGCAGTGGGCTGACGAGGGAGGCACATGTCACAAACGGGCTGTCAAAGGGAAGCTACAGAGGTTAACCGACCCAAGGTCACACAGCTAGCAAGCGGCAGGGCAAGGACCGGAAGCCCGGAGGTTCCAACATGGGCACTCGTGCTAACCACTGCCCACGCCACCGCCTCTCCGGGCTTCCTGGTCGGGCGCATGGGACACGGGCCTGTCTGTGCCTGTGGGCAGGTGCAGGGCAGGTGCTCCCCTCAGATGGCCACAGGGTCACCCCTACCTCCCCGTGCTGGCGGGCAGGGCTAATGGTGCAGCGCCAGATCCCAACTTACAGAATAATCCCTGGGCGCCTGATTCTTGGGGTGTGGTGGCAGCCACATCAGGGCTTATCCCTCAGCCCCACCGCGGAGAAAGCCTCCAGTGCTCCCTGCCCCAACCGCAAATCCCCTAATGGGCTGGGAGCCTCCCAGGTGTGTGGGGAGCCAGGCCGGCCGCTTCTCCTGAGCCAGCAGAGGCCTGAGGCCCACCAGAAGCCCCGCCTCACAAGCCCGCCCGTCCCTGAGCAGCCTGCACCCCCACACTCGCCTCGATGTCCCTGACGTTGTGCATGAGCTGGTAGGCAATGTCCTTGCAGCCCTGGCTCACGGCCTCCGGGGGCATCTCGTTGTCTGAGTACCAATCCCGGTCAGCAGAGTGGGCGTAGGCAGCGCTGGGGGTGGCGTGGTTCACTCTCGTGGTGGTCACAATGCCCACAGACTTCCCTGGCATGTGGGAGAGGACGATTGGGGATGGGGCTGTCCAAGCTGTCTTCTCCTTCCCTCTCCTGACTAAAGGCTGGCCTCCCATCCATTCCACTGACTGCCTCGGCCTCAGTCTCCCCACCAGTCCTGCAGGGGTTGGTGGGGGGGACGGTGGCTTCTGAAGATCACGGCAGCACAGCTCCCTTTACCTCTGTGGCCCTCCCCTCCTTGATGGCCCTTGAGCTGTGAGCACCTGGGCTGGGGTCCTCCCCTCCATCACGTACCCTGCAGAACCCCCCCAACAGGAAGCCCCCCAGGTGCCCTACAAGAACACAGGGGCCCTCCTAAGGGCTCTCAGGTGGTGTGGCTCTGTCACCTTGTCAGTCGACCTCATACCCTGACCCCAAGTTCCCAGGACACCAGCCAGGGCCCCCACTTCCAGGGAGGAAGGGAGAAGCAGACACTGATCTCCCACGGGGCCAGCACCAGGCTACGTTCTTTACCTTCCTCACACCATACGGATAAGGGGGCCATGTTTTCATGGCCATTTTATTGTCAACTAAAGAGACTCAGGGAAATGAGCCAGGACTGGAACCCACATCTGAGTAACCCCCTAAGCCACTAGCCTTCCCGGGCATGGAAGGGATTCCACGAACATCCCCCAGGCTCCCAGCCACCAGAGCTGGAAAAGCCCTGGAGAGCATCTTTCTCTGCCTCTCCCCATTATCCAGTGCAGGCAGACTGAGGCCCAGACAGGACACAGAGCCGGGCCCCACTCCCTGCCACTACCCCCACTCACCAGCGTCCTTGGCCCAGCGCAGGATGGAGGTGACCTCGTTTCCCTGAGTCGTGTTGCACTGGGTGCGCTGGGTGGCTGCGCTCACCCCCACGGTGCCCTCGTTGGCCTTCACCCCACACAAGTAGGCTGTCGCAGTACCCGCGCTGTCAGGGACCTGAGCGTTGGTGTTGTACGTCTGCGGGTGGGGAAGGGGCGTCAGGCATCGGCCAGGCCTTGCTGGTGGCCTCCACCTCACCCCCACTCACACCCTGAGGACGGGCATGACGGAGACAGAGAGGCCTCCTGTGGCCTTGGCGAAGCCCCGCTACCTCCTGAGGGCCCCCCAGAGCCACAGGATCACCTAGCCACTGTGTCCTGCCCCCACTCCCTGTGCCCTGGTGGCCAGGGCAGCGGGAAGGGGCGAGGGCAGCCCTCCAACATGCAGGGGGGTGGGGGCCGGGTCACTCAGGCCTCTCTCTGGGTCTGGGGCTGTGGGAGCCAGCAAGGGGGTGGGGGAGGCAGGTGAGTCCTAGAGAAGGGGGGGTCCTTGAAAAAGTGACGGGGGGGGAGGCTGGGAAAAAGGGAGGAAAAGTGAGGGGGCAGCAGGATCTAGAATGCGGAAAAAGGCCCCCCTCCCTCCGCCATTCAGACCTCTGGTTGACCTAAAACTATTTGCCTGTCTTCCTTCCCCACCAGCCTGTGAGCCACAGAAAAAAATCCCGGCCACTGCCGTTCTCCCAGAAGTGAGCCCTGGGCCCAACCCAGGGTGTCCAGAGGATGTTCAGTACATAACGGCCCCAGCAGGGACCCCAGCACAAGAGCTGCCCCCACTAATCTACCACCCGGCGGCGCCTGGGGAGGGAATGAATGCAGCAGGGCCAGCGCAGAAGTACACATGCTGCGGGGTTCCGCGGACAGCAAGGACAAAAGCAGAACAGCTCCTCGGTGGTGTTGGAAGCCGGCGGGGGGCGGGGGGACAAGGGGCTGGGGGAGAGCTGGGGGCCTGCCGGCTGCCGTCACTTAGCCTGGACGCCGGCTACGCAGACAGGTGCAGTCTGTGAAAACTCAAGCCGCCCGCTGGGGCACGTGCGCTTTCCTCTGTGCCGGTTATACGTCAATCGATTTTTAAATCGACAACTAAGACCCCCAAGATCAAGTCTTGGTGAGCAGCTGTTGCTATCCTCCTTTCACGGTGGGGCCGCGGAGACCCCAGGAGGGCTGACCGCCTCACCCGCAGGCCCGACTCCCCTGCCCTTCCTCGGTGTGGCCAAGCTGAGAGGTGGGAGGCTTAGTCCCGGGGTGGCCGAACTCACCTTGGAGAGGGCCACGTAAGGGAACTTGTCCATCTCCAGCCTGGTCTCCTCCCCGGGGTTGTGGTGGAGCTGACCCTTGAGGATGCGGGCAGCCGTCACGGTGGAGACACCCATCCCTGCAGCAGGGGAAGGGGGAGCCTCAGTCTCTCGGGCTCCCCGCCTCTTCATCTTGGGCACCTACACTTCTCTAGTTTGGGGCCAAGGCTGGGTGGGGCGTGGGCACCAGAGCACGGTTCTGTGGCCCCTTTTTCCCTCCCCTCCCCAGACCCTCAGGGACTGCCTGGCAGAGCACACAGACCTGTTGGGTCCACAGCCTGGCCCCCCAACCCCTTAAACATGCTCCCCCCGCCGGGCCCCAGCCTCTTCAACACAGCCCTCTCCACCACAGCCTGGCTCCCTGAGCCCCTACCTAGGTGCCCCCACCCAGCCATGTTCTCGGGGACCCCCAGGCCTCACCATCTCCCAGGAACATGATGACATTCTTAGCCACATTGGTGTTGAGCTTCTGAAGCCTGAGGGCATATTTCAGGGTCTGCTGAGCTTGGTCTCTCCAGTACTTGGGGTCTTTCTCTTTCTCTGTAGAGACAGAGAGGCAGAGTTTTCTGGCAGGGGTGGGGGGCAGCTTCCCCTCCCCAGACATTACGGATACCCCAACTTCTTGTGCCTGAGGGCAGGGCTGCCTGGACTTGGGGGAGGGAGCCGGGCTGTCTATGTCCGCCAGCCATTGTGTGGTCTGTAGACCTGGGCCAGTCCACGGCTCAGAGACACCAACCAATGTGTCCAGGGCCACACAGCTCTGGCTCCACTCCCCGGAGCCCACGCTGTTTCTTTCCACCCCGTATAGAGACATTCTGCTAAGGCAGCAAATGAATTGTGCAAGCACAATTACGAGGGTAATGTTTAATCTGCTCAAGAGAACAAACTACTTTCACCTGCAGGAGTCCCCAGAGGTATCCAGCCATCAATTATAAACTCTGCTTGGCTTATTCATTAAAGTCAGCAGAAACCTCAGTTAGCAACAGCACGGACAGCAGTACTGGAAAGCAAGACTGCCTTTTGTTTAACAAATCCGATTTCAAGCAGCCACGCACAATCTCACCCCTGTTAGGAGAAATTAGCCAAGAGGAGGATGTCCCTGTCCTTAGTCTTGAGAAAAACTGGGAACCAGGAATGCTCTTCTTCCCCACCCCCACCGCACCCTCCACCCTGCCCCCGTGTGTCCAGCAGTCAATCCTCCAATGGAAAGAACACAGTTGCAGTGCCTGACAGACCTCAGTGACAACCAGAGCTGTGCCAAGGACCCCCGTGGGGGCAGGTCACACCTCTCTGAAACTCCATTTCCTTCCCTGCCAAATGCGGTTGTTTGTAGATTCCTCTCAGGGTCACTGTGCGGGGAGGGGGGCGGCCGGGTTCAATAAATGACATACTTGACCCCCAGGAGATCACCATCACGCACCCCCAGGAATAATTCCATGCCAGACCTGGAATCCCTTGTTCCTACAAGCAGAGGCCCCGCAGACTAGTCCGCGCCGCCTCCCCCTGGCAGCCTCTGGGGCCACCGCCCTAATGAAGGGCTCTGCCGACTTCACGCATTTCAGGCCTCACAGGCAGAGCCCCACGCTGCAGGCTGGGGAGCCTTGGCCCTCCCAACCAGCTGTGCACCTCGAGGCAGATTCCCACCATCTGAGTTTCTGCCCCCAGGAAAACGGGAGTCCATAGCTTCCTAGAGGCAGTTTTAGGATTGAGATTGAGTCTCAACAAATTCCAGAGCCGGTGGTGGTTTGATCAGGGCTGGTTCCCATCTCCTGCCTTCCTCCACACCTACTACAGTGGCAAGGCGTAGGTCAAGGAGCTTCTCTGGCCATTTGGGTGCAATCTGGGTGGTGATGCACTACTTCCCGTCTTGACTTACCGACAACCAGTCCTTTCCTTCCCTCCCCTTCCCGAACATCATCCGGGCAGACTCCCCCCTTCCTCCAGGGGCTGGGCTGACGTCAGCCTGCCCTGCATCCATTCCTTCTTCTTGCTTCCAGCTGTGATCCCACTCTGCCAGACTCCCTGCTCGGGATGCTCCTCGTGAGACCGGAAAAGACTGGCGAGAGCCCTTGTCTATTGGACCAGCGCCACCCCCCAGGGCCTGACCCTGAGAAGGGGTTAGTGGATGTGAAACTGACTTCATTGTCAGAGGACTGGCTTAAGCAATCATGGCCTTGGACAACTGAGTATCAGGAGGCCATTGTTTTTGGAGAACATTACATGACATGCACAAATGCTCAGAACATAATGCTAGGGGAAGAGTACTTGCCAGTACATACCATATAATTCCATGTACATGAGTTCCAAACAGGCTCAATTCATGTGTGGTGGCAGGAGTAAGCCTAGGGCACTTCCTTCGGCTTGGGGGCGGGCTTGGTTGGGGAGTGCATACGAAAGCCCTTAGTGTCCCATGACTACAAATGTTCTCTCTTAATCTGGATGGTGGTTGCATGGGCATAAAATATGTAAGAATTCACAAGGCTATACATTTTTGATTGGTGCACTTTACTATAAGTTATACCTAATTTAAAAAAAAGAGGAGACGGGGCGCCTGGGTGGCTCAGTTGGTTGGGCGACTGCCTTCGGCTCAGGTCATGATCTTGGAGTCCCGGGATCGAGTCCCACATCGGGCTCCCTGCTCAGCGGGGAGTCTGCTTCTCCCTCTGACCCTCCTCCCTCTCATGCTCTCTGTCTCTCATTCTCTCTCTCACAAATAAATAAAATCTTAAAAAAAAAAGGGGGGGAGACAATGTAACACCACTACACACACATCAGAATGGCTAAAAAGGAACAAATACAAAAGACTGAATTGCTGAATATCTGAAGATTTTTCACGTTGTTGCTTGTCTCACCTTTTCACTTTTCATCCATCTGTTTAGCTTTCACTCAGGTGGGCTGTGAGTGTTGAGAAAGCAGGGACGTGGTCCCACAGAGTGACTGCAGATCCCCAAGGATCCACACTGAAAGGCATCATGGGATCGAGAGCGGGGCATGGCCTGAGACCCCGGCAGTTTGGGTTTCATCCCCAACCCTGACTTGCTGTGTCACCGGGGGAGGGCCAGTCCCTTCCCTGCACCCCAATTTCCTCATCTGTTGAAAATATTCTTCCTAAGAGCACCCACTCCCTGCCTAACACTGACTATACTGTGGGATTCCCACAACAGCCCTAAAGAGGAGGCATTTACTCTCTCCACCAGACAGGTAGAGAACTTCCACGTGATGGACTGAGCCAAGGCAGGCTCCCCTCTCCCGCTGGGGCTGAGGCTGGGCGGCCCTCAGGGTGTCCCAACAGATACAGATCTAGGTTGATAATGTGCATGTGTTACTATAGAAGGGATGGGGAAAGAAAGCCAGTCTTGAGAAATGTGAGCGCAACTCCAAATCTAAGCCCAGTCTCCGCGGAGGTCTGAATTTACAGCATAAGAACCCCTAACTGAAGAATTAACATAAAAACTTGTCTAGAATTAGTTGAAGAATCAAACACAACAACACTGCACCATGGAAACACTTCCATGTGAGTCTCCAATAAGAAACAAAAAAACAAAAAACAAAACTCCTGTTGAATTCACCAGCAAAAATTATAAGCTACAAGGAAATGTTATCACCACGGGGGAGCATTAAGTAGACAAAACCAACAGGAGGCTTAGCATCCCAAGACTTGGCATAGTTTATACCCCAATTAAGGAATAGGATCATATAAAGAGAAAAAGAGTGGCCCGTCCAACACTAGCACATGCAAGAGCAGAGCTGGGACCTCCTGCTCTGGGAACATGTGTTTCCAGCTGTTAGATCATTTGGATAGTTCTATGACCCTGAACAGAGATATTGCCCTCCTCCTACCCCACCGGCACCAAGTTTCCCCGCTCTTCTGCCTGGGTCCTCCAGCCTACCTGGCACAAAGGAGTTGGTAAGGCAGGTGCCAATGGCCAGCACTAAGAAGGGAGAAATCATGGTGCCCTCTCCAAGACCTGCTTTCTCTCTCCGGCCCAGAGGTATGATCAACGTGGGTGGGAGGGGATGGGCTGGCAGTGGTCAGATGTTAATTGATGTTCCAATCCTAGAAATTAAAGGGAAACAAAAGACATGTGGGCCATAGCTCCAGAATTCATTCATCCATCCACTTATACATTCACTAATTCATTCATTATTTGTTGAGCATTGATCACCGGCCCGGCATGGGGCTGGGCACTGGGATGCAAACCCAGGCAGTCCCTCCCTCAGGAAGCTCAATCACAAAAACGGTCATGTAAGTATAATGAGCTTCATGCTGCAAAGTGGTTCCTTCCCCATTTCCTAGGTGAACTCCCACTTCCGGTCCATCTGGAGCCTGAACCCCATCAGAGTTCGGTCTTCCTGTGTAATCCTTCCCAAACTGCAGCATGCACCAGAATCTCTTAGAAGGAAATAGGCCCAGGATCCACCTGCCTTCACCCAGACTCCTGAGTGCATTTCTAACAAGATCCCAGGAGAGGCTACTCCTGCTCCTGACTAGTCTGCAGCCTTTTAATGACCCGTGTTCCAAGCACAACTGAGACAAAACAGAGTCCACCCTTTCTTACAGGGACAACCACATTTGCCACATTCTCTTCTAGAACTTGGCATTTACTGTGAGATATAAAAGCTATAGGAGTGACCCAAAGAAGACTGGCTGCTAAGGGTGCCCATTTCTGGGTGGTGACATTTCGGAGGACTTGATTGCCTTTTCACTCTTTTCTGCATTCCCCAAATTTTCTCCTGTGTTGAGATGTTACCTTTATAATTTAAAAAAGAACTGTTCACACACACACTGGAAGGAAATACACCAAAACATTAGCTGTGGTTTTCTCTGGGCAGTAAGACTATGAATGATGATTTCCTCTTCTTTTTATTATTATTATTTAATTTTCCAAATTGCCTAAAATGAGCATGTACTCGATGGCATAAGAAAGTTTTTAAATTGTGGTCATCCTGTCAGGATCACAAGGGGCAACCCCAATTGCAGCTGAGAATGTACTAACCCCATTGTGCATAAATGTTGCTGGAAGAGGAGAGATTTCAAAAGGCCAAGAGTTTCAAAGGAAAATATATTACCACCAAAACCGAAATAAAAACGATTACTCTCCATTTGTTGCAGGAAACAGCAGTGATGCACAACATTCTACCATTGGGTGTCGTGTCAGATAAGAAACCACTCTGCTGGGCGCCTGGGTGGCTCAGTTGGTTAAGCGACTGCCTTCGGCTCAGGTCATGATCCTGGAGTCCCGGGATCAAGTCCCACATCGGGCTCCCTGCTCAGCAGGGGGTCTGCTTCTCCCTCTGACCCTCTTCCCTCTCGTGCTCTCTGTCTCTCATTCTCTCTCAAATAAATAAATAAAAAATCTTTAAAAAAAAAAAAGAAAAGAAAGAAACCACTCTGCTGCTAGCAGAGGATCGATTCAATCTCAAAAACGTGCATGCTGGGGACGCCTGGGTGGCTCAGTTGGTTAAGAGTCCGACTCTTGGTTTCTCTCAGGTCAGGAGCTCAGGATCCTGAGATCGAGCCCCGTATCGGGCTCCCGAGCTCAGCGGAGAGTCTGAGATTCTCTCTCTCCCGCTCCCTCTGCCCCTCCCCCTGCTCGCATGCACGCTCTCTCCCTCTCTCTCCCTCAAATAAATAAATCTAAGGGAAAGTACACACTGCATTTCAGTGCCCAGAGGTGAGGGCTCACCAGCACCTCCACCCACAAAACACCCAGCATTCACCAAAAGCACCATCCAATTGCACCCTTATGCTTTTCCACCTGCTTCCGCATCCACCTGGCTCCTTAATGGGGGGCAGTAGGGCAGGCAGGAACTAAAAGGAAACACTACATCTGACATCTACCAGCACTTAACTCTGAGAGGCATGATTTCTGATTTCTTTTTACTCTACCTTTTTCAAATTTTTTTTTTTTTAAGATTTTATTTGAGAGAGAGAGAGAGAGCAGGAGCGGTGGGGAGGGGTAGAGGGAGAGGGAGAAGCAGACTTCCCACTGAGGAGGGAGCCCGATGTGGGGGGCTCGATCCCACGATCCTGGGATCATGACCTGAGCCGAAGGCAGACGCTTAACTGACTAAGCCACCCAGGTGCCCCCTTCTCAAATGTTTCTAGAGTAAACCGTAACATCAGAAAGAATGCTATTAAATTGATATACAGTGTCAATACATCACAATATTATTCCAAATAGCTTAAAAACCAAAGTCACCTCTTTCAGGAAGCCTCCCGGATGGCCACTCATTTGAGGATGCTACCTCTGAACTTCATATCACCTCCACCATTGTGTGTATGTCCCTGTTTTGAAAGTAATTCTTTTCTGGTCCATTTCCCCCACCACAGTGGGAGTTTCTAAGAGCAGGGACTTTGCCTTGTTTGTCCATACTCCAGTGCTTGGCAATATTGGTAAATATTGACATCAGTTGAAAGCCAATGCTCTAAGGAGGGAGGCAGGGGGAAGGGAAGAACCACCCCAAATCCTTCCTTTGTGTGTGCCGAGAAATGCACGCATTGGCAAGTGCATAGAGTATAACTAGGGTGTCCGTTCACTGCCAGGAGTGGGTGTAGATCAGTACAACCCTTTCGGAAAACTGGCGGCATCTACCAAAGCCGAAACGCACATATGTCCTCTGACCCATCTATCTCCAACAGAAATGTACACACGTGCGTTCACCAAAAGACCAGTATGGGAACATTCACATCAGCTCTGTTCGTCCGGCCTCAGAACTGCTCCACCTTCAGCAGGATGGAGAAATACACTGTGTGAGTTCTCAGAATGGAAATCTAAGCAACAGTTAGGATGAATGATCATGATCAACAACTCCACACAACAGGGATGAATCTTGCCAAGGTAAAGTTGACTGGAGGAAGCCAATCCAGGAGTACATAGAGAGTAATTCCCAAGATACAAAGTATAAGGACAAAGCGAGGGGTCAGAAGCAAGGGGTTAGAAGACAAGACAAAGGTTACACTTGAGGGTGTGGAGACCGAAGGGGGCACAAGGGACTTGTGATTGATCTGCAGGCTGGTTACATGGGTGGATTCCGTCTGAAAATCAAACAAGCGGTCGATGTGTAATATTGACACTTTTCTGCATGAATGCGTGTATGTTCTATTTCAAGAAGATAAAAACAATACTAAGAGCTTAGGTAAACAATCTATAAACACAGAATGCAAATGACCTGTGTATTGCACGTCACTGTTTATGAAGACTTCCATCATGATTTCTCACTAGTAACCCCTACAGTGGACAGAGGCGGGCTGTGATCTCCTTTGCAGGTGAGAAAACCAAGGCTCATGATAGTTCACCATGCACTGAAAAATAGGACTTAATCCTCTCTGCCCCTTGGGCCCAATACAAACAAGGAAATAAGGAAAAAGAAAAGTCAAGGGTGGCCCCAGGAGATCTAAAGGGCTCATCCAGCCTGCATGATTATTCTTATTTGTTTCTCTTCTCTGTCAGCCTGATGCTCTGGGAGAGTAAACATCATTTTCCCCGTTTTTGAATCCCCAACCCTGTGCACACAGAAACAGCTCTGTAAATGCTAACTTAATGAAAAGCCTCAAGATTCAGGCTGGAATGCTCTGAATTTTGGCCCCAGGGATGTGGCTTTGAGACCCCCTGTCCTAGAGACAGACAGGTGCCTTCTCGTGCTTTCTCCCACTGCCTCTGCCTGAAAAGGAGAGGGGGGTGGAATCTAGGAGACCCTTCAGAAGCCAGAGTCTGCTCTGCGGGCTCCTCCTCTTGGCCCCCACCGCCACCCAGAGGCTCCAAGCCTGCTCTCTCTTGGCCCTGGTGATGGGCTCAGTGGGGCCCAGTCGGGGGCTGCAGGGGCCCTGGCTGCCCACCACCCTCTGCCAATGCTCTACTAGCTCAGAACGGAGTCTCGAGTGTGTGCCAGGCCCACTGCCCCCCACCTCCCAGCTGGACCGTCTCCACCAGGCTCCCAGCTACGTGCTCTGATTACTCATGACAAGTATGCAGAAGCCCTAACTGGGCTCTGGTCCCTGGAGAAGGAGCAGCTCCTTGGCAGGTCAGGAGAGGGGAGCCGAGGGGCTGAGCCTTGGCCCTGAGGACTGACTCAGCGTCCTGGGGCAGAGGGCATGGGAGCCCCTTAGAGCCATGCAAAAAGCCAGTCCTGAGTGGCTGGGTCCCAAAAGGTCCAGGGCAGTTGACAGATAAAAATCACTACCATTTCTTGGGCACTCATGTGGTACCGAACACTGTGCTAACTGTTGACATCTGTGGTCTTACTTAATCTTCACAGCAAGTGTCATTAGCCTGTTGAACAGTTTAGGAAACTGAGCAAAGGATCTCAGCGAGTCCATGGCCAAGTGTGATTCAATCCCAGGCTGACTCTTAACCTCTCTGGGCCTTGGTTTCCCCACCACGGAGAGCAAAGAGAGACCAGTGCCCACCCTTTCTCTGTCCCGCCAAGAGCGAATTGTAGCCAAATGAGTTCAGGGCAGGAGATCTGGCAGGGGAGGGAGTTAGGCCCAGGCGAGTTCTCCTACCTGAGTGGCCTGGCCAGGCGGCAGGTGAAGAAGCAGAGGAGGCTCAAGGCCAGCATCAGGAGGAGGAGGCTGAGGACCGCTGTGAGGACCATGTCCAGGGTGGGGGACAGAAGAGTCATCTTGGGGCAAAGAGGGCCCCACAGAGCCCCCTGTCCACAGCCCCCTGCACACTAGCCTTGGATGCTCTCTGCAAAGCCTTGAGTCAGTGGCCAGTGACCTGGCTTTGTTCCTTGGGGTTAATCTTTTAGGGATTAGCCCTGGAGGGATGAAACGGGATGGGTGGGGGGTGGGGAACAGCCCATGAAGCTCCCCTCCCCCCAAGCCAGGCCTTTTCCACCTGATGCCTGTTCATTCAACTTTGTTCATTCATTCTTCATTCCCAAACATTGAGTGAGCACCAGCTGTGTACCTGGTACTCTGTCCTAGGTACTAAGGACTCACTGGGGGAAGAGGATAGACAGGATCTCTGTCCTCTTGGAGATTCCTGACCACCCAGGGTAAAAAAAAAAAAAAAAGCACCTACTACGTAGTAGCCATTGTGCTGGTCACCCTGTGGGATAAAAGCCGCAGAAGGAAGGGCATCCCCGGCCGGCCAAGGTCATGATCCGTTATTCGTCTGAAGCAGCAACAGTGGCTGCTCGACCCCATTTACAAGCCCGGGCACGAGACTGCACTGAACCAGCCAGAGGGGGAAGCTATGTCCAGAATAAGAGGAACTGTTCTTACTGAGCACCCACTGTGTGCCTGGCCCCGTAAGACAGGCATCAGCATCCCCTCTTACAGGACGACGGAAAGGGAAGCTCAGAGTTGCAACGTTAGAGTTGGGATCTGAACCCAGATCGCCCAGCCTCCACAGCCGGTCACCCCGACCCCTGCACGGCCCCAGAACCGGGATAACACCAGCCCTGCAGGACAGCAGACTTCAGTAAAATCACCGGCTATCCCCGGAGAGTCAGCACACACAGGCTGGAGGTGGCTGAGCGACTGCCTGCCTGAAGGGCCCTTTCTGCTTCCGAAGTCCCCTCCCCATATCTCTCTTGGGTCCCAACAACATCTCATCAAGCCAGGATAGGGTTACGGTTCCCATTTTACAGATTCAGAAACTGAGGCTCAGAGAAGGGAAGCCACTAGACATACCCAGAGCTGACACAACACCAGCTGTGCCTATGAGGCCAGGCCTTGTCCAGCTACGCCTCCCGTCACCTGGGACACCTCAGACCCTATGGTACACAAAGCATTCAAGGTTAGGGGAAGAGGCTTTTTTTTTTTAAAGATTTTATTTATTTATTTGAGACAGAGAGAATGAGAGAGAGAGAGAGAGAGCATGAGAGGAGGAGGGTCAGAGGGAGAAGCAGACTCCCCGCCGAGCAGGGAGCCCGATGTGGGACTCGATCCAGGGATTCCAGGATCATGACCTAAGCCGAAGGCAGTCGCCCAACCAACTGAGCCACCCAGGCGCCCAGGAGAAGAGGCTTTTACCCTCTCGTGCCAAGAGGTCCCCCCTTTCCAGAAGGGCCACTAGGCTCCCCATGAAAATAGGAAATCCAGTGGTATGACTCCATGAAAGCCTCTTTTTCAATAGGCCCTTCACTCAGATTGCATCAGACCCTCACAGCATGCCAGTGATCCAGGCAGGGTTGGCTTATTGGCCCCCTTGACAGATAGGGAAACTGAGGCTCATCAGTAAAGTCACAAGGCCAGCACATTTGGGCCAGGCCCCAGACCACCCCCCTTCCCAGCTGTGTGACTTTGGGTCAGTCCCTGTACCTCTGAGCCTACAGCCATCGCCCGCTCGGGAGAGCACCTGCGATGTATCAGACACTGAGTGGGACATACGTGACCTCAGTTTAGTCCTCGTTAACAGCCCTGAGAGCTAGATCATTTGTCCCCCTTCCCAGGCAAGGGAAGGAAGGCCTGGGCAGTAGTGGGGGGAGGGGCGGACACGGTGGTGGAGATGATCCAGGCTCACACAGATGGAAGATGCTGACCACGCCCTGCACAGGACCCCTCAAGGAACCTACCTGGAGGTCACCCCTGCTCCAGGCTCTCTCTACCACAGCTGACCCAGAGACCCTCCCTGCCCCAGCCAGCTCCCCAGGGCTGGAACAGCTCAGCTCTAAGACTCCCCCCACCCTCCAGCTTCCCAAATCAATAGGAGACCCAAAGAGTGTCACCTTGTGCTCCCTAGCCTTACTTGGCTGGGCCAGAGGGCAGTTTTTTGTCCTTGGGGAGCCTCCAGGCTAGAAGTCACAGCCCTGGAAAGTCTGGGCTGGGGAGGGTCCTTTGAGCAGATCTCCCCAAACCAGGCCACAAGAATCACTTGGGGGTGAATGCAGGGGTTGGGGGGGGTCCTACTCCCAAGCGATTTCCTGGGGAGGGGGACAGACTGGGAAATGTATGAGAGTCATGGAGGTGTTCTTTACAGTGATTGGGAGGTAGTTAAAAGTGCGTGTTTGTGTATCTGTACAACTCCAGCCAGGGGCTAACAGTATTGCTAGGTGCTGAGGACCTGAGGAGCTTTGCGTGAAGGGAGCATAGAGAAAGAAAAGGGTGTGGCTGATTCAACTTTAAAAGGAGATTAAAGAGACACACCAACCCCCAAATTCCCCATTCTCCCCCACAGGACCTGCTGAATCATTCTGTGAGCAGATGAGTTTGGGAAACACTGCTTTGCAGACTGTCCCATTGCCCAGATGGGAAGACTGAGGCCGAAAGAGGAAAGACTTACCCCGGTTGCCCAGCTCCTCCTTCCCATGGACACACACAGGGAACAATCAGAATGAGAACAGGCGGAAGCCAGCACCCTCTGGGCTGTCAAGCTGGGCCTTCCTGGCTCTTCGAAGGAGCTGTGGCGGCAGCAAGTGCTGAGTGTTCCCCGAGCTGCCAGCAGGCTAGGGACTGGGATGGGGCTGGGGGGCCTGCTAGAGCACCGAACTGGGCTGCAGCAGCTGCCTGGGGAGGAACACTGCAGCTGCAGGGTCAGAGAGAGGGGACACGGAATCCCTCTCTCAGCCAAGCCTGGCGTCTCTGGCAAGCCTTGCTGGCCAGGACTTCATTCATTCACTGACGTAGGTTATTTATGGCTGCCATGAAGCAGCCTCCGGGTGTAGGGCTCAGGAAGGAATGTGTGGTGGTCAGAGTGGGCTGCAGGTCAGACCCAAGGAGGGACTTCCCCAGAGGGCACTGGGCCAGATGCTGGGGACAGGGCAAGGCTCAGCCCTCCAGCTGCTGACAGCACGCCATGTGGGCAGAAAACAGATGTGCAAGTGCCCGGGGAGGCATGGTGTCAGCCCCGCTGTCTGCCAAGCCGTTGCGTCTTGAAGGCTCAGCCAAGACACCAGCTGTCCCCTGAGCACTTCCAGTCTCAACATCTCTGTACACAGTGTTCCCTGGTCTAGAATGTTCCCTGCTGTCCGCTCCATGAAGTCTTCCCATCATCCTTCCACCTTGATAGCTCTGCAGAGCTGCCCCGCACCCCCGCCTCAGCCCATGCGGTGGGTACGACTCCTCCCCAAGCTCCCAGAACCTAGGTCACCCCATCAGAGTCTTAGAGAGCCACTGGCCATCACCCCCTTACCATGGCATGAGCTCTGCTGATGGTGGCAGGCCCAAGGCTGGCAGGGCTGGGCGCAGAGCTGTGCGGCCAGGGAATGTCGGTGGCTGGGTGAGAGGGCAGTGCGGTCAAGGGGTGAGTGGCTGAAGACGCAGCTCAGCAGCAGGAAGAGCGAGCCCTGGAGCCGGGGCACCGGGCTCGGACCCTGCCTCTGCCCCTCGAGCTGGGAAGCTAAGGGCCGCCGATCCCACCCTCTGTGTCTCCGGCTTCTCATCTGCAAAGTGGGAGACTAACAGAAACCACAGAAACTAAGGATTGTAGGAGTTAATAGACGAAGGGGCTTAAAACAGGCCACAGGGCATGGGAAGTGTTCGGTGACTGCCAGCCAGCAGCCGGGATTAGGAGTGGGGGAGGATGGACGGATACGCCAAGGACAGGCAGGGAGAGGGGCACACGAAGGTCTGGAGCAGAAAATGGACTGACCGTTCCCTGCTCACTCGGCCAGGCAGCTAGTTACCCTCAGGGCTTTCCCACAGACCTGCTTGTCTGGAAGGCCCCACCAGAGGCCCGCTGCACAGCTCCACGTGGCAGGAGGAGGGGGGTATTTAGTGAAGGGGAAGGGGGCAAGGTTCCAGTTCTTCGAGTCAAAGGGCTCCACGTCTCCACACGGGGAGCAAATAACCCACCACGCAGCCCGACATGTTCTTTTCCTCGAAGGGGAGAGAGAGAACATCCAGGATCTGCCAGGAAGGTTCCATGGATGGAGTGGAAGGCAGGCCAGGCTGGAAGGATTGGGGGGGAGGGGTTGAGATGAACAGAGACAAGGGTGCCCCTGACAGGTGGACAGAGGGGGCAGCCCAGACCGGCCACAAAGGGCTCTGCTCGCGGAGCTCAGCCCGGTCGAGAGCACGTCCTGCGTGTCCCTGCACACGGACATGCCAGCCCATCTTACAGGTGCGGACGCTGAAGCTCAGGCGTGTGCCACTTGCCCGAGGCCACACAGCAGAGCTAGAATCAGAGGCCTCAAAGGCCTGGGTTCTGGAGCCAAAGCTTTTCTGGGACTCCCTGGGGCATCTGGATGGTCTGGATGCCACCAACTGGCTCTGTGGGCAGAGGACTGAAGCCAGTCACGGTCCCACTAGTGGGAGGAGAGCTGACACGGGGGTGGAGGGGGGATGGCAGGGCCCCGAAACCCGTGCCTGGGGCCTGAGATGGCTGAGGGCCTGGCAGAGGAGGTCAGGGATGGCTGCTCTGTGGGCACACAGGCTTCCAGCATCCCACGGACAGTACATGGCGGGGGGGGGGCACGTGCTGTGTTCTCTCTGAGGTGCCTGCCACCCCCAGACTTGGGTACACTCAGCACTCCTGCGGCAGGAGCCCCTGTGCTACCAGGACACCGGACTGTCCATCCTTGTTCTCACAATCGACAACACGATAAGGCAGGCACAGGGAGGGTGCACGCCTCCCCGGGGTCACACAGCACATCAACAGCAGGGACAGGGCTCCAGAGGAACCAGCTACGATGTGGGGGCTCTGACTGGAAGCACAAGGCAGTCTCCAGCCTAGTGCCAGTGTCTTGGAATTCCAGACGTGAATGATCTGTGTCACCTGAAGAGAACCATTCAAACTGAGACCATTCTAAAAAAGCCCTCATTTCACACTTTGTCATTGTGTTCTTAATCACAACAAACCTTTTCATAGCCCTTACTACGTGCCAACCATTGTTCGGGAAACACTTTACCTCCATCCACTCATTTAATCTCTACAACCACCTGCCACGTAGGCACTATTATTACGCCCATCTTGCAGGTGACAGAGCAGAAGCACAGAGAGGTTAAGTCCCTTGTGCAAGGTTACACAGCCAGTAAGGGGCCGAGCCAGATCTCAACATTCCTTGTGGATGTTTCTATCTCCCGGGGCCAAGCGTAAACCCCTAAGCAGCCGGCGAGTCTAGAAAGGAAGCACGTTTGCTCCAGCTGCAGCGTGAGTAGTCCGTGTCTGTGGATGAATGGACCACGTGCAGCTACTACTGGGCTCGGGCTCCTTACACTCATCCCACGTCACCCCAGTCCTCTGAGGGAGGACTTCCCCTTATCCCCATTTACAAAAGAGAGGTGAGGTGAGGTGACTTACCCGAGGTCGCGCGGCGTGAGTGAGCCTAGACACACGCCTCCTCCCCGCCCCACCCCACCCTTACTCCAGCGGGTCCTTGAGCAGATCACTGGACCACCCCGGCTCTCCCCACACCCCGCCCCCCAGGCCCACGCACCCTGGCAGCCTTTCCGTGGGAGAGGAAGCCACCATTCCACAGCCCCCACGTGGGCCCTGAGAGAGGCCGAGACAGCTCAGGATGGGGGAAATAGGCAGTGAACTTGTAACCTGCTGGGCAGCGGCCAACACAAGCAGCATCCCTGGGTGGCATGTGCAGGGGGCTCGCAAGCACCGTGCTGGCGTCAGGGCTGGGAGTACACGGATGTTCCCAGAGATAGCACGCTGCAGCTGGCCCTGGATAAGCACGTCCCTCACATTCCCGGAGAACCTTCCAGCAGGAGGAGGAGACTAATGCCCCTAGTGCATTTGCTGGAGACCCCAGGAGGTGGCAGGGCAGGGAGACCGCCTCGCCCCGCAGGAAACCTGAGCCCACGGAAGTGAGGGTCCCACCCGAAGGGTGCCCAGCTCAGCAGAGTGCCTATCGCTTACAGGTTTCTCGACCTTGGGCACGTCACTTCACCTTTCTGGGCCTCAGGATCCTCCTGTGTCCCAGGCAGACCATCATCGTGTGTGCCTGACTCCGTACGATTGTTAAGCATAAGAATACAATAAACCGGGAGATAAATGCCCCAGGCTTGGCACATTAAAACACTCAACGTTAGCTGGTAGTAACGGGCAGAACGAGCATGCCAGGCCCCTTCGAAGCACTTCACATGCACTGACTCGCCTAACCCGCACAGCAACCCTCCCGTATGGGCCATCAATGCTCCCACGGTACAGAGAAGTTCAGTAACTTGGCCAAGGTCACACAGCTATGAACAGGACACTATGGAGATGGAAAGGGAGAGGCTCTTAATGGAGCACCTACTATGTGCTGGAGCTTTTGGCTCTGCCTTCCAAGGATCCTATGAGGTGGGAATTATCAGCTCTGGGTCAGGAGACAACACTGAGACTCGGGAAGTAGGAGGGAGGAGCAGGGTCACACAGCCATCGCGTGGGAGAGCTGGGATCTAGGCCAGGCCTGGCTGGCTCCACAGCCAGTACTTGCTACTACCCCCAATCCAGCCATCTGCCAGGACAACTTCCATCACCGGCGGCAAGAGCCGAGGCCTCTGCCGCCCCAGGCACAGGGAGCCCTGCGTCAGTGTGCCGGATGATCTCGTTCCGCCTGTGTATGCGTGCGCACTGCAGTCCTGGCCCCGAGTGCTGCAGGGTTGTGGTGTGCCCGGCCCCTGCCCCACCACCCCACCACCGGCCCTGAAGTCAGGCTGCTCCCTCCGCCCCCTGCCAACTCCCCTTGGGCGGCCTCCATAAGGGGAGGGGCTTCGCTTGGTCACATTGTCTCCCTCCCGCCCAGGACAGCCCTTTCCAGGTTTGTAACTCCTCGGAGAGGCTGAGATGGGCAGGGGCAGCCCAGGGGTACAAGTCAGGGTCCTGGCCAAATAGTCTCGAGCTGTTTCTTCCTCTGTGAAGCAGGGATAATAAATGCCACTCTGCCTCCACGATCAGCTTCTTGGGAGGGAAGGAACTTTTCGAACTGTAAAGTGCTGTGCAGATGTTCCGACGGCTTTCCATGGCTCCCCTTCTGATGACCATAGTGGGTACGTGCTGGGATCTCTGGCCACCCGGAATCCATTCCCCCTTCCTGACAATACCGAAGTCTCCTTGGACAGCAGCCCTCCCCCTCTCAGCCCCGTGGTTTGGATGGGATTGATCCCCAGCCCTGGCAGCTCCAGGTGGGCCCTGATTGGCTTACACTGGAAGACTCTCCACCTGGATGGTGTGTTGTTAAGGTTGAGGCCAGTGGCAGGGAGCACTGTGTGGAGCCTAAAGGTGGAGCAACTCCTTAGAATCTGGAGTCTTGGGTAACATTGCTTGAGTCCCTGGATGCAGCCATGCCTGAAGCTCACTTCTGAACATCCAGGTTACATGAGCCAATTCGTTCCCCTTATTGCTTGCCTTGGATTTCCTGTTTCTTGGAACACAGTCTGACCTCAGAACTCCAGTTCAGTAAGTTTTTCTGATCCCCTTATAATGTAAGCAACTACATTACGTCATGCTCAGCCAGCTGTTCTTACCAAAGGATAAAGCTTGCAAACAAGCTAAAGATGGGTCAACACATTTCAAGTGCAACTGAACACAAGTTAGGTTTTCTTTTTGGAATCTATAAACCCTTGGAACCATAGGAGGTCTTTGAACAGGACCTAACAACCCTACTACAGGCAGGACTGAGACCCTCCCCTTCCAACAGCTGTTGTCAGTGGAGTTTAACTCTTTGACCCGTTCCAAGTGTCTACTGTGTGCCTGGCCCTACGCTCAGCAGTGCAGGTGCAAAGCTCTGCCTTGTAGGCCCTTCAGTCTAGTGAACCCATTTTCACTGGGTTTTATACAAAAGCCCCAGGAGGTCGGAGTACCGGGGGAAATACTGCTACGCCCGTTTCACAGAGAAGGAAACGGAGATGCAGAGAGGTGAAGTGACCTGCCCAAGATCCTTCTGCTAAGGAGGGGCCAGGCCAGGCCATGCTCTGGGATCTGCCTGGCTCCAGACCCAGTGCTTTCTCTCCTAGCCCTTGGGGTGCAGGGTTGGCACAGGGCTGTCATTGTTCCGAGGCAGCTCGTGCCCTCAGAAGTCAGAGTGGCTTAAGGAGCTGAAGAGAAGGGTGGTGGCTGGCTGGCTCAGTCAGTAGAGTGTGACTCTTGATCTCAGGGTCATGAGTTTGAGGCCCACGTCAGATGTAGAGATTACTTAAAAAAATAAATAAATGCAATTTAAAAAAAATTCTAAAGAAGAAAGCCAAGTATCATGGGCTTCCTGTTTGCCTGAGGCTCTTGGCTCTGTGAGAAGCCCCAGTGCTCAGGCCCATCCAGCTTTACTATCCTATGGGACTCTCCTCCTGCAGGCTGTGACCAGTGAGGGACCAGGCACCACCCAGAAATCTAGGCCCAGATGCTTTCACAGGCAGCCCTGGGCACCCCAAATGAGCTGTCCCAGCCTCTACCCTGCATCTCCAAGATCCAGCTGGTACTGACTGAGCATCGCCTACACACTAGGGCCTTCCCTATTTGTTATTCCACCAACATTCGGTGGACCGCTGTTTACTGAGCACCTACTACAGCTGGAGGGTACTCTACGCACTGAACAGAGCCACCCAAATCCCTGCTGGGGTGAGCAGACAACAAAGAAGTAATAAAGTCAACAGGATGCCAGGTGGTGCTAAGCCTGACGGAGAAAAAGGAGGCAGGGAGGACAAGCAGGAGATGGTGCGAGCAGTTTTAAATAGAAAGGTCAGAGAAAGGCTCACGCAGCAATCATCTCATTTGCCCTTGCAGTAATCCCTCGCAGCTGAGCATGTGATTCCCAAACTGCAGATAAGGAAACTTCAGGAAGCTTCAGGATTAAATGTGGTGTCCGCCTACATATGCTAATCTAACCAGGTGCTGCTGGGCTCCCCGATGCCCTCTCCCCAACTCTACCAAATGGCACTAGAGGCCCTTTTGCAGATGATGCAAGCAAGGCTCTGAGAGGCAAAGCCTCAAGCCCAGGCCCGCAGGTGCACAGAGAGGCTGGGGTTCAGCCCTGGTGCCACCCTGTGCAGCTGCCTCTGGGCAAGGCCCACATCTACTTCCACAGGACTCGCAAGCTCTGGGCTTGTTGAAACTCAAGCCTCCTCTTTGCTGATTCCCTGTCCTCCAAGAGTCCCCTTCGCTTTCCCAGAGCCCCTGTGGCTCTCTATCCCAGGTCATATGAGCCCCTAATTAACTTCTGGCCCATCACTAAACCCACATTTGTGTGAAACCTCCTAAGACATCCTGTGTATGGCCAAGGGCGGGCAGACAGCTGGAATACATGTGTAAGGGGGTGGGGAGCTTCTCACTGAGCTTTCCCATCTGGGATCTGTCCGGGAATCCCCAAAATCCCTGTGTAATCTTCCTGAACCCTGGAGCATAGCGGAAAGACCTTGGCCATGGAGGCGGCGGCCATGGGTTGAGTCTGTGCAACTTTGAAAGTGACTCTGCATCTGGGGCTGCAGGTTCCTTATCTGTCAAACAAGGTTAGTCAAACCCGTCTTGCAAGGTTGTTGTAAAGATAAGATGCCAAGGAGAGTATCTGTTAAGAGATAAAACTCAATAGAAAGCGTATTTAGAAAACATTTAGCAGGGCCTGGCAGACAAACATCAAGAATTTGTTGAACTGAATAGAGAAGTTTGCATAATGGTGAACCACCACCAGCAACAGAACAACAGCTGTATTCATTATGCTCCTACCCTCTGAGGTAGGCATCCTCAGTACCAACCCCGTTTTACAGAAGAGAAAAAAAAAGCACAGAGAGGTTAAGTAACTTGCCTCTGATCACACAGCAGGCAGTGGTAGGGCTGGGACTAGGAACCTGGAACCTCTGAAATACAAACTTTCAACCATTACGCCAGGTTAGTAAACTGAGGCATTGAAATACAGTGATTAAGTGCTGAACCAGAAAGGGATCATGGGCAGCCCCACTCCAGAGCCTTCACTCTTAACTACCCCATCAGTTTGTCAGAGCCAAAAGAGACTCTAGGAATAATCTACCCTGACACTCTCGTATTTTTTTCCCAGCAGGTTCCTGAAATCCAGAGAGGTAGTATGATCCCCCCACCCCCACCCCCAAGTCAGACAGCCAGTGAGCTGAAGAATCAGGACAAGCAGCCAGGTTTCCTAACTCCAGAACCCCATGCCATCACTGGGTATCACACTGACCATAAGGGGCCATCAGGGAAGGTGGCTCAAGGATGCACCAGAATTTTTCCAGCAGAAGTGGAAGGAAGGCAGTCTCAGCAGAGGAAATAGCCCATGCAAAGTTCTGGGAGCCATGAAAGTCTTTTTTTTTTTTTTGGAGAATAGTAAGCTATGAGGTGCATGCAAAGGTTGGGGCAGGGGCAGATGATGAGGTTGGCTTTTCATATTAAATACTTCCACCTTGTTCTTTTTTTTTTTTAATACTTTCTTATTCTGTTCTATGTTGCCAACATCTTTCCTTATTTCTTTTGCACGTTTCTAATGCTTATTTAAAATTCTTTAAAAAATAAATAAATAAATAAAACAAAAACAAAAAAATAAAATAAAATAAAATTCTTGGTCCAGGGTTGCCTGGGTGGCTCAGTCGGTTAAGCGTCTGACTTCGGCTCAGGTCATGATCCCTGATCCCGGGGTCCTGGGATGGAGCCCCAAGTCCAGCTCCATGCTCAGCAAATCCCTGTGCCCCTGCCCACCAAGCTCCTGCTCAAAGCACACGCTCGCTCGCTCTCAAATAAATAAAATCTTAAAAAATATAAATAAAATCAAATTCTTGGCCCATCTGTTCTAATACCACGGACTCAGCGGTACCCCTAATCAATGTGCTGTTTTTCTGTGGCAGCCACCGTGCTCCAGGTGGTGGCGCAGTGGCTGGCCGTGCAGTGGGTGCAGGGATGCCACACGGTCCTGAAAGGAACAGTAAGGGAAGACATCCGGCTCCTGGATCCTCTTCCTCAAATTAACACCCGAGTAACAAAACAGCAAAACAGCAAAATATCACTAAGCCTAGGAAATTATGGAGAAAACAGAATCTCCTGGGGAGATCCAAGGGGGTTTTAAACTGGTGTGTGGAGGGGGTTGGTGTGGCAGCCAGGAGAAGGAGCGGGACGTAGTCTTTAGGGTGGTGGAACACATTAGAAAAGAAAATCAGGTTTGAGTTCTGCTCAAACCTGATGCCCCTTTGCATCAGGCCTTCCCCAGTAGACACTCCCTTCCCCAGCACACCCACTGCCCTGGACCACTCGCTTGGACCTGAGTGTCTGCTCAGGCAGATGGCCTGAGTGTCTGCTGGGGCAAAACCAGGGTGAGGGGCACCTGGCTGGCTCAGTCTGTAGAGCATTCGACTCTTGATCTCAGGGTTGTGAGTTTAAGCCCCAAGTTGGGTGCAGAGATTACTTAAAAATAAAATATGTATTTTTTAAAAATTCTATTTATTTGCCAGACACAACGAGAGAGAGAAGCAGGCTCCCCGCTGAACAGGGAGCCCAATGGGGGATTCGATCCCAGGACCCTGGGTTTATATCCTGAGCTAAAGGCAGACGCTCAAGCGACTGAGCCACCCAGGCGTCCCAAAAATAAAATCTTTAAAAAAAAAAGAAAGAAAACCACACCCAACAACCCTGGAGCAAAATCAGGGCAGTGCAGCAGGCAATGTGGGGTTGCAGGAATCAAGAGGAAACCAACAGGCCTCTGGTCTCTCCACCACCCACCCCTTCCGTTCCAGACCTCAGGGCTGGTGGATTCTGGTCTAACCAGATAGCCCCCTTCCCTGCCTGCTGCGCCCTGGGGTGCTGGAAGTGAGGCCCAGTCCTGGGGCGCTGGGTTACCTGGGGAGGGGAATGGCAATGCCCAACTGAGGGTCTCCACTCTAGGCTGTCATCTACTTGGGCTCATTGGTGTTGACAGAGACTAGGGTCAGGCTTAGATTCCTAGCCCAGTATGCAGCACCAGATAGAATTGCTGAACCTACCCCCGTGACACACACACCCGACCCCCCGAGAAATTAGATCACGGGTTAAAGAACAGGGAATCCAAGGAACACAATGGCTTCAAAACAAACTGATTAGATACCACTGGAATCAGCTGTATTCAACAGATGGACTGAGAATTTTAAATAAGCATTAGGAACACACAAAGTAAGGAAAGATATTAGCGATATAAAACAGATCAAGTGTTAGAGAACCCAAGTGGAAATATTCTGTATGAAAAACCAGTTGAAATAATGAAGGTAAGAAGTAGAGTGGAAAGAGGAAACAGACACTTCCAGGAAGAAGCCAGGAAGGATTAAGAAACAGAAAAGATTAAAGAGAGAGGATAAAACATCAGTTAAACATTAAAACGTCAACCCCAACCTTACTCCATTATTTGAAATGGATCATAAACCTAGTTACAAAAGCCAGAACCATAAAGCTTCTAAAAAAAAACATAAGAGGATATCTTTGTGACTTTGGGGAAGACAAAGAGTCCTAACCTCATAAAAGGAAAACAAAACAAAACAAAACAAAAAAACTGATAAACTGGACTTCATCAATAGTTAAAATTTCTGCCCATCAAAAGATACCATAAAAAAAAAAGATGCCATTAAGAAACTGAATAGTCTGAGTGTGTGGGTGGCTCATCCATTAAGTGTGTGACTTTGGCTCAGGTCATGATCTCAGGGTCCTGGGATCCAGACCTGCATCAGGCTCCCCGCTGAGTGGGGAGTCTGCTTCTCCTTGAGCCCGCTTCTACCTCCTTCCCTCCCCCGACCTGCTTTGCCCCTCCCCCACTCACACATACATAAAATCTTAAAAAAAAAACTGAAGAGACAAGACATATAATGGAAAAGAACATGCATAGTACATATAACTTACAAAGGACTGTATCCAGTAAATAACTACTAAAGTTGACAATCAAATGATTAACAACCACCCCTCCTACACACACACGCGCGCACACAGGGAAAACTGCTCAGCAAAAAAGGTGTGAACAAAGAACACAACAAACAGATGTATTTCAAAAACATTATGCTAAGTGAAAGAAGCTAAACATAAAAGAGTACATGCTGTGTAATCCATCTATATGAAACTCCAGAAATAACCAATCTAATCTACAGTGAAAGAAATCAGAATAAAGATTGCATTTGGGAGGCAAAATGGACTGGAGAGGGGCATGAGGGAAATTGCTAGAAAGATAGAAATGTCTTTTTTAAATCTTGGTTTGGGATCATGGTTACAAGGTAATGTATACTTGTCAAAACACATGGAATTGCACACTTAACATCTGTGCATTTTATTGTACGAAATTGTACATTAACAAAAAGAAGTGTAAGTGCCAACATCTAGATATTTCAAGAGATAATGAAGATAACCTTAGAACTAAAGAAAGACCAAAGATCTCCCTTTGAAAAGGCCCCAAATATACCAAACAGGACAGAGAAGGAAAAATGCACACTTAGAAATATTACAGTGAATATCAAAAGACAACAAAAACATTCTAAAGTCTAGAGAAAAACAGATCACTTACAAAGGAATAGGTGTCAAATTGAATTGACCAAAGTACCAAAGGAAAAGAATCTGAACCAAGAATTTTATATCCAGGGATGCCTGGGTGATTCAGCCAGTTAAATGTCTGCCTTCGGCTCAGGTCATTATCCCAGGGTCCTGGGATTGAGTCCCGCATTGGGCTCCTTGCTCAGTGGGGAGCCTGCTTCTCCCTCTGCCTGCCACTCCCCCTGCTTGTACTCTCACTCTCTCTCTCTCTAGCAAATAAAATAAAATCTTTAAAAAAAAAAAAAGAATTCTATATCCAGCTAAACTGTCATTCAGATACTAAAGTCTACATTGAAGGGCTCACATTTGTCCAAAAAGACACCCTCTAAAAAACTTTAAGTTTTTTTAAGATTCTATTTATTTATTTGACAGAGGGAGAGAGCACAAACAGGGGGAGTGGCAGAGGGAGCAGCAGCCTCCCTGCTGAGCAAGGAGCCCGATGTGGGACTTGATCCCAGGACCCTAGGATCATGACTTGAGCCAAAGGCAGACGCTTAACTGACGGAGCCACCCAGGCATCCCTAAAAACCTTTTTCAGTAACTACTTAAGTAATACAAACATAAGCAGATACTAAAGGTATGTGAAGGCAGAGCAAATAACAAATAAAATTTAGTGTTTTAAAAAAAATTCCCAGAGCAAAGAAAAGAACAAGAGGAACATATATCTTTTTTTTTTTTTAAAGATTTTATTTATTTATTTGACACAGAGAGAGACAGCCAGAGAGGGAACACAAGCAGGGGGAGTGGGAGAGGGAGAAACAGGCCTCCCGCCGAGCAGAGAGCCCAATGCGGGGCTTGATCCCAGAACCCCAGGATCATGACCCAAGCCAAAGGCAGACGCCTAACGACTGAGCCACCCAGGCGCCCCGAGGAACATATATCTAAAAATAACTCAGTGCTAAAAAATCTGGAAAATTTTAAATGTGATGTCACAGGGGCTGAAGGGCAAGTCAGTGAATATGAGGGCTTAAGAGGGAGACCTGGTCTTTGTATGGAAAAATTATAGCCGGCAATCTTTAAGTAATAAAACATTAAAATGAAAGAAAAAGCAAGATAAATTGAAATAAAAATGTAGGAAGGCAGAAACAAAAGTACATAGACACATTCTTTTCAGGAACACTCAAAAAACAGTTTAAAAATCATTACATACCAGGCCATAAAGCGAGTCTCTTTTATTTTTATTTATTTTTAAGTAATCTCTACACCCAACATGGGACTCAAACTCAAACGCAAGATCAAGAGACACATGCTCTACAACTGAACCAGCCATGTGCTCCAACTTTCTCATTTTATTTTATTTTAAAGGAATAAAGGATTTTAAAGGATGCTTTATTATTTTTTATTTTTTTTAAGATTTATTTATTTGAAAGAGATTGACAGCACATGGGGAGGGGCAGAGGGAGAGGGAGAGAAGCAGACTCTGCTAAGCGCAGAGGTCCACTCAGGGCTCGATCTCACAACACTGAGATCATGACCTGAGCTGGAAATCAAGAGTCACACTTAACCGACTGAGCCACCCAGGCGCCCCTCTAAGTCTCTCATTTTAAATGACCGGTTTTCACATAGCCACATTCTCTGACAATGGTACAACTAAGTTAGAAGTCATGTTCTTTTGTTTTATGTTCTTTAGAAATCATGTTTTTAAAAGGACAAACAATTCCCTATACACTCAGAAGTTAAAAGCATCTCTAACTCATGGATCAAAGAAGAGTCGTAGTAGAAATCTGAAATTACTGAGAACTGAGTGATAACAAAAACATTTATGTATCAAAAATTATAGAACACAGCAAAGAAAGGGTAAAAATTAATGAGTTAAGGGGCGCCTGAGTAGCTGAGTGGGTTAAGCATCGGACTCTTGGTTTCAGCTCAGGTCATGATCTCATGGGTGGTGGGATTGAGCACCTCATGGGGCTCCGTTCAATGAGGAGTCTGCTTGAAGATTCTCTCCCTCTGCCCCTATGCCCATCCCCCTCGGCTCTCAAATAAATAAATGGATTTTTTAAAATTAATGAGTTAAGCATCTAACTTAGGAAGTTAGAAAAAACAGCAACCCAAAGAAAGTAAGATTATAAAGAATAGTAATCAACACAACAGAAGACAAAGATTCATTTGAAAAGATCAAAGCCACAAATCCTTTAAAAAAAGTCAAAACTTGAAGTAAGATTAATTTTAAAAAATACAAAATAGAGCTAAGACACAACTATTATGGAAAAGGGGATACAATTTCTCCCTTTTCCTTTTTCCCTTCCCTTTCTTTCTTTTTTTTTTTTTTTAAGATTTTATTTATTTATTTGACAGAGAGAGCAAGAGAGCACAAGCAGGGGGAGCAGTAGAAGGAGACAGAGAAGCAGGCTTCCCGCTGAGCAGGAAGCCTGATGCGGGGCTCGATCCCAGGACCCGGGATCATGACTTGAGCCGAAGGTAGACGCTTAACCGACTGAGCCACCCAGGTGCCCCATGTCTTTTCTTTTCTTTTCCTTTTTTTCTTTTCAGTAGGCGCCAGGCTCAGTGTGGAGCCCAATGCAGGGCTTGAACTCATGACCCTGAGATTAACACCAGGGCTGAGGGGCGCCTGGGTGGCTCAGTTGGTTAAGCATCTGCCTTTGGCTCAGGTCATGATCCCAGGGTCCAGGGATTGAGCGCCACATCAGGCTCCTTGCTCAGCGGGGAGCCTGCTTCTCCCTCTGCCTGCAGCTCCCCCTGCTTGTGCTCTCTCTCTCTCACAAATAAATAAAATCCTTTAAAAATAAATAAATAAATAAAAGACTGCTAAATTGACCTATATTCAATTTTAGAATGTCAGTTTCCAAAATATGATTAGACTCAGGAATATAAAGAACTATGACAAACCAGTAAGAAAATGCCAAAAAAAAAAAGACAAATAGAAAAATGGGCAAAAGACAGTACCAGAAGAGGACTCACACATACTCATACTCATACATACTCAACCTCGCTGGTAATCTGGGAAATGCATCAAGTCTACAACGAGAAGTTGTTATACTTATTGGATTGGGAAAAATTAAGAAGTCTGACACCATGTGTTATAGAAGACACAAACAGCAGGACTTCTTACACGTTACCGGCGGGAGTGCAAAGAGATCCAACCATTTTGCTCTTTTTTTTTTTTTTTAAAGATTTTATTTATTTATTTGACAGAAACACAGCGAGAGAGGGAACATAAGCAGGGGGAGTGGGAGAGGGAGGAGCAGGCTTCCCGCGGAGCAGGGAGCCCGATGCGGGGCTCGATCCCAGGACCCCGGGATCATGACCGGAGCCGAAGGCAGACGCTTAACGACTGAGCCACTCAGGCGCCCCTCAACCATTTTGCTCTTATCTTGTAATGCTGAACAAATTTTCAGTACCCTATGACCCAACAATCAGTGGCTAGGTATACATCAAGAGAAAAGTCCTTTCTGCATGCATTATAGGACATGTACATAAATATTCATAAGTACTTTTTCTACACTAGCAAAAACCTGAACACAACCCCAATGCCATCAACAAGAAATTAAATAAAATTGTAAAATAATTACCTGGTGTATATATCACATATACAGCAAGCAGTTAAAAAAAAAAAAAAATGGGCACCTGGGTGGCTCAGATGGTCAAGCGCCTGCCTTCGGCTCAGGTCATGATCTCAGGGTCTTGGGATTGAGCCCCACGTCAGGTTCCCTGCCCAACGGGGAGCCTGCTTCTTCCTCTCCCTCTGCCTGCCACTCCTCCCCGCTTGTGCTCTCTCTCTCTGTGTCAAATAAATCAAATCTTAAAAAAATAATAATAAATAAATAATAAATTAATTTTTAAAAAAAAGAACTACTGAAGCGCCTGAGTGGCTCAGTCGTTTAAGCAGCTAACTCTTGATCTCAGCTCAGGTCTTGATCTCAGGGTTGTGAGTTCAAGCCCTGCGTCTGGCTCCAGCGTGGAGCCTACTTAAACAACCAGCGAAAAAAGAATTACAGCTACATGCAACAATTGGATCAATTTCAGCAATATAAGATTCAGTGAGAAAACCAAGTCCAAGGAGATTATATAAAGGATGGTACACCTTTGTAAAGTATATATAGGGGTGCCTGGGTGGCTCAGTCAATTAAGCATCTGACTTGGGGTCAAGTCATGATCTCAGGGTCCTGGAATTGGGGCAGGCTCTGCACTCAGCGGGGAGTCTGCTTCTCCCTGACTGTCTCTCTCCCTCAGATAAATAACACCTTTAAAAATAAATAAATAAAAATAAAAATTTAAAACTGGGAATGAGAAACCCTAGATTCAGGAGAGATTACCGCACATGAAGACAGTTAGTGGGAGGAGGTTGAAGGAGCTCAGAGAAAGATGTAAATTACTGTCAATATTCTAGTCCTGGTAGTGGATGATAGTTCATAGGGGCTTTAAATTGATTTACTTGCTTATTTATTTTAAAGATTGATTGATTGGAGAGAGTGCTGGTGGGGGAGGAGCAGAGGGAAAGAATGTCAAAGCAGCCTCCCTGCTGAGCGCGTGGGGCTTGATCCCACAACCCTGAGATCATGACCTGAGCTGAAATCAAGAGTCAAATGCTTAACCGACTGAACCACCCAGGTTTAAATTTACTTTTAATAATAAAATAGACAGAGGGCCATTGTGGACCAGTGATGAGATTGCCTGATACAAGGATCACGATTAGGCCATTGAAAGATCCCAGGGTCCATAGAATCACTTAAATGAAAACAAAAAATGCTCAGTGCTGGACATATACTATCTCATTGCATCCTCAACAGTCTATGAGCTAGAAACCATTACTGTCTCTATTTTATGAGTAAACTGAGGCTCAGTCACTTGGCCAGGGCCAATTACATGGAAGCCAGGTCTGAATGACCCTTCACCGGGTCCCTGTACCGCCCTTTCCCCCTTTTCCTCCTGTCAGACTAGGCAACGTACATAACTTTCTTGGCAAACACTAAGTGCTTAATAAATGCCCACCTTAATTCAGAGGGGCTGTGTGGGCATATTGGCAAAAAACTGGTTGATGGCTAGGGGACCTAGATCTAGTCCCGCCACCTCCCTTTATGACCTCGGGCGGGTCACTTTCCCTCTCTGGGCCTCAGCCACCCATTTGTGTTTGGAGAAGGCTGCAATGTCAAGTCCCAAAGGCCATTCCTACTCAAACTTTCTAAGGGGCCACCCAGCAAATGGGAGGTCACCCAATCCTTTATTTGTCCTGGCTGGCTCCCCTCATTCTTCCACAGCTGGTGGGAGGTCTACAAGTCTGGGTCCTGCCCACTTTTCTGACATCACCTCCTGGCCCCCAGCCCACACCACTCACCACTCACACCTTCTCTGCCCTGCTTTCCCCCCTCGGGGCTTTTGCACTGGCCCATCCTCTGCCTGGAACGCCCTTCCTCCAAGACTATGCTGGGCTCACTCCTCCTCCTTCAGGTCAAAGGCCATGCATCCTTTCCTTCCCTGCCCCTCCAGGTGAAGAGGCCCCCACTCCTGCCCAGTCCCCCACTATTTCACATTCCTATTTTCTTCCCAGCACTCCCACTGTCTGAAATTAACTTAATTATGGTGTGTCTCTTCCAGTACCATGGAGCTCCTAGAGGACTTGGTGTTGGTCGCTGCTGTATGCTCAGCACCTAGAACCACACCTGCCTATAGAAGATGCTCAGTAAATATTTGTTGGAGGGGTAAAAAGATAAAACACCTAACGCCACCTCCTCCAGAGATCCCTTATGGTCATTCTGTCCCAGGTTTGGTGGGGAGGCCTCCTCTGGTCCCATGGCTCTCGAACTTTCCCTAATCCTACACCACCTGGGAAGGGGTCTGTTTACATAAGCATCTCCCCCAAACACTGGATGTTCTCTGAAGGCAAAAACTAGACCAGATTCATGCATGAATTCCAGCACCTAGCTCTGGGTCCAGCAGGCAGGTGGACTAAGAAAATGTTTGTAGAATGAATGAATGAATGAATGAGTGAGTGTCCCCCACATTCATCTTTTCCCCCTTCCTGACTCTGCTTCTTCCTTTCTCTACCCTGACAGGTGCTAAGAAGTTGACACCCAGGTGAGTTGATGAGCAAGGCCACTCCAGCAGGAATACCCTGAAGTAGGGGAAGCCCCTTTCTTCCCCTCTTGCCCAGGAGCCACTTCAGGCCGCGAGGGGACAAAGCTGAAGGCCAGCACCGCGTCTCACAGGAATCCTCTCGGGCCTGCCCTGGCCAAACCAACAAGACAGGCGTTCTCCCCATATTTCACCCTCCATGACTGGCTGAGGAGGTTGGTGGGCCTGCCTCAGAGCCCGAGCTGGAGGCTTGCACAGCTGAGCAATCCGTGGCCAGGTGCCAGTTGGGAAACACTTATTCAAATCACGTAAGGTTCCACTTCCTCCAAAAGGGGGAAGTGGGACAGGCAGGCCAGCCCAGCCCAGGGATTCGGTGTTGGAGGAAATTTCAATGCCAAGTTCTCAGATAAGCCAGTGCTCTGACATTTCCCAACCCAGGAAGACCTTGGAAGGCTGGGATCGAAGAAACCCAGGAAGGTCAGGCCTGAGGCCAGATCCAGACGGAGGCTGGGGCCAATCTCCCACTGACATTTCTGAGTTAGCAGTGGCTTCAGCCAGGCTAATTGCCCTGGCCTCCCCCTGACCCTGGTTCCCAGAAACACAGGGACTGCCCTGCTGTGCCCCTCACCCCCATTTCTCCCTGCCCCCAGGAATCACACAGGGGATAGATAAACTTTGCACTCCTCAGCTCAGGGGGCCAGGAAGCGTCATGCAGTCTGTTCCTGCCTTTCACCTCCTCCCCAAGTCTGGCTCCAGAAGAACCAGGAGGTTCAGGAGTTTACACATTTGGCCTCCAGAGATTTATCTAGTATTAAATGATTACGGGCCCATACTCTGGAGGTTCAAATTCTGGCTTAACTGCTTATGAGCTGCAGGATCTTGAGTCCCTTTCTGTGCTTCTATTCTTTACCTTTAAAACCAGGGATTCTAGTACCTACTCCGTGGGGTACCTACTCCGTGAGGAGGCTAAGACGCCCAAACAGAGAAGGGCGTGTCAAACGCTTGGCAGGGGCCCACTGCAATAGGCACACGGTGAAAGGCCACTCTTACTGTCATTATTAAATACATTGAGGTTGATTGGAGCCAGGCCTGGAACTCTGGACCAGACATCTTCAGAAAGACACACCAGAGCCAAAACCAATCTGCTCAGCCGACTGGGAGGGAAAGAGGAAAGACCCCAGGCTCTGGGTCTAAATCCCAGCTCCACCACCGACCAGCTCTGTGACCCTGGGCAAGTTATTTCACTGCACTGAGCCTCCCTGCTGCCTGCAGGCTCTAGATCACAGCAGTACCTCCCTCGGAGAGGTCACTGTCCTTCCTCACCTGGAGAGGTGCTAGTCTCCGTTGCTGTCGGCTGTGGACAGTGCTGGGCAATTAGGGAGCTGACACGCTGGGGCTATCCCAGGCAGCGGGGAGGTGACAGGTTGGCTCCCCTTCCTGGAAACCTCTGTTTAGGCCCTGCCTCAGGGTGTGATGTGCAAGTATTCATTCATTCACCAAATACGCATTAAGTGTGCACCATGTGCCAAAAAGCATGGTACACATCGATGCAGCATGACGGCCGTTCCTACTAAGGAAATTAAGGTTGTTTGGCACTGAGGGTACATCTCTGAACAAAACAGATGAAAAGACCGGTCGGAGATAATCGTTGGCAGAACTCATACCTGACTAAGGGCCTGAGCTGTCAGTAAGGAAACTGGCTTGTCTTGCTGCCAATCACCACCAAACCATGAGTCGGTGTCATCGGCGGAGACGTGAAGACGCCAATGGACATGTAGGCAGGGCAGCCGGGCTCATCCTGGGGTGGCTCAGGTGTTAAACCCAGCAGGACAGCCTCCACAGGTTTCCCCATGGTAACAGAGTCCAGCTGGGCTGGGGAAAGCCTTGCCAGGTGTGACAGCCTTTCGTTAACCCAAGGATGACATGAACTTGCTGAAGGCAGGCACCTTGCCACACACTGGAATTCACCAAGGATTCGGATGGGGCTCTTACCCTCCAGGAATTCATACTCCGAGGCAGACACTCCATAGATAATCAGATTGCAAGAGTCTGGGGAAGGACCATTAGCCTGGGATCCTGATCTGAATTTGAGGGCTGATTTTGCCATCGGTTTGACCTGAGCCTCAGTTTCCCCTTTTGCAAAATGGAGACAATATTTTTGGGGGGCTGTTTTAAGGATTCATTTAGTTCATGAATTTAAAAAGAGCTTCAAAAGTACACCTGGCTGGCTCAGTTGGTGGAGCATGTGACTTTTTTTTAAAGTAATCTCTATACCCAATGTGGGGCCTCGAACTCACAACCTCAAGATCAAGAGTGGCATGCTCCACCGACTGAGCCAGTCAGGTGCCCAGGAGCATGCGACTCTTGAACTCAGGGTCAGGAGTTCGAGCCCCATGTTAGATATAGAGATTTCAAACAAATAAATGAATGGGCTTTAAAAATGGAAAAGTATGATAGGAGCCTGTAAACTGAGGTTGGGAGTATCATAGTGACTCATCCAGGGTCATATGGCTGATTAGAACAGGAGCTAGGAAGGCCAAGCCCTGCCCCACCTCAGTCAGCTGCACTGCTCCTGAGTTCCCGCCTCCCGCCCTTGCTCCCTGGGGCCATCGGTTCAGCAAGGCCCAGGGAACAGGTAGAACACTAAATCCCCTGGATCAGGGATTACCATTTCTTCCCTTGGGACTCCAGGCCCAATTTTCTAACCTGCCAAAGTGGAGATGCCATTTGCTGTGCCGTCCCCATCGGTCTGTGGGAGGTGCCACACGGGGAAGAGCACGCTCCACAGGTAAAGGGGTGGCACGGTCACAAAGGAGAAGTGAGGATGTTGAGCTGGGAAAGAGCACAGAGCCAGGGAGGGAGCCAGCTGCAGGGTTGCACAAATGTGTATTAAAATCTGGGCAGCCCCACTGAGTTCACCAGCCTGGGCAACTCAGGCAAATCGCTTCACCTCTGAGTCATCTCCTTCACTTCAAGAATGGGTTGCTAGAAGGATTAAAAGTGTATATTTATATACAAAGCACTTAGCAGAATGGCTTGGTGCATAATAAATATTAATAAAATATTCGAAATATTCAAAATATAGCTGAAAAAGTCATTAATTATTTTTAAATTAAAATTTTAAATTTTTTTATTTGAGAGAGAGAGAGAGAGAGCACACAAGCAGGGGGAGTGGCAGAGGGAGAAGTAGGCTCCCTGCTCAGCAGGGAGCCTGATGTGGGACTCGATCCCAGGACCCCGGGATCATGACCTGAGCCAAAGACAGTTAACCGACTGAGCCACCCAGGCGTCCCTAACGTTAATAACTCCACTATTATTACTCTACCATAATTAATACTATTAATACTATTATAGAGGGTGGGGGAGGGGTGAGCCTAACTCTCCAGGACTATGTGCAACCAGCCTCTTTCTACTCTCACTATAAAGCCTGGGTCGTCACCAGCCCCAAAAGCCAGCACCCCCCCCCCCCCCCCCCCCCCCCCCCCCCCCCCGCCTTGAGGACTAAACATGTGCACCGCTGTGTGCCCCAGGACAGGTCCCCACCCGGCACCAGAGGGAAGTTCTGGCCCAGTCTAGCTCTGAGCGCCTCCTGCTTTCCTGTACAAGGGAAAGGAGACTAAGGAGCAGGGGGACACTGACCTGAGGGCTACCCTGGGCCTGTCCCTTCTCCACCCTCCACATAATGACAACATCTAATTTGGATCTGGGATATCTTTCAGTCTTGTGTACCAACTCTAATTTGTTGATAAGGGCTGCCTGGAGGACTGCATTTAGAAGGCCCTGAAGTTCAGAAGGAAAAAGAGCAGTGGTTGATTAGTGATACCTGATGAGTGTAACTACTTGCCATACGTGAACTAGAAAAGCCTGAAGGCCTTGCCTCAATACAGCCCTGGTTGTGGGGTAACTGAAAGCCAAGAGGGAAAGGGACTTGCCCAAGGTCACACAGCATAAAAAAGGGCAGGGCTGGGATTCAAACTCAGGCTCCTCTGGCTTTCTGAGGGTGCTTCCTGCCAGGACTGTCACGTCCTTTCTCTGGACTATAAGAGAGGGTGTCCAGACCCACTGAGACCCACTGTCTGAAAAGAGGAGCTGCTGCCCAAACAGGACTGCCTACTTGGCTCCCCACCCCCACCCCTCAGGCCTCCTACCACACTTCCCAAACCCCAGAGGCAGATGGTTCCAGTGAAAACAAATGCAGACAGCACCATCCCCTGAGGGCTTGTATACAAACAAAGATTTGAATTCAGATGCTAATCTGATTAAGCAAGACAGCACAAGACCTGGATTTGGTTCTCTTGCCCCTTTCCAGCTGTGTGGCGTGGGAAAGGTTACAGAGCTTCTCTGAGCTTCAGTTTGCTCCTCTGTAAAATGAAGAGAACAAAAATACAGTACAACCGTTCAAAGTGATTAGCTCCGTGTTCCTGAAGCAGAGGAAGCCCTTAGATGTTAATTATCAGGATTAGGTTAAAGGAGGAAAAAAAAAACCCACATCATTTTCACACACACACAAAAATCCAGGTGATTCAGGCAAGGGTTTGGACTGGCTGTTGAGAGGAGCCCTGTTGATCTTTGCTATCTGGCTAACTGAACTGAAACATGAATTACCAAATCTGATGATTTCAAAATAAATAAGGAACCAGATTCTTTTTTTTTTTAAAGATTTTATTTATTTGTCAGAGAGAGAGCGAGTACAGGCAGGGGGAGAGGAAGAGGGAGAAGCAGGCTCCCTACCGAGCAGAGAGCCCCACGCGGGACTCGATCCCAGGACCCCGGGATCATGACCCGAGCCGAAGGCAGCCGCTTAACCGACTGAGCCACCCAGGCGTCCCAGGAACCAGATTCTTCTAGGAAAATGGATTGTATCATTTATGTCACAGAGAAGGAAGCAGCCCTGAGTGGGTGGACTGGCAATGGTAGGGGACAAACGTGTTTGCTTCCCACTTCCCAACTGGGTGACTTCGTGCCTCAGTTTCCTCCTCTGTAACGTGGGGAAAATAGCACTGACCACACAGGGCTGCTGTTAAGACCAATGAGCAATTGCAGGTCACCCCTGGCCTGGTAATATTAGCAGGTATTAGTTAGCATTGGTACATGTTGGCGGAGGCGGGGGGCGGGGGGGAGCGCTCACTTAAGGAGGCAGAAAAAACAGCAGCTACAGCAGTGCTAAGTAGGAGTGAGGGAGGGGAGGAAGACTCAGAATCTGCTGAAACACTTTCTGCCCAGAACGGTGGCAGATGGGTAAGTTATTAACTCCTGTATGTTATGTTAAGAAGCCGGTGGTAAGTCAACGTGGGGACAGGTGGAAGGAGAAACTGACAAATAATACTCAGAAAGGCCAAGCCTGACACAGTTCAGTGACAGCCTACAAGAGGCCTGGGGGCTTACAGGACAGAGAACTGGGAGCCTCAGCCTGGGAGAGGACACCCACCTTGTTGTTTCCCAGACAAAGTGAAAAGGTGGATCGAAGAAGGCAAGAGATTGACTTAACAAAAAGTCACATGGCAGATCCTTTTAAAGGTTGGATTTATGGCTTTTCAAATAAAAGCCACCTAAACACTTTTTTAAAGAACATAAAATGTTTGCTGAGCTTTGCCTGGCAGCCTGCATACCTGACCTGGTGAAGTTCATCCACCTGAACCACAAACTGAGGTCTGGGAGAATGAAGATACTGCTATGGAACCCGGGGGGGGGGGGGGGGGGGGGTGGGCAGGGGGGGTGTCATAGAGGTCTTTTTCCCAGAAATAGCCTCCCCTCCCATCCCCTCCCTTCCCTGGGTCAGAAGAACTGGGGAAGGGTTTGAACCCGGCATGTCTACCCTCTGAACCTCAGTCTCATCTGCAAAAGGGCAGGACGTGGGGAGGAGGTAAGGGATCAGAGATAATGTTGAAGGTGCCTGGTCCCTGGCAGGTACTTAGAAAATGCAAACCCACACGGGGCACATTTCTGAGCTCCTCCACAAGTGCAAGGCGGAGGGGGCGGGCCGTGGCTGTGGTTACTATCAGGTTGTCTGGTGGGGTAACTGACCTCCTTGTTCATCTTGTACCCCCAGAACAGTTGTGGAGACCTTCTAGAATCTCACGTCCAGGCAGCTGCTTCCAGACCCCCTGTATTTGACCATGAGGCTTCATGGCCTGCCACACTGCCCTCAAGCTCAGTCACAGTGACTTGGAGGTCTGTGTTGCCACCATGACGCCTGCCCCGTCATGGCTAGGGCTTGGCACTCAGCAAAGGGGGGCCCAACAGAGCCCTGGGTTCAGAGCGCAAGACCGTGTTCCCTGTCTCGGAAGTGAGTGACAACAGCACGCAGGGCTGTTGGGAGCATTTAGGTGAGCTGCCCCTAGTCCAGGGAGTCCCTTCCCTGAGGGAGCTGTGTACCTGTACCCTGAAGCTCCCACAGCTGCCTGTCCCCAGCTGGGTCGGCCCCGGGCCCAGCTCTCTAAGTCCTGACAGGCTGCTGCCGTCACCCCTAGACCTCTAGAGCCCTTAGACTCTTCCCGGGGACCACCAGAGCAGGAAGAAAGCTCCCTCTATGTAGCCACAGAAGAGGGACTTAGGTCCATGTGTCCCACATTCCTACCATGAGCCCCCCGAGGGCTGGCCCAAGCCTCATGCCGTCCTTCAGATGAGATTTGAGCCCTCCTTCCAAGGCCTCACAGCACCTCGCCCAGAAACTGCAAATTCAGAAGGCAGGCAGATCGCGTCCATGAGGTAAGTGAGCATGAGGGAGAAGGGAGCCGTGGGGACTGCGGTCAAGTGGACAGAGCAGCTGCTAATCAGCTCCAGCCATGGTGGCCAGGCTGGGACGCGGCCCAGTGTGGCCACGTCTTCTGATCTTTCTAAAGAAGTAAAATGAAATCACTTGGCTGAATAACAGCAACAACTAAATCAATGTTTTTAAATCACTGCAGGAGTCAACAATCGGCCACAGCTGTCCCCTGCCCCATTTGGAGGGCAGTCTGTGACAGACCTGCCATAACCTAGGCCATAAATATGGGAAAGCCAATTGACTGAATTAGAGCCATTCCTAGTCTTGAGGATGTCAGGTATTTGGGCTTACCAACAAGGACACCGAGGCTCAGAGAGGGGAAGTGACTTGCCCAGGGTCATATGGGTAGTGTATCAACAGCTCAGGACTCAAACCCTGCTCTCCTGAGTTGAAGATCCTTTTCCTACGAGTCCACACTGTCTGCATCCTCCCTGAACAACTTTTCTTTTCAAAAGATAGATATACTATGGATGTACTATGGAAATGAGACACACCAAATTCAAGACAGTGGTTACTTTTAGGAAAGTCATGGACCTTAGAGCCGAGAGACTGAATTCCCAGTCCAACTCTGCCCTAAGCAGCTGAGTGACCCTGGGCAAGCTCCTTCCCCTCTCTGGGCCTCAGTCTCCCTGGTCTGCAAAGCAGCCAGCTGACCAAGCCAGCTGCTAAACACCTTCCAGCTCTGAAATCCCAGGCATCTGTGAGGTATTCTCACTGGGTAGTACTTTGTGGCTGCACATGAATATAAAAGAATAATAATAATAATAATAATAATAATAATAATAATAATAATAATGGGGAGGGCAAGCCCACATTTGCTGGGAAGGAACACTACAATTTTTAGTGAAACCTGACTCCCGGTTACTGGAATCCAGAAAGAACCATGGTAATACTCAGGCAGTTTAACCACCATCCGACAGTTAAACAAAAACACATCTGGTTTAACTTCGTTTTCCTCATCTCCTCCCCCAACCCCCTACCCTCATCTCAAATTTTACCCCTTAATTTGAGAAGTCAAATTAAATGCAAACAATTGATTTCATGCCACAGTGAGGTTGAGAATTTCAGCATGGAAAACTTGAAGCATGAACTTTTTCTGGGAGCAATCATGAAATGTTGGGGGGTGGTATGGGGAGGTGGAAAATATAGAGACTGTTCTTGAATGTTCTTTGGACACTGAACATTCTAAGCCGAAGTTGCTAAGGGCCTACTGTGAACGCAACACTCAGAGAGGCCAAGTGATTTGTCTCAGGTCACACAGCAAGGACTGGAACCCAAGATGCCCACCCCGAAGCCAGGATTTCCCGGGCTGTCCGGGCCCTTTAACCTAAACAGGGCCTCTCTCGGGCCCTATGGATCGCCTGCTAGTGGTGAAGGAAAATACCCCGGGAACACTGGTTCATCCCAGTGTTGGAAAACCATGTATGATCTTGCTGGCCCCTCATAGCAGCTGCAAAGTATACATTATTAACCCACATTACAAATGATTTCCTCTTCTGAGGCTCAGAGGGAAAGTGACTCGTTCAGGGTCACATAGGAATGCTGGGAATGAACCTCCAATCTACTGCCCCCAGCAAGCTACTGCCCCCTGTCCTCTAAAAGTCAGGATACCTCTAGGAGGAAAAAAAAAAATGAAGCCATTCGGCCCAGCCTAGCTCCAGCCTGCCTGCGACTACGTTGCCTTGGGAAAGCTGAGTCAGCATTCCTGCGGCCACGTGCAGATTTCTGAGCGCTGGTTCTCAACCCAGCTTGCTCACTCTCCCCGAAATGCTCCCTTCCAGCTCTGGGGTTTGTATCGATAACTTCAGTCGGGCCCATTTCAAGGTGAGAACTCTGGGCTGTGCTGCCGGATCCTGCTCCTGGATGAAGAGGACCTCATCCCCAGGGATGGGTAGAACACAGAGATCACCAGACTTGGAATTCTCATCACCTGGTCCCTCACCCCAGCTCCGCCGGTAGCATCTGTGTGTCCTCGTGCAAATCCCTTCCCCTAAGACCAGTTTCCTCCTAGGAAACATAAGGCGAGGACAGCATCTATTTTACAGGGAATGTCGGATATGTAAGCCCCTGGACGGGCAGGGCTTGAGTGCTGTTTCACTCCATTTCCAAGCTGGGACACAGTGAGACAGAAGAACAGGTAGAGGGGGTATGAGGTCCTGCAGAGATAACAGCCCCAAACCTGTGCCCAGCACAGAGCTCCAGGCTCCTGACCAAGGCTGCGTCTAGGATGATAGGAGGTGGCTTCTGAGTATGCGCAAAGGCACCATGCCACCCTCCAGGGCAGCCCATCACAGATTGGGCAGAGCCCGGGTGAAGGTGGGTGACCAGGGCTCAGGGGCACTGAGTGACATAACCGTACACCCAGGGTTAGGGCTGCATTTTTTGCTGAGATTAGAGCTGACTGTAGCCAATATTTTACTTATTTTTTTTTAAAGATTTTATTTATTTATTCATGAGAGACAGAGAGAGAGAGAGAGAGAGAGAGAAGCAGGCTCCCAAGGAGCAGGGAGCCCGATGTGGGACTCAATCCCAGGACCCTGAGATCATGACCTGAGCCGAAGGCAGACACTTAACCATCTGAGCCACCCAGGTGCCCCCAATATTTTCTTAAGCACAGACACCAGCTAAACACCTGCATGCATTAGTCATACCCAGAACTCACCACCGGTAGGTAGTTTATTGATGTCCTCAGCTTAAAGGAAGACACTGAAGCACAACAGTGGACAGAACTCATCCCAGATCACACAGCTAGGTTGCCTGCTCTATTAGTGAGAACAAAATGTTGGCCGACCAATCTTACACGTGTTATTGCATTTTAATCTCCTCCCTTGTGAATTCCTTGATTCCAATTCTATGCGAGTGTCCAAATATCACTCTGTTCTCTTCACTGCTCCTTGGCCAGCACCTAGAACAGGGCTTGGCGCAAAGCTCCACATTTGTTGAATGAAGATAGTATTTTGTTTCTGGCCTCAGTTCAGTTTTATTCCTCACAAGAGTCTTACGCAAGAGGCACACTCCCCATTTACAGATGGTGCCGCGGACATGGACACTCACTCCGGTCTCACTCCAGGGGCGGGGAAGTTGGGGAGCTGTGTTCAGGGGCCTCTTCGGCTTAGTCAATTCAGAGGCATGAAGTTCAGGAAGAAAAAAAGGGAAAGAGGGCCAAGATGGGCAGGTGGGGAGGGCTGAACACCTGGAGAAAGCAAGTTTGGAGGGTGGGCAGGAATGGAGCCCAGAACTGAGGGTCTGCTCCTTCAGCTCTTGGGCGGGAGAATGGAATCAGGAAGCCGAGGTTGTGTGGGTTAGAGTCTGGGTTCGAATTCTAGTCTCATCACTTGTTAATGTCTGTAAGCCTCAGTTTCCCCATCTGTAAACCAGATAGATGATGCATGTAAAGTGTTGGAGCAGACCCGGCACACAGCAAGCACTCAGTGAACAGCTCTCATCCCGGCTAGTGTGGGAACCAACCCTGGCCTCCCAGGGAAGCCTACACACCTACAGTTTTCCCTGGGGCCCAAAGCCCCCTCTGGCCTGAGAATGGCCCCCTCTTTCGATCTCCAGCTTTTTCCTCCACCAGCCAGAGGCCTTTGTAAAGGCCCCTACCCCATGATGTTGGAAAAAGGTCAGAAGGGACAGTGATGGGCCTTTTCTCAGCTTCCACCCCATCACTGTCACCAGGCACTGAACTGTTTTTTATTTAAACTGGGCATGGGAACCAACTCTGGGTGACCCACTCACCTGAGCACTGCCAGAGGTGAGTCATAGGCTCCCTTGGCTTCGAGGGCTCCAGAGCTTTGCCCCCACCAACTGTGCCCACCCCAACTCCCAGACAAACAACCACTCACCAGAGGTCCCCTCTCCCCACCCCATGTGGCTCTGGGACACCCTAGCGCCTCTCTCCCTCTACTCATCCCAGCTCTGGCCCAAACTACTTTGGACCCCACATGGACACACCAGCCTCCTCCCCAGGAGGCAGTGGCGCGAGCTTTCCAGGTGGGAGGCATGGCAGGGCACCAGGTTGGGTGCTGGGGTTGGCAGCCTGAGTCTCTTGATCTCCCACCAAGGGGGTATCATCGGGGCTGCTCAGTCACGGGACACCCGGGAGAGGCGCGTAGATGGAAGGTGTAAGTCCCGGGCAGAGACCCGGGAGGCAGGAGACCCCAGGACTACAGCAGCGGTCCCGAGCACGGTCCCCTTAGCTCGCGGTCCCCGCGGGCGCCACGTCCAACCTCCAGCCCGGCCCCGCGCGCTGCCGGGAGCCCCGGATGCGCGCGAGAACGGGAACGCGACAGGTGCCTGGGGGTCCCGAATGGGCTGCCCTGGGTGGTGAGGAGGTGCGGAGATCCGCGCCCTGGCATTTACATCCATCCTCGCCGCCACCCCCGGACGAGCGGAGGATGTAGGAGGGGCCGGGATCGACCCCGTCCCTGGGGGTCCCGGAGAGCCGAGGACGGCACCAAGTCCTTACCTGAGCAGAGTTCGTGGGCGAGGGTCTCCTGGCACAAGCGACGTGGGGTCGGAGCGCTGAGACCGACGGCGCGGAGTGGCGGGAGCGCGACGCTGCCGGGGCCACCTCCCCCGCGGGCTTATAAAGGCGGCCGAGGGGCCCGGAGAGCAGCCGGGGCACCCCGCCCCCGCCGCCGGCCCAGGCCGGGGCCCCAGCCCTCCCCGCCCCCGCCCCGCCCCCGCCGGAGCTCCGCCGGCAGACCGGGCCACGCGGCCAGGGCGCCCCCTGCCGGGAAGCGGGCCGATCGCCCGCCCCCCACACCCGGAGGCTCCGGGAGGGATGGCGGGGGGGGCGGGGCCCGGCAGCTGCCTGCGCTTTCCCCGTCCCCCGCGCTCCCGGGCGCTCTCCACCTCCCGGCTTCCCGCGGGGACCCTCTGTCCCTCCCTCTCTGCGAGATCGGGCGGATTCCGGTCTCTGCGTGCGTATCCCAGCCGTCTTTATCTTTGGCTCCAACTTCGTTCTGTGTCTCTTTGTGGTCTTCCTCCTGCCCTCGGTCTTGTGTGCCCCTCTCTGTGTGTCTGTCTGTGTCTGTCTACCTGGCTTTCTTCGGATCTCTCCATATCTCTATCCATCTTTATCCACGTGTCCTCTGTTACTGTCCACCTGTGTGTCTGACTCTCCCTGCCCTCTCTCCTCCCACTTCAGACCGGACTGCTAGCACTCTTCTCTGCTAGCTCTCTTCCCTGCCCTTGGACTGTCTCCTTGGCTAGGGCCAAAGGAAGCAGAGGATGACCTAGGAGGGGTGGCTTCCGGAGCGGAGCTTCCGCTGGACAGGGGCTGTTACCTCTTTTCTTCTGAGAGGGAAGGGGCCAGCCAGGGATCATGCTGACTTGTCCCAGCCTGAGTCCCAGCCACAAGCCTCCTGGGTGACAGTGGAGGAAGCCACACTTCCTAGGCAATGGAGTCAGACAGCCCGGGTGTAAGACTCCACCCTGGTGACCTTGGACAAGTCACTTGGCCCCTGTGGATCTGCCTGCTCCTGCTTAGCAGGCAGACGCTGTCTCCCCTGGCTTCCCTCACCACGTGCTGGGAGAGTCATATGAAACAGTGGTTGAAAAGCATACAGGAAACTCTAAAATTCTAGATAAATGTGAGGGGGGTGGACAGCAGCAGATGCTGAATGCTATGGGCCCCATCCCTACTCCCCAGGGACCAGCCCCCATGGGCGGGTGGGGGAAGGATTTGCTCCCTTTCCCTGAGAACCAGACTGAGTTTGAATTCTGACCATCTTCTTCCAAGCCCCCAAACTCTGTTTGAATGCCTCCAGTGACAAAGAACTCACTGCCTCCCAAGAAAAGGGTATTTTTAGTGGCCCTTAGGGCTGCCTGGAGTAATTTGTGTCTTAACCCACAATAGCCAGAGATTTGAAGGCAGTGATCTTCGGTCCCCCAGATCCCTGCCATCCTCAGTATCTAAGCCCCAATCTTCCTGCAGCCACCTTTTCCTGAAGGTGAGGCGGGGATCGAGTCCAGAGCAGAGGGGAGACCATGTCAGCACCAGCAGAACCAATACCAACCCAGAAGTCTCTTATCTGCTCCATGGCAGCTCAGGACCTGGCATCTTGCATATCATATCTCCCAACAATCTCATTTTACATAAGAGAAAAGAGAGGCCCAGAAAGAGCATATGACTTATCAATAAGATTGGAGCCAAAACTGGGGTCTGGCACCAGAAACCAAGAATGTCTTTGTATTTGTTTTTCTTCCTCTAGTTTTAGAAACTGATACTATTTCTTTATTTACAGGAATGATACAAAGTTTCCTTTTTGACATAAGTTTATGTTTTTTAAAAAGTTAATCAAAACATTGAGTAAATAGTATTTATTTATGTATTTAATGGGTTAGGTTATTATGGTGAAAATCATTGAGGTGGTAAATGAATGAAGTTTAAGAAATACAACACTTTTGCATAAAACGCTGTGGGTGAAAAACGTCCAGAACTGAGCCCAGCATCTGGGAGGGGCTCTGTCACTGCTTACAAACGCCAAGGAAGGGTTTAGTGATACCAGGAGGCTTGAGATCGTGTCATCATCAGTGAGCCAGGGGCAAAGCTGCGGGCATGGAAAGTCTGCCCATCGCAGCCTGGGCAGAGCTGGGAGGCTGAGCCAGCAGGAAGTTGGGTGAAGCGCATCCCACCTATCAAGAGCCCCCAGCACCTGCCCCTGCCTTCCGATCTCCCGAAAGCTATGGTGATAACTCTTCTGGTTGCACATGGCCAGCACTGAGGCCTCTGTGTCTGGGTGATTTTCCCCAAGGTACCACCCCCCCTTGGGAGTCCTTTGATGGGTTATCAACAAGAGAAACCGCTGCCTGGGCAGCCCTGACACCTTCCTCCCCTGCCTCTCCTGTCCTGCTCCTGGGCTTTGTCCCACAGGGAAATTTCCACGGGGGTGGGGTGGGGCAGGGGACACCCGGCAGCCATTGTTGCCCCCGCTCCCTGGGTACCTCCCCTCCTGGTTCTGTCAGCCTAGCAGGAAGGAGGCCTGGATGGGAAACTAGGAACCCCACCCTCCAGCTCTGCCCTAGCTTTCTGGGGGAGCTGAGAAAGTCACTCTCCTTGCCTAGGTTCACATGCCCTCTGGCTGGTTGGACTGGCAATCTCTAAATCCTGCTGAGAGCCCAGGATTCCAGGACTACTCGGCTGGTAGAAAGCAATTATTACATTAGGTCTTTCTACAGCTATACATACCCTGTTTCTGGGGCTCTGCTTCCTTGTTGGAAAAATAAGCAAATTGGACTGTTTGACCTCCAAGCTCTCTTTGCTCTAAGAACTAATGATCTAATGATCTTCACAACAGTTTTATTTTTTTTTTAAAGACTTATTTATTTTGGATCGAGCAAGAGAGAATGAAAAAGAGGGAGCTCGAGCAAGGGGAGGGGCAGAGGGAGAGAATCTCAAGCAGACTCCTTGCTGAGCTTGGAGCCTGATGCGGGGCTGGATCTCAGGACCCTGAGATCATGATCTGAGCCGAAATCGAGAGTCAGAAGTTCAACCCACCGAGCCATCAAGGTGCCCCTTGACCACAGTTTTATTTGTGGACAGGGCAGGTATTAATAATCCCCACAAGAGATGAGGAAACTGAAGGCCAAAGATGTTATTTACCTAAAGGTCAGGATCAAAGCTGGGTTTTTTCTACTTTTTTCTACTCATTCATTTATTCCATATCTATTAAGAACATGCTATGAGCTCCCTGCCTTTTTTTTTTTTAAGATTTTTATTTATTTATTTATTTTTAAAGATTTTATTTATTTATTTGACAGAGAGAGACACAGCGAGAGAGGGAACACAAGCAGGGGGAGTGGGAGAGGGAGAAGCAGGCTTCCCATTGAGCAGGGAGCCCAATGCGGGGCTCGATCCCAGGACCCTGGGATCATGACCTGAGTTGAAGGCAGACGCTTACCGACTGAGCCACCCAGGTGCCCCGAGCCCCCTGCTTTTAACAAGGCCTTAAGTTGGGGCAACTGGATGGCTCAATCGTTAAGCGTCTGCCTTTAGCTTCAGGTCATGATCCCAGGGTCCTGAGATTGAGCCCCTCATCGGGCTCAGCGGGGAGCCTGCTTCTCTCTCTCTCTGCTGCTCCCCCTGCTTGTACTCTCAATCTCTCTCTCTCTCTGTGTCAAATAAATAAATAAAATCTTTAAAAAAAAAAAAAAGCCAAGTTTGAGGTGAGAAGGCAAGGAGGCCCAGAGTTAATTCTCATTTCCACTGCCCCTGGGGAGCCTCCTGCAGTGGGAAATGCTATGATGGAGGGCATACATGGGTCGGGCCATGGTGGAGAGGGAGGAAGGAGAAAGAACAGAGAGAGAAGAGACGAAACTCAGGTCTGTTTTGGGTGGGGGGCGGGCGGTGAGGAGTCGGCTTTGACCCGGGCCTGGGGAAACCCGGCCTGAAGTCTAGGAAGATATTTAAAGGGTGGTGTCAGGAAACGCTTTGACTGTTCTGACCCTTATATTCAAAGGATCATTTTATTTCAAGCCCAGGCATGACCAAAGTTTCAGCCACTTGCCTCTCAGTGCTCCCTCCAGCCCCACCTTCAACTCTGTGGAATAATAAACTAAGACTAAGGACAAGGCACTTTCATTAAACCAACACAATGCCCACCATTACTGAATACTGACTTTGTGACAGGCCCTGGTCTAAGTCCTTTGGACCTATTAACCCATCTACTCCTACTCCTCACAACAACTCTATAGAGTAGGACTTCGTTCCCACTTTACAGATGAGGAAACAGAGGCATATACAAGCTGTCATAGGTGGAAGTGCCCGCCAGCGTGGTGGGAAACGTGATCTCACTTGTTCCTCTCTGCAACACTGAGGCTGCCTGGTGAATGTCTCTCCTTGCTTTTCAAAGGGGAAAGCTCTCAAATCAGAGAAGCTTAACAACTGGGTTCATTCAACCAATATTTATTAGATGTTCTAGGAACTGGGGACACAAGTGAAGAAAAGATTTCTGTCCTCATGGAGCTGACATTCTAGTTAGGGAGGACATAATAAACGTTATAAATACGTACATTATAAAGTATGTTAGAAGATGTTGAGGGAGTGGATAAAGAGCTACAAGGAGGAACAAGAGTGCCAAGTGGGGGCAGATTGTGGCAGTAAATAAGATGTTCAAGGGCAAGAAGATGACACTGGAGCAAAGATGAAAGGCGAGAGAGAGCCAGCTGGAGGCCCCCCTGGACAGTCAGAGGAGAACCTGAGCTGCCTAGGTCTGATGCCTGGGCTTTTGAGCTGTCTGTGACATGCCCTCCCAGGACCCGTTCTACCCTCCAAGCCTCATCCCCCACTGGCTTCCACTCCAGCCCTAGGTTTACTCCCTAATCCTGCCCCAGCCCCTGCCTTAATCCCATCTGGAGCCTACCCTTGCTCCAGCCCCCATCTTCTCTTAGTCCAATCTTTTGGGCAGTCCTAACCCAAGGTGTCCCTTCACACGTACAGCTCCATCCCCAGTTCCAGGTCTCTCCTAGCTCAGTACCCTAAGAACTGGGTCCCAGCTGCTCTTAAAGGGAGCTCTCCTCACAAAGGGGGAAGCCCGCTTGTGAGAAACGCCATTGTCCAGGGAACAATGTCCCTATTTTGTCCTTTATTTCTGAAAGGACTTGTGAGCAGGCTCTGAGCTCCGAGTTCCCAGCTCTGAAAGGGAGCATGTTGCTTCCTATTCTCAGCCCTGGAGAAGGCTGCAGGCCAAAAGGAAGGGTCAAGGCCATCTTCTGGGGGCTGGATTCCAGAGGCCAGAGTAGATTCAGGCAGGCCTGGCCTTAGCAGTCCTGTGGCATTTCCAGAATGGAGGCAAGAGAGAAGCCATTCCTAATAAGTAGGAGAAAAGCTGGCTATCCCCAGGATAGCAAGGGAAAGATCATTCTCCAAACATAGGGTTTTCATTATCTCTGATAAAATCTTCCCTTGAAGATTCATCTGTCCTCCTGCCTGTGCACCACCGGCCTATCTATCTACCTCCCTGTCTTCCATGGACACGTCTGAGATGGCGCTTGGAGATGCTCCTCCTGGAGCCTGCACCAATTTGGCCTCTCACTTCCTGTCAGATGTAGTGGGGGACCTGAGGATGCTTTAGGGCATGGACAATGGCAGGCCAACATTGGTAGCTTGAGCATTACGAATAAACAATCTTAAATTCTATTCTTAAAGGCTTAGTAGGTGTCTAATCTATTTGCTTTTCGTCAAATACATGGACTAGTAACCCAAGCCAGAGGCTGCCACATCTTTGTGTCCAGGACATGGCCTGAGAATATCTAGCTCCTGGCAACTGGCCTTGGGCTCAGTGCATCCTCCTGCCCTTGGTTTCATGGATGGCCTTCACCTTGGCATCTCAAAACCATGGCAAGGATGGAGAGGTACCACTGATCGGCCTCTTGTCCCAAGGCTGCATCCCAGCAGAAGCAAAAGAGTAGGAGTTGGGCGTCTTTGTCAGACAAAGAATGCCTGACAGGATATGCTTGGGAGGGACCTGAGGGGTGTTCGGTTTTATCTTGTGCCAAGGTTCCCACTTCCTGGAGTGCACTTACACTAAATACTGCTTGACATAGAAAATTCTCCTTTTCGACAGGAATTCTGGACTCGCTGTCAACTTGGATTGCAGACCTCAGGTAGAAAGGGCTTCTCTTGGGGGACCTGGGTGGCTCAGTCGGCTAAGCGTCTGCCTTTGGCTCAAGTCATGATCCCAGGGTCCTGGGATTGGGCCCTGGCATAGGGCTCCCTGCTCAGCAGGGGGCCTGCTTCTCCCTCTCCCCCTTCCTGCCACTCCCCCTGCTTGTGCTCCGTCTCTCTCTAATAAATAAATAAAATCTTAAAAAAAAAAAAAAGAGCTTCTCTTAACAAAGCCCTGACACTTCCTTCCCTCCTTTCAAACAGGCCTATTTCCAAAGAATCCCATCTCTCTTACAGGAATTTACTAATGACTACAAGAAAGGAATGACCATTCCAAAATCTTGAAATTTTCCCACAAGTCTCCTTACAGAGCAACCTTATAGGTACCTGGCTTGAATTCTAAGATTCAACAGACTCCTTCACCACCAGCTATTTGAGAAATGCCAATTTCTCAGCCAGGAGCCTGGGGGGCCCCCTATGCTCCCCCTACCTCTTCAGCCCCACAAGCTCTGGGGTCTATTACTCACAACATCTCACTTCTGGTCCCAGTTTCTTTATTGGCTAGGAAGTTATAACTGACAGAAAATCCAACTTCTCAGAGAGGGTTTTGAAATCAGGGAATTCACTGGCACACGGAATGAAAAAGTCTACATTCAGGAGAGAGGCTTTTCTCAGTGGCCCAGTGATGTAATCAGGACCTGGTTTTTCCTCTCTTTTTCCATTTCTCAGTGCCTCTTCCTCCTTCTTGTCCTGGTCCCATTCTCACCCAGGCTAATGTTACCAGCTTACAGAAGTAGCCTTTAATATATCCAAAAGAGTGGAAATCTATTTCCCCAAACAGACACAAGTCTTAGGATGGACCCACCCTCCATCGTGGGCTCCCTAACACAGTCACCACAATGATTGAGTCAAGCTGATCCAGGCCCATTGGTGGAGATGGGATGAGACTCAGTCCATCCAATCTGCTCTGAAAGAAGAGAGGAGTGAGTGCTGGGGAGGCAACTCACAAATACCCCCCACGCAATGGCTTTGGGACTTAGGCAAATACTCACATGCTTGCATTTATGGAGGACTTTATAGTTGCCAAAGTATTTAGAAGTAAATAATAATAAACGTATTTTATATGTGTAAAGTACGACCTGTTTTTTTTTTTTTTTTAAGATTTTATTTATTTGACAGAGAGAGAAGGAACACAAGCAGGGGGAGTGGGAGAGGGAGAAGCAGGCTTCCCGCTGAGCAGGGAGCCTGATATGGGGCTTGATCCCAGGACCCTGGGATCATGACCTGAGCCAAAGGCAGACGCTTAACGCCTGAGCCACCCTGGTGCCCCATACAATCTATTTTAAAATATATAAACCATATATGTTTGTGCTAGAAAGTTTATTTTTTTTTAAGATTTTATTTATTCATTTGACAGAGAAAGTGAAAGAGCACAAGCAGGGGGAGCGGCAGGCAGAGGGAGAGGAGGAGCAGGCTCCCCTCTGAGCAAGGAACCCAATTGTGGGGGGGCGATCCCAGGACCCTGGGATCATGACCAGAGCTGAAGGCAGATACCCAACTGACTGAGCCACCCAGGTGCCCCCAAGCTAGAAAGTTTAAATGCATAAGGAAAAAGTAAATCAAAATACCCTGTAATCTTATCACACAGAAATACCCCATTTAACACCTTGGTATTTATCTTTCCAGATTTAAAAACAAAACGAAACAAAAACTAAAAGAATGGGATCATAAGGGGCGCCTGGGTGGCTCAGATGGTTAAGCAGCTGCCTTCAGCTCAGCGGGGAGTCTGCTTCTCCCTCTCCCCCTGCTTGTGTTCTCTCTGTCTCTCTCTCTCTTAAATGAATAAATAAAATCTTAAAAAAAAAAAAAAAAAGAATGGGATCATAGAATACACACTGAGGGTCCCTGCTTTTCTCATGTAATAATGTAAACGTTTTCCCAATCCCTCGCGGGTTTTCAAACCTCTGAATGCATTATCTCATTTTTTCTTCTGGATAGGGGTTATTATGAATGATCCCCTTCTACAGATAATGAAACAGGGGCTTGGAGAATAAGTTGAGAGCAGGCAGCCAGCATGCAATTCCTAGCCCCTGACCATGGTGCCTCACAGCCTCCGAGTGAGAGAGGAAGGATTGCTACTGCTCATTCACGAAGTGCCCAGCAAGTGCTCCTGGAAAGTGAGAGTGACCATGTGCCGCACCTCCAGGACAATTCAGTCTCCTTTCCAGCCTCCTCCTTGGTGGTTCCAGAGCGCTCCAAGCACTCAGAGGAAGGAAAGCCAGTGGTTTAATCTTTACCACTCCAAAGTGCTGTGTCATGGAAACTCAGGGACTCCAGACTCCTCCTCTGCCTCTAAGGGGGGGGGGGGGGGGGTGTTGGGGGTAGGGCAGAGGGCAAACACTTCACCTCAGCTGCCAACTCCCCCAGCGTGCGTTGTTCTGTGTGGGTGTAGGACTGGAGTGAGCATGTGATAAGTGGCCTCAGAAGGCCTGAGCCCCTACCTCCCAGCACCTTCCACTGAAAAGGCTGTAGTGATAGATGGTGACCCAAGAGTCTGAATCAGACTGCCTGGGTTCAAATCTGGCTTCATGTATGTGAGTGACCTTGAGCCAGTGAGCAGTGTGACCTGAGGTCCTTCTGCCGTGAAACGGGCATAATACATACCACATGGAATTGTTGAGAAGTTTAAGACAATGTATATAAGCCCCCTTGGAAGAGTGTGTCGTACATCATGAGGATTCAATAAATATCAGCTATTACTACTACCATTTTATTAGCCATCCGTAATGAGGATTCTAGTTGCAGGCAACAGAAAACCACTCCCGCTGGACTAACAGAAAAGAGGAATTTACTAAAAAGTTTGTCTGTGACAGCCAAGGGCAGGGAGGCTGCCAGAGGAAACTGAAAGCTGGGATTTGATCAGTCACCAATCCAAACTACTTCCCTTCTCTGAGTTTCTCTTCACCTGCTTCACGCTCCTCTCCCTGAGGACCCCGCGCCCCGCTCCCCAGTCTTTGCAGCAGGACCTGGCCTCCCCAGGGCTGCCCACCAAAGGGCGGCAGGCGGTGGTGTGCCGGTGCCCCGGAGAGAGAATCGGATTGGCCCAGCTGGGTCACGTGCCCACTCTTCGGGACCAATCAACTCCGGGTGGGGGCGGGGCCACGCGGTGCCGACATGGCCACCCTTGAGGAAGCCGGGACAGGTTTGGGAGTGGGACTAGATACCCAGGTGATGAGATTCCCTCATCCCACTTTCTTCCTCACAAAGCACTTTTACTCCTTGATTCTCAAAGTGAGAAGCCATACTCTCGTTCTCACTCCACACTTACGTAGAGAGCCTGCTTGCAGTTTCCTTCGTCCCGGGGCGAAGCCCGACTGCGGTACCCACCGCTCTGAGTAGCCACCACAGGACTCCCCTGCACGCGCACGCGCACGCGCACGCCCCTGGACACAGATGCCTGCATCAGTTTCAGCCAAAACCTATACTTGTCTCCTAACTCCATCTGAACTAAGAAACTGCGAGGGGAGGGCAGTAGATCGAGAGAGAGGGAAGGTCAGATTCTCCCGGGGGGACGTGTGGAGCCGTGTGGAACCTGAGGCCGTGGAGCATGCCCACCGAGGGAGGAGAAGGGCGCAGTTACTCAGATCTGCGGTTAAGAGTGACCTGCTGCCCGAGTCACTGGGCGAGTAGCTCCAGCCTCCGCCTCTCCAGCCCCTGCCTCCAGCACAAGAAGCCTGACAGCATTTAGTTTCCTGGGCTCAAGGAGATCCCTGGAATTTCCAGTGACAGCCTCACAGTTCCTCTTACTCCAGTTTTTGTTTTGTGTTTCCAAAAATGCCCTACCCAGAAAAATTCACTTCCTCATTTCTCCCTGAGCCACAAATCATCCAACTTCCTTATTTCTTCAGGGAGAGAAGAGAACCCAGCCACCGCCTTATTTCTCCTGCTTAAAGCCGGTGGGGGATGTGCAGGCATGTGCCCATATGTGTGCCTAGAGCGTGCACCAAGAATCACATCCATTTAAGGACACTCCAAATGCTGGTTCGCACCACAATACTCTTCTTGTCTCCGTATCACCTGATCTTCCCAGGAGGGAGGGGATAGGAAGCAACTTGCCCAAAATGGCCTGTAGAAATGAACATTATGGCCTCGCACCCCAGAGCGTGGGCACTGCATTCCTGAGGGCAGCAGGAGAGGGTCTTTAGGATGGGGGACCTTCTCCGGGCCTCAGAGTTGGGCTGGTCATGACATGTCAAAGCAGGGCCGGAGTAGGACTTTCCGGAAACTATTCCCTCCAAGCACCAGTCTCAGTGCTTCTGCACTTAGATACAGAAGCTGATACAGAAGCTACCGGACCCCAGGCAACCACTCACCGGCAAACACTCTATCTGCCTGGGAGTGACTCTACCCAGCTCTCTTTCTCCCCCACAATCTCCCCACCACCTAAGAAGCTCAGCCTAGACCTGGTGCCACCCTCTTCTCTCCTCCAGCAGGTCTTCAATGAAGATTTTTTTTTAGCACCTACTGTGTGTCTATAATTAAATTATACATGCACTTAGTCCCTCCTTTTTTTAAAAAATCCTTTTTTTTTTTAAATTTGACAGAGAGAGACACAGCAGGAGAGGAAACACAAGCAGGGGGAGTGGGAGAGGGAGAAGCAGGCCTCCCGCGGAGCAGGGAGCCCGATGCGGGGCTCGATCCCAGGACCCTGGGATCATGACCTGAGCCGAAGGCAGACGCTTAACGACTGAGCCACCCAGGCGCGCCCCCCCCCTCTTTTTTTTTAAGTAGGCTCCACAAAGGGTGCTTGGGTGGCTCAGTCAGTTGGGCATCCGACTCTTGGTTTTGGCTCGGTTCATGGTCTTGGGGTTGTGGGATTGAGCCTTGTGTCGGGCTCCAAGCTCAGCAGGAGTCTGCTTGAGATTCTCTCTCTCCCTCTCCCTATGCCCCGACCCCTGCTCACACTCTCTGTCTCTCTAAAATAAATAAATCAAATCTTTAAAAATTTTTTAAAAAATAAAGTAGGCTCCACGAACAATGTGGGGCTTGAACTCATGACCCCGAGATCAAGAGTCACATGCTCTACTGGCAGAGCCAGCCAAATGCCCCAAGTCCCTCCTTTTCAGGAGCCACTGGTAACACTGAAATCTTATTTATGAAATGACAGGTTGGAGGGCGCCTGGGTGGCTCAGTCGTTAAGCGTCTGCCTTCGGCTCAGGTCATGATCCCAGGATCCTGGGATCGAGTCCCACATCGGGCTCCCTGCTCGGCGGGAAGCCTGCTTCTCCCTCTCCCACTCCCCCTGCTTGTGTTCCTGCTCTCGCTCTCTCTCTCTCTGTCAAATAAATAAATAAAATCTTAAAAAAAAAAAAAAAGAAATGACAGGTTGGACAAGGCATGGTCTAGGGCCCCGCCCTGCTCTGATACACTCTGAGGTGTCTCGTCACAACTCTGCATTATGATAATGACTGGTCGACTATTTTATTTCTTATTCCATACCTGCGTTTCCTGATCTCTCCATGTCCCCAACACAGAGGGTGTGTGTGAAGTAAACTGGGACTGTTTGCTAAGAATCCAGCTAATCCCGGGACAAAAGGCAAGGTCCTGACCGGCTGGCTAAAAGGCTAATGTCAGACAAACCGCACTGAGTGGCCCTGACAGGTGACACACCAACATTCTGATCCTGGGTGCAGCAGCAGTCAGACTAGGTCATACTCCCACCCTGCCCCACCCTCCCTTAGCAAGCAGTGTACAGGCGAATAATGTGCCCAGGACACCAGGAAAGTAAAACAATCTCCCTGAGTCCAAACAAAACTCAAGAACATGGGGCACCTGGGTGACTCAGTCGTTAAGCGTCTGCCTTCAGCTCAGGTCATGATCTCGGGGTCCTGGGATGGAGCCTCACATCGGGCTCCCTGCTCATCAAGGAGCCTGCTTCTCCCTCTCCCTCTGCTGCTCCCCCTTCTTGTGGTCTCTCTCTCTCTCTCTCTCTGTCAAATAAATAAATAAATAAAATCTTGAAACAACCCAAGAACAAAAGTCCATCTTGACAATCTTATTCAGAACTTTGCAATCAGTAAATTTAAAATACAGAAGCATAGGGACGCCTGGGTGACTGGGTTGGGCATCTGCCTTTGGCTCAGGTCATGATCCTGGGGTCCTGGGATTGAGCTCTGTGTCAGGCCCCCTTCTCAGTGGGGAATCTGCTTCTCCCTCTCCCTGCTCATGCTCTGTCTCTCTCTCAAATAAATAAAATCTTTTAAAAATAAGATACAGAAGTACAGTTTTAATTTTGGTACCTGCTAGGTATATGTTTGTGGTTTAATGTTATTTATACTTCTAATCTCATGAGAAGAGGTTGGTAAGGGACACCACAGTGCTCAGACATCTAAAGGTGTAAAGTGGGTCCTGATGCTGGGAGTCAGGTCCCTAACCTTGCGACTGGTGGCCCCAAGTCATCATCTTTCTCTGAGTGAAAGGACTTGACTGTTTCCTTATCACTGTCTCTTAAAATACCTTAAGACCTTAGTTGCAAAACAATGCTCAACTCACACGGTATCAACCGAGTCCAAGTAGTTTTGTTTATATTATTTTTTTCCCAGGGGGAGGGGCGGGAGGGAGGGAAACAGTCCCCAAAGAAAACAGTAACAAAGTTGTTAATTATTATTTTTTTTTATCCCAAGCTGGTCCTTTGCCACTTGATCCTGGACCAAAAGAAAATTACTCTCTAGGGTATTTTGGAAATAGGTGGGACACAGATTCCACAGGATGGTTTTGAGTCTATGGCACGGGCTGGGGACAGTGTGTTTCCTCGTGCTCACCTCGAGAGAGTGGCTGGCACGCCGTGTGTAGCACCTGGGCTCTGCTGGCTGATACACTTCTTCAAGGAGATGCACTTTTACTTTTTTTTTTTTTAAGATTTTATTTATTTACTTAAGAGAGAGAAGAGAGACTGAGAGAGAGAGAGCACGAGCAGGGCAGAGGGAGAGGGACAAGCAGACTCCCCACGGAGCAGGGAGCCCGATGCGGGACTCGATCTCAGGACCCTGGGATCACGACCTGAGTCGAAGGCAGACGCTTAACCAACTGAGCCACCTAGGAACCCCTAGTTTTTGGTTTTTTTGGTTTTTTTTTTTTAACTCCCATCGATTTATTTTAGAAATAAATCTCTGTTGTAGATGGAAAAACCAATCTCATTTGCCCTAAATAGAAGGTAACCATGACCACAGATTGAGTGAATTCTAGCTTGAAATCTGTTGCCTGCCAGACTTTGAGCCAGTGGTAGGGAGGTGTTGAAGATATCTTGATAGATTGATAGCCTGAAATCAAATTGAAAAAGGAAAGCCTTCTCAGTATGTGATTCAAGGTTACTTAAGACCCCAATCTGGGTATCACCCCAAATAGTTTCCTACTGTGGGTTCTATGAGGCTGCTAACCCTGAGGGAGAGTGATAGGCGGATGTCCTTTGTTACCATGGCAGCACCCGCCCCCTTCAGGTCTTCCCTCGGAAGTCCAGTTTGCTGAGGGGTGGGGGAGCCTGTGCAGAAGGGTGGGAGCAGAGTTTCACTGTCCTGAACTGCTCCTGGGTCCTGGGGCCTTACAGCAGGGTGGGACTAGGATATTGCATCACCCTAGTCTGAACCCGAGGGCAGCGCGAGGCAGAGCTCTTCTCTGGGAGCACAAGTCTCCAACACAATCCCTGAATTGGCTTGTTGATATTTGTAGTTCTCAAAGAACAGTAATTTGTTGCTGCTTCTCCCAGGGCCCCTCGCCAGTGTGTGCTTTCTCCCTGTTTACAGCATTCAGTGCTAATTACCTTTGGGAGCAAAGTGCCAAGGGTTTGAATGGGATGTAAATATTTTCCCAGTTTAGGAATTTTATCCCCTCCCCATCCTTGGGTGGAGGGGTGCTTTGAAATTCAACTTTGCCAATTACATCAGCATTGGTTTCACTTTTTTTCAAATCCCTGATGCCTGAGGGGTTTCAGAACCAACCTGGATCTCTTTGTTCTGGAACCTAGTTTCTATCTTGCCTGAGGGGTCGGACAGCCAAGTAGGAACCATACCTTTGCCACCTTCACTGGCTGTGTGTCCTTGAGCAAAAGTACTGCCCTCTCTGAACTTCAAACGGGAATTCATTTACTCTTCAAGTCAATCTAGTAAGTAAATCCGCACAATAGCTGTAAAGGTATCCCTGGCACATAGAGGGTATTCAAAAAAGTTCACTTTTCCTTTCCCTTTTGTCCTGACACCTAGGCTTTCCCAGTTGAGGAAGGGACCACTATTCGCAGGTTGATCCCTGAAGCTGAGGGAGACAAGAGTGAGTGAGTAGGTAAAGCATCCCCTCCGTGGCCCCCGCATTCAGGTGCTAGGCCAGCCTCAGCAGTTACTGAGCACCTACTGTGTGCCAGGCACCACACACTGTCAGCAGGGTGACTGCTGCCCCGAATATCTCGGTGCTTTCTTGGCTTCATTCTGGCTGGCTCTGTCTTCCATATGGGGTATGAAAACCTTTCCAGAATGCCCAGACGTGGATGTTCCTGGATCTTAAGCAATGGAGTATTTCTAACCACCCCCTCCACTCCCTGCCACACACACACTAGCTGGAATTTTCCTCTGGATCAGCAGGTGCTCAAAACAGCATCATTACCCCTTCTCAGCCCATCTAGCTGTCTGGCCATAACCGGTCTCTCTACCTCATAGAACCTCAGTGGAGGTAACAGGACCCGACTTTTCCCCGACACCTCAATCCTGGTCCCCTGAGTTCCTGTCTCATTGGCACTGCCTTTCAGCCATGATCACACCAGAAACCTGATTGTGCTCCTTGTCCCTCCCTCCCTATGTCCAGACCATCTCCAGCTCCTGTTTGTTTTACATGATAAATCCCTAAGTATTTCTAAATTCTGACCACTCCCCTCCATCTCCCCAACTACCATCCTACTCAGGGCAACCAGTTCCTCATCAGGATGACTGCAAGGCTTCCCCATGGTCTCAGGATATGACACTGCTCTCTCTTCTAAGGGCAGACCTCATCACATCACGCTCCCACCTCCATCCCTGCCAAAAAGCTATCCATGGATCCTCCTTGCTCTTGTGCTAAAGACCTGATTTCTTCCTTTGGCTGATTGGGCCTATCAAAGTCTGGCCCTCACCACCTTAGCTACACTTGGCTCCTTGCTGTGCCTACCCGAGCCTTCCTTTGGTTCCTTGAATGCATCATGTTCTTTCCTGACACAGGGCATTTGCACATCCTGTCTTTTCTGCCTGGAAAGCCCTCTTTACTCCCTAAAAGCCTTGCCTCATTTTCTCCTATTTACTCAGTTTTCAGCTAAAGGGTCATCTCCTCCCAGATGCCCTCTCTGATTAGCAGCCATGAGAGAGTTCAGGTTCCCATTCTACCCTTATAGAGAACTGGGTTCATCTTCCTAACTTTAGTATGATTATTTGTTTGTTTTTTTTAAGATTTTATCTATTTACTTGAGAGAGAGGGCAAGCACAAGCAGGTGGGGGGTGGGGAGAGGCAGAGGGAGAAGCAGATGACCCGCTGAGCAGAGAGCCTGATGCAGGGCTTGATTCCAGGACCCTGAGATCATGACCTGAGCTGAAGGTAGACACTTAACTGACTGAGGAACTCAGGTGCCCCAGTATGGTTATTTGATTACCACTCATCTTCCATCTTTCCCTCCTGATGGTAACCTTCAGGCAGGCAGGGACGGTGGCTATTTTAATTCACATTGTTTCCCCAGAGCTTAGCACCTGACACACAGTTGATGCTCAGTAAGTGTTTGTTGAGTGAATAAATGATTGAATGAAGGTTGTTTTGAGAATTAAATAAGGAAGAAAGAAGGTGAAATGGAGAGGGAGTTAATATTTGGGAGGTGATCACATGGCACCAGGTGCTTTAGATATGTTGTTCTAATTTTCACTAATGATACACTTTACATTTGAGAAAACAGATTCAGAGATATTAGGTAACCAGCCCATAGTACACAGCTAATAAATGGTAGACTTACATAAGAGCAGGGTCTATTTACTACCAAAGCTCGTGATCTCACCCTTTCCCCAGTTTGCCTCCAAGTTAAAAAAGTGAAGGGAGGGGCACCTGGATGGCTCAGTTGGTTGAGTGGCTGGGTCTTGATTTTGGCTCAGGTCATGATCTCAGGGTCCTGAGATGGAGCCCCACGTCAGGCTCTGTGCTCATCTCCTTCTGCTTCTCCCACCATGGTCTCTCTCTCTCTCAAATAAATAAATAAATAAATCTTAAAAAGAAAAAAACTCAAACTGCCAAAACTGAATTAAAAAGAAAAACAAAAGAAAACCTGAATAGACATATAACAAGTAATGAAAATAAATCAGTAGTCAAAACATTCCAACAAAGAAAAGCCCAGGACTAGATGGTTTACTGGTGAATTATATCAACTGCTTAAGGAAGAATTAACAGCAGTCTTTCCAAAACACTTCCAAAAAGTAGAGGAGGGAGCACTTCTCCACTCATTCTATGAGACCAGTATAATCATGATACCAACGCTAGATGAAGACATTATGAGAAAACAACAAAGCAAATATCCCTTGTGAATATATATGCAAAAATCCTCAACAAAATAGTAGGAAACCAGGGGTGTCTGGGTAGATCAGTCAGTTGGGCGTCTGACTGGTGATTTCAGCTCAGGTCATGATCTCAGAGTCATGAGATTGAGCCCCGCATCAGGCTCTGCACTCAGAGGGGAGTCTGCTTCGGATTCCTTCCCTCTCCCTCTGTCCCTGTCCCCCCAGTAAATAAATCTTAAAAAAAAATAGTAGCAAACTAACTAACTAACTAAATAAATAAAAATAGTAAACCAGGGGAGGCTGGGTCGCTTAGTCAGTTAAGCATCTGCCTTCAGCTCAGGTCGTGATCCCAGGGTCCTGAGATTGAGCCCCGCATTGGGCTCCCTGCTCAGCAGGGAGTCTGCTTCTCCCTCTCCCTTTGCCCTTCTCCCTGATCATGTGTTCTCTCTCTCAAATAAATAAATAAAATATTTTGTTAAAATAGCAAACCAAGTACAAACCGAATATATTATAACCAAGTGGGACTTGCTCTATTCTCAAATGTCATGATCTTGTATATAGAAAATCTTAAGGAATCTACTTAGAACTAATGAACAAGTTTAGCAAGATACAGTTTTACAGGATACAAAATACAATACAATACAAAATACCAATATAAAAACATAGATAGTATTTTTTTTTAAGATTTATTTATTTGTCAGAGAGAAAGAGACACAAGCAGGGGGAGCCGCAGGCAGAGGGAGAAGCAGACTCCCCGCTGAGCAAGGAGCCCCATGTGGGACACAATCCCAGGACCCCAGGATCATGACCCAGTCCAAAGGCAGACGTTTAGGGGCGCCTGGGTGGCTCAGTCGTAAGCGTCTGCCTTCGGCTCAGGTCATGATCTCAGGGTCCTGGGATTGAGCCCCGCATCTGGTTCCCTGCTCAGCGGGAGGCCTGCTTCTCCCTCTCCCGCTCCCCCTGCTTGTGTTCCCTCTCTTGCTGTGTATCTCTCTGTCAAATAAATAAATAAAGTCTTAAAAAAAAAAACAACAAAGGCAGACGTTTAATCGACTGAGCCACCCAGGCGTCCCGACAAACATAAATAGTATTTCTAAGCACTAAGCAATAAATACTCTAAAAGTGAAGTTAATAAATAACCCCATTTATATTATTATCAAAAAGAATAAAATACTTAGGAATAAATTTAACCAAGGACATGCAGGACTTGTACACTAAAAACTACAAAATGGGGGCACCTGACTGGTTCAGTGGGTGGAGCATGGTACTCTTGATCTTGGGGTCATGGGTTCAAGCCCCATGTTGGGCATAGAGCTTACTTAAGAAAGAAAAATAACATACATGCATACTACAAAACATTGTTTAAAGGAATTAACCCCTAAATAAGTATAAAAATACCCCATGTTCATGGTTTGGAAGACTTCATATTTATAAGATGGCAATATTCCCCAGATTGATCTAAAGATTCAGTGCATTCTCTATCAAAATTCCAACTACCATTTTTGCAGAAATGGACAAGCTGGTCTTACAATGTATATGGAAACTCAAGGGACCCAGAATAGCCAAAACAATCTTGAAAAAGAACAAAATTGGAGGACTCAATTCCTGATTTCAAAACTTATTACAGGGGCACCTGGGTGACTCAGTCAGTGTCCAACTCTTGATTTCAGCTCAGTCTTGATCTCAGAGTCATGAGTTCAAGCCCCAAATTAGGCTCCATGCTGGGCATGGAGTCTACTTAAAACAAAACAAAACAAAAAAACCCAACTCACTACATAGTTATAGTGTTCAAGATAGTGTGGTATTGGCATAAGGATAGACAGAGATCAGTGGACTAGAACTGAGAGTCCAGAAATAAACCCATACATTTATGGTCAATTGATTATTTTCCAAGAGTGTCAGGACTATTCAATGGGGAAAGAGTAGATTTTTCAGCAAATGGTGCTGGAAAAACTGGATATCCACATGCAAAAGAATGAAGTTGAATCCTTTCCTTATACCGTGTACAAAAAATTAACTGAAAATGGATCAAAGACCTAAATGTAAGAGCTAACACTGTAAAATTCCTAGAAGAAAACATAGGAGTAAATCTTCATGATCTTGGATTTGGTAGTAGATTCTTAGGCATGGTACCAAAAGCATAAGCAACAAAAGAAAAAGTAGATAAATTGGACCTCATCAGCATGAAAAACTTTTGTGCATCAAAGGACACCATGAAGAAAGTGAAAAGATAACTCACAGAATGGGAGAAAATATTTGCAAATCATATATCTGAGAAAGGTATAGTATCCAGAATATATAAAGAATGCTTACAGGGACACCTGAGTGGCTTAGTTGGTTAAGAATCTGATTCTTGATCTCAGCTCAGGTCTTGATCTCAGGGTCCTGAGTTCAAGCCCAACGCTGGGCATGGAGCCTACTTAAAAAAAAAAAAAAAAAAAAAAAAAAAAGAGTTCTTACAACACAACAACAAAAAGAAAAACAACCCAATTTTAAAAATTTAAAGGACTTAAATAGACATTTCTCCAAAGATATACAAATGGCCAATAAGCACATGAAATGATGCTCACTATCATTAGTCATTAGGGAAATGCAAATCAAAATCACAATGAGATACCACTTCGCACCCATCAGGGTGGCTAACATGAAAAAGAAAATAACAAGTGTGAGGATGTAGAGAAATAAGAACTCTGACACATTGCTGTGGAACATGTAAAATGTGCAGCTGTTACGGAAAACAGTTTGACAATTAATCAAAATGTTAAGCATAGAGGGGCGCCTGGGTGGCTCTGTCAGTTAATCGTCTGACTCTTGGTTTCGCTCAGGTCATGATTTTAGGGTTGTGAGACTGAGCCCTTTTTAGGGCTCTGTGATCAGAGTAGAGTCTGCTTGGGATTCTCTCTCTCTCCCTCTCGCCCTCCCCGCCGCTCAAGTGCTGTCTCTCTAAAAAAAAAAAAATTTTTTTTTAAAGATTTTATTTATTTATTTGTCAGAGAGAGCACAAGCAGGGGGAGCAGCAGGCAGAGGGAGAAGCAGGCTTCCCGCTGAGCAAGGAGCCCGATTGCGGGACTCGATCCCAGAACCCTGGGATTATGACCTAAGCTGAAGACAGACTCCCAACCGACTAAGCCACCCAGGCGTCCCTAAAAAAAAATGTTAAGCATAGAATTGTGATGTGACCAGTGATTTAAGAGAATTGGAAACAAGTGTTCAAACAAAAAGGTACACACCAATGTTCACAGCGCCATTATTCACAGTAGCCAAAAAGTAGAGACAACCCAAATGTCCATCAGGTCATGAATGTGATGAAGGAGCAGAAGGCTAGCTGAGGACAAAGCACAAGCTGACACCCTGCAACCTCCCCGACCACCCCCCACCCACCCACCTCCCACTCCTGGGTGGGATATGTGTGACATTCCTCCAGGAAGCTCCCAACTATCTTAATGTTAATGCCTTGCTAGAGGGAAAAACAACCTGAATTTGACAATGGCAAGGCCTCTGGTATCCTGTGAGTCTTCCTTAACATATGAAAATCCTTTTGAAACCTCCCTTTTCCTTACCTTCCCCAACTCCCAAGTATATAATCAGTCACCCTCACAACCCTGGGGCAGCAGGTCCTGTCCCCACGCTTTAATAAAACCACCATTTTGCACCAAAGATGTCTCAAGAATTCTTTCTTGGTCTTTGGCTCCAGATCTCACTTCACTAAACCTCACCTATATTCCAAAACCACATCATATGGCGCCCAATGTGGGGCTTCCGAGTCTTTTCATCTGGACTCTGAGCTTCGGTGAAAACTTGGTGGGTACTTTCTCTTCTCTTCCTTTACTCTCATTTCTGGGGCTCTTTAAGGAGTATGGTCTTTTTTTTTTTTTTTTTAAGATTTTATTTATTTATTTGAGAGAGAGAGAGAATGAGAGACAGAGAGCATGAGAGGGAGGAGGGTCAGAGGGAGAAGCAGACTCCCCGCCGAGCAGGGAGCCCAATGCGGGACTCGATCCCGGGACTCCAGGATCATGACCTGAGCTGAAGGCAGTCGCTTAACCAACTGAGCCACCCAGGCGCCCCAAGGAGTACGGTCTTATTGGAACACTTTCATGCTGACTCCTCAGGCCACAATCCTCTAGCTCGTGGCTACTCTACGGGGAGGAGAAAGCCTGCCTTTGGGCTGGAAGTTAGTAGCCTGGCCGGGATGGTAATACCCAGAAACTTGATGCCCTCTCTTTACTCCTGATCCCCTTCACATCCCTGGTCTAGCCACTTCTGGCCACGGGACCTCCACTGGCAGCTGGCTGAAACCAGTACCCGATTGAACTAAAGCCCAGCCGGGGACCGTTTCCTAGGGAAGTTGGCTGTAAGGACCACATGTGTTGGAATGTTGCTTAGAACCATGATGGATTTCTATCTTTACTGTTTCCCATCAATGTCCTCTATTAACTACTTAAATTACAAAATTGGGTAATTTCCCCTTGTAAAACTTTCCTAGTGTTCTCCATGGGTTAAAAATGGCAGGGCAATAATGTGGTTTCAGGGCATAGGATGGCACGGCAGGGTATCTCAGTCCATTCACCAGGCACCCATCGGCAGCCTAGGATGCAATGGGGAAGGGGAGGGACGCCAGCATCCCCCTGGGGTCTTTTACGGCAGGAATGCCTTCCCAAGAAGGCAGGATGGTGATCAATAGTGATTTTTTGTTTAAGGGGCACCTCTGGTGGATTTTGACACATGGAACCTCTGACATATGCTGTGTGGGACGCCACCTGGGAGTTGGGGGGATTTGGTAATGGACCTTCTTCACTTTCCTGGAAACATGGCCTCAGTAGGCTGCTTCTTCAGTTTCTGAGGACTCTCCCTTGGGATTCCTTTTTAATCCACTGGAAACAATTCGGATTGCAAAATATAGGAAAGGACTGATCTCCTGTAACACTGCATGGCCTCAGTGGGATCTGTCAGATCTCTTCTGCAGGAAACAGGGCAAATAGACAGAGGTACCCTAGGCCCATCCAAGCCTTCAGGGCTCTAAATCAGGACCCAGACCTAAGGGTCTCTTGCAGTACGTGTTTGGCTAATAAACTCCCTCCTGACGTATTGGATGATAATTACCTAAATAGGCCTCCTCTGAGTAAATCCAGGTTGCTAGAGGAAACACAAGCTATCCCAGATGAAGGAGACTCTTGACACTCTCTCTCTCTCTCTCTGTTCTTCCTAATAGATGTGGGGGCTTCTCCCTCACTCATTTCCCGGGTTAATGGCTATAACTGGAGCCAACTGTGGTTAGTCTGCCTCGGGACGGGGACTTTAAGGAATATTCCCAAGCAGCTGCCGAAACTCTCTTTGTTTTAGGGAAATTCCCTGTCTTCTCCTCCCCGACATGGACTGCCTAATTCCACTTGTTGGCAGGAAAACATGGCACCTGCTCATCTGTTGGAGGTGATGAGCTCTAAAACCAGAAACCTTCTCTGCCTTCCAGCAGCACTTGGCCTCCTCTGCCCCTCCCCCTGCCCCGTTTGTGCACCACCTTGGGTGCAGCCTGCGTAGCTGGTTCTTATACCATCCTCGGTACCTCAGGCACCAGGGTTCCTTCTCCCCTCACCATCAAGGAGCAAGAAAAACACCCCCTGGGCCTAACACTGCCCACTCCAGATTTCTCCACCAAGGTCTCAGGTAAAAATTGACAATGGGGAGGATCCAGGTGGAACATAATTCGGTATTTAAACGGATTTAAGTTTATGGGGTTTGTTGTTGTTGTTTGTAAAATTTTATTTATTTGACAGAGAGCACAAGCAGAGGGAGAGAGAGGGAGAAGCAGGCTCCCTGCTGAGCAAGGAGTCCGACGTGGGACTCGATCCCAGAACCCTGGGATCATGACCCGGGCTGAAAGCAGCTGCTTAACTGACTGAGCCACCCAGGCATCCCTAAGTTTATGGGTTTAAGAGAGACTTGTCTTGAAGGTTATCAGCATTCAATGTGAAACTTTTATCCTACCAAGATATACTGAAGGTCAAATAAGCTCGTGTTATCTTTGTTGCAATTTGTTAGCAAAAAGATGATGTAAAACGATGGTTAATCTTGTCTGTCTCAAAGTTTTCATGGGTAATTGTTAAGATAGCTTTCAAAATCTATGGTAACCTGAAACTTTAAAGTTTTGCTTGGATGATAAGTGGGATTAAATTCATTGGACAGCTAGGTCTTTTCCAAATAGGATAAAGTGCTAAAGCATTGAGTACTGGACATAGGTTTGTGCTTTTGACTACTTATTGGAAAAAACAAAGGATATTTGAGTCTGTTGGTAAACATGCTTTGTGCTTAACTGATTCACAAATTTGCCATCAAAGAGTTTTGGTATAAGAGTTCACAATTGGTTACTACTTAATCTTCACTGGAGACTAAGGTTTCTAAAAAAAATGCAAAATTCTACTAAATATAATAATGCCTGGTGGAAATAAAGGAAGCAACTCTGTATGTAGAAAAGTAGATATGTAAGAAAGATATAAGGAATGGGGATGCATTTTTGTTGAAGGTAAAAGAAGGTAATTTTGTCCTAAATGGTTGTTTGGAGAGAAAAGGCTTGGACAAAATCTGAATGCAAAAGAAAGTTGTGGAAGGTTTGTGATGGGAAGTCTTTGGGAAGGAATTTTAGGTGTGGTCAGGACGGACTAAGATTGAAATGAATGGATTTTTAAAAAAGATTTTATTTATTTATTTGTCAGAGAGAGAACACAAGCAGGGAGAGCAGCAGAATGAGAGAGAAGCAGGCTCCCTGCTGAGTAGGGAGCCCCACGCAGGACCTGATTCCAGGACTCTGGGATCATGACCTGAGCCAAAGGGAGACACTTAAAACGACTGAGCATCCTGGCACCCTGAAATGAATGGATTTTTAAAGTACATTGATGTAAGATTGAAAGTCTGCTTTCTCTCTGTTAAAAGGACAAAATTTTCTTGAATTGTTGGTCTGCTCTTGATAAGAAAATGCAAACAGTTGTTTTCTCTTTGCCCAGAAAAACCAGTTTCTATGTTTTGCCTTTATCAGGTCTTTGACCATCCCTAATCCTATTTAGGCCTGTGCACTAAAACTTCCTAAAGTTTTAACAAACTCCTAAGATTTAAATTGTAAATAAAGTCTCTTTAATTCATCAGGCCTTATTATTTGGTCTGTTAAGTTACCCCGGAAGCACTGTTAAACAAATGATAGCCTTAGGTTATATTTGGGTAAATGTCATACCTATTCTAGAGATGATATGCAATTCCTAAAGTTCTAATGTTTTAATATAAGGTCATCACTTGATATTTTGATTATTGAAGTGTTATGTGTCACAGAAATAACCGGATTTCCTTGCCAGCTATATTGTAACCTCTCATCAGATCTTTAACCATGTCCATTTTTTGAGTCTTTTGTCATTTATAGTTATTGTTTTTATTCTCTTGTAAAATGGTTCATCTTCAAGGAGATTCCTATAAAGGACTTAGGACAAATACAGGTTTTTAGTATCTTTAAAATTCTAAAACTGGGGGCACCTGGGTGGCTCAGTCGTTAAGCCTCTCTGCCTTCAGCTCAGGTCAGGGTTTCAGGGTCCTGGGATTGAGCCCCGCGTCGGGCTCCCTGCTCGGCGGGAAGCCGGCTTCTCCCTCTCCCACTCCCCCTGCTTGTGTTCCCTCTCTCACTCTGTCTCTCTCTGTCAAATAAATAAATAAATAAATCTTTAAAAAATAAAATTCTAAAACTGAAATGGATAAGAACTTTCAGAACTAAGTAAAGCTGCATTCAAACTAAACAAGAATAGTAACATGGGACTAAGTGAATTGGGAAAAAAAGATTATAGTTTTTTGTGACTCTTGGTTGGAACATTGCTGGTTCTCTAATATTGGCTCTTCCAGGCTAAGGAAACTTTCTCTTAAGACATCAGTGATATGCAGAAATAATAAAACAAATTAAAGCATCTAACTTTTCTCTCTACCTGAACTCTCTGAAATTCAAAAGGTCTCAATAAATATTATTTCTTCCATGGCAATCATAGTCAATTGCGTAAGTTCAATAAGAATCTGTTCTTATAACAGGACACCACTGGAAACACTGGTTATTTTGCCAAGGCTTTGACTGGAATGTCATATTTGAGAGAGACATGCATAGCCTGCTCAGATATGACCAAACAGCTTTCAGGAATTGAGGTTGGCTTTATGAAACATGGAGCCATAAAAGCCCTTGGAAATGTTGGCCTGATACCTTGCTTATAGAGTTCCCAACAGCCTCACCAGGTGAGTAAAGAATGTCACTTCCTGGCAGGTGCAGGAACCTCAGGATACTTTGGGGACCTCATGAAGAGGAATCTGCCCAAATCTACAGGTATTGCAGGCATGTCTGATGGCAGGTACTTGGCTTGGCTTCTGGCCTGGAGGGGCTACTAAGAGTTCAACCTAAGGATTCCTTATAAAAATTCCAGCAAAGCAGGGCGCCTGGGTGGCTCAGTTGGTTAAGCGACTGCCTTCGGCTCAGGTCATGATCCTGGAGTCCCGGGATCGAGTTCCGCATCGGGCTCCCTGCTCGGCAGGGAGTCTGCTTCTCCCTCTGACCCTGCCCCCTCTCATGTACTCTCTCATTCTCTCTCTGTCAAATAAATAAATAAAATCTTAAAAAAAAAACAAAAACAGAATGCTGTGTATACGTTCCAGATGCAGAGGGGAATGGGGAGTGACTGCTTAATGCGTATACGGATTCTTTTGGGGGTAATGAAAATGTTCTGGAACTAGAAAGTGGTTATGGTTGCCCAGCATTGTGCATTTACTGGAAGTCACTGAATTGTACAGTTTAAAGTGGTGAATTTTATGTTATGTGACTTTTACCTCACTAATGATTTAAAAAAAAAAAAGGAATAGGGGGCACCTGGGTGGCTCAGTTGGTTAAGCGACTGCCTTCGGCTCAGGTCATGATCCTGGAGTCCCGGGATCGAGTCCCGCATCGGGCTCCCTGCTCGGCGGGGAGTCTGCTTCTCCCTCTGACCCTCCTCCCTCTCATGCTCTCTGTCTCTCATGGTTTCTCTCGCAAATAAATAAAATAAAATCTTAAAAAAAAAACTTAAAAAAATAAAAAATAAAAAAAATTTATTAAAAAAAGGAATGAAGGTCTGATGCTTGCTACAACATGGGTGGACCTTAAGAACATTATGCTAGGGGAAAGAGGCCAGTCACAGAGGGCCGCATGCTGTATAATTCCATTCATGGATGTCCAAAACAGGTAAATCCATAAAGACGGAAAGTAGATTGGTAGTTGCCTAGGGCTAGGGTTGACGGAGGGGGATAATTGGGGATCAGAGAGGGGAGTCACTGCTAATGAGTACAGGTTTCTTTTTAGGGGGATAAAAATGTTCTAAAATTAATTGTGGTGAGGGTGCCTGGGTGGCTCAGTCGGTTAAGCATCTGCCTTCAGCCCAGATCATGATCCCAGGGTCCTGGGATTGAGCCCCGTATCAGGCTCCCTGCTCAGCAGGGAGTCTGCTTCTCCCTCTGCGCCCCCACCCTCCACCACTCCCGCGAGCACGCGCAAGCACGCTGTCTCTCGCAAAAATAGTCTTTTAAAAAGTACAATTAGGGCGCCTGGGTGGCTCAGTTGGTTAAGCGACTGCCTTCGGCTCAGGTCATGATCCTGGAGTCCTGGGATCGAGTCCCGCATCGGGCTCCCTGCTCAGCAGGGGGTCTGCTGCTTCCTCTGGCCCTCTTCCCTCTCGTGCTCTCTGTCTCTCATTCTCTCTCTCAAATAAATAAATAAAATCTTTAAAAAAAAAAAGTACAATTGAATTAACTGTGGTGATAGTTCTGTCAGAGAGGAAGACCTCCCTCTGCCCTATGATGTTTCTAGCTAGACTTAGAATCAAACGACATGAGATGGATTACGTAAGGGGGAATCCACACAGACATGGAAATTCCAAAGACTGTGGCAACCTGAAGCTTATATGAGCCAAGGAGCGGTGTAGGGGCCTGTGGCTACAAAGGGGAGGAAGACCATTAACAAGAATGTGAAGGCAGATGTTTGGAAAAACAAAGGTTGCTGTTAAGTTTCTCAGGTGAAAGGGGAGCCTCTGTTAATAGCTCTCTTCCCAGTGCAGGCTCTCCTTTCCAATGTAAATTTAGGCAGTTGAGGGGGAGGCAGAGAGCTTTTCTTGGCATCTGCTGGGTTTTGATTACTTTTAACTCAAAATCTTTATGCCAAAGTGGCTCATCTTGGGGCAGCCTGCCCTGGGCCTCTACAGTTTCACAACTCTGTCAATACACCAAAAAACACTGAACTGTGTCCTTGAAGTGGGTGAACTGTATTGTATATTAATTCTATCTCAGTAACTTTGCTAAAAAAAAAAATTCTCGGTTGTGATATTGGTACCCTAATTATATAGGAAAACGTCCTTGTTCTGAAGGAATATAAACTGAAGTATTTAGGGATGGAGTGTCATGATGTCTGCAACTTATTTTCTTTTTTTTTATTATGCTTTAAATTTTAATTCCAGTATAATTAGCATACAGTGTTATATTAGTTTTAGGGGTACAATAAATTTGCAATTTATTTTCAAGTGGTTCAGCAAAATAAAAGAATGTGTTACATATGATGTGGGAAACAAAGGGAGAAGAAAAATTATTGAATTTCCTTACTACTTACAGCTCATTGACAAGTCCTTGAAACAGGCAGAGTGATATTCCTCCAGGGACTCAACTGCCTTGATGTTGACACTTTGCTAAGGGCAAAAGGCAATCTTAGCCTGACCCTCTAAAGTGAGTCTACTTTAAACATACAGAAACTCCTTTGGAACCTCCCTTTATCGCTACCCCACCCCTCCAGATACATGTTAGGAATCATCTTCCAAGCATTTGGCCCACTGATATACATCTGAAGGGTCTTATGAATTAGGGTTTACTAAATGATGTAGGAAAGACGTTAGGGTTCGAAGCTGACGGCCAGGAAAGAATTCTTGAGACGTCTTTGGTGCAAAAAGGTGGTTTTATTAAAGCACGGGGACAGGACCTGTGGGCAGAAGGAGCTGCACCAGGGTCATGAGCAGTGGTCCATTATATACTTTCAAGTTGGGAGGGGGTCAGTGATAGTGTAAGTCTCTAAGGAATTCTGGAAGCAAGGTTTCCAGGACCTTGAAGGGGCTAGCTATTGTTGGGGAAAGGTCATTTATTACCGTCTAATAAAACATGAGTCATGAGACCCTTCAGGTGTATATCAGTGGGCCGTATGCTTGGGGGGTGATTGCCAACACGTACCTTGCGGGTAGAGAAAAAGGAAGTTTCCAAAAGAAGTTTTATATGTTAAAGTAGGCTTACAGGTTGGGGTGGGGGTGAGGGGTTGGGCCAGGATCGCCTTTTGCTCTTACTTAGCAAAGTGTCAACATCAAGGCAGTCGAGTCCCTAGAGGAATGTCACTCTGCCTGTTCCAAGGACTTGTCAATGGGCTGTAGGCAGTAAGGAAATTTAATAATTTCTTTTCTGCCTTTGTTTCCCACATCACTAAACAATAATAAATGACCCTTCCTAACAATAGCTAAACCGCTCAGGATCCTGGAAACCTTGTTTCCAAAATACCTGGGTTACACTATCCCTAACCTCCTCCCAACTTGAAACTATATCATCGGTCACTCCTCACAACTTCAGTGCAGCTTTCTGCCCACACGTCCTGTCCCCGTGCTTTAATAAAACCACCTTTTTGCACCAAAGACATTTCAAGAATTCTTTCTTGGCCACGGGCTTCAAACCCTAACGTCTGGGAGGGGGGTTGGGAGGATGGGTTAGCCTGGTGATGGGTATTGAGGAGGGCACGTTCTGCATGGAGCACTGGGTGTTATGCACAAACAATGAATCATGGAACACTACATCTAAAACTAATGATGTAATGTATGGGGATAATATAAGAATAAAAAAATTAAAAAAAACAACAACAAAAAACCCTAACATCTTTCCTACATCACATAAAGCTGTGCCATCCAAAGCAGTAGCCACTAGCTCCATGTAGCTCTTTACGCTTACATTTAAATTAGTTAAAAATAAATAACTCAGTTCCTCAGTTACACTAACCACGTGTTAAGTGCTCAGCAACCACCTGTGACTAGTGGCTACAGTATCGAGCAGTGCAGGTGTAAAACATTTCCATCTTCATGAAAAATTCCCACTGGCCAGTGCTGACATATAGAAAGATAAAGCAAATGTGGTAAAATGTTAGCAAATGGGAAATCTTGGTAAAACATATATAGGGATTTCTATGGGACAACTGGATGGGGTGGAGGCCAGCGGCGTGGGTGGTGAAAGAATTCACTCAAGGCAGAACAAAGGACATGGAAGTTTATGGAATACACCGCAAGGGAGTGGTGGGCAGGACCGCAAAGGAGAGACTCTCTGGTGGAGGCAGTGGTGGGGGCTGCTTATTTCTAAGAGGGCGAGTAAGGAGGTATGGGAGGGTGTAGAATTTAATTTTTTTGATACCTGTGCCTGGTTGTAAGTAGCCCATTGGTCAACGAGGGTGTATGGCTATTTTGAGGTGGGTCACCTAATGAGCCTGTTTGCATTCAGCCGGGTGGTCACTGTGGACCCTTGTACCTTACTCAGGCTTCCATTGCTCGAGCCTGTGGCCTAAAAGCGACCTCTACAGTTTCTTGTATTATTCGTTCAACAGAGGGATGGTAATAACATGGCAAAGAATTCCCAATATGCATTCCATGGGCCTAACCACCATGTGAATCCAAGTTCTTTGGAAACTTCTAGATCCTTGTCCCAACAGTCTGTTCTGTTTGTTCAACACTTTGTTCCTAGGATCCTCTCCCTAAAGTTTAGTGTGTGATGCTCTTTGTACCCCTGTTCATCCACATTTCTTGGAGAGGTATGATAGGATAGTAGTTTTAGAGCTAGGATGGAGCTGAGTTACCAGGAATTGTGGTTTTTAACGCCCTTAGTGGTAATTCTATATCCATCCCTGTGTCTTTTCTTTTGATAGAGTGCAGCTTTGTGAAACCCCAAGTCTGGGAAACACTGATTCAAGAGACTCTTGAAGCTGAGGGGTGGGGAGTGGCCAGAGAGAGCCCAGCCCAGGGGTCTATAAATTGAATTGACCCAGACATTTGCATTTTTATAACTTGTCCCGGACACGGTGGACATTTGCCTTCCAGAGTTCCTGAGAACTATTTGCATTATCTTTTGTTTGAGCAATTGCCGGGGGTGGTGGAGATGCCTGCCAGCTCCTTGTTACCAGATTTGGGACGAAGAAGGGCAAGGGTGAGGTGAGGCTCTAGGCAGCAGGAGAGAGGCAAGGTAGGGGGGACATGGGCTAGACTGGAGCCCTAGGGGTGCTGGAGTGATCTCTTTCCAAGGAAGACTGCAGGATGGCTCCGGACCCTACCCTGCGACTTTCCTTGCTTTGTGACCTAGGGCAAGTCAGTTCACCTCTCTGAGCCTCCATTTTCTCATCCATTAAAATAACATCTCTTCCCAATGTCAGATAGTTTCTGTGCTTATGCTCAAGTTTAAGGCTTGGTTATCTCAGCTGTAAATGGACATAAAGGGGCACCTGGGGGGCTCAGTCAGTTAAGTGTCTGCCTTGGGCTCAGGTCATGATCCCAGGGTCCTGGGATTGAGCCCTGCATGCAGGGTCCTGGGATTGAGCCTCAGCCAGGAGCCTGCTTCGCTCTCTGCCTGCCGCTCCCCCTGCTTATGCTCTCTCACCTCTCTCTCTGGCAAATAAATAAAATCTTTAAAGAAAAAAAAGAAAACCACAGACTCAAAATGGTGTTACTTGGGCCAGACCCAATCACCAAGCCAGAACTTAGTACTTAACCTAATTGCAGTTTCAACCTCCCCCAGAAATGTCAATCTTAACCCATCAATCAGGAATTTCTGTTTTGTTTTTTTTTTAAAGATTTTATTTATTTATTTATTTGAGGGATAGAGAGATCATGAGCAGTGGGGAGGGGTAGAGGGAGAAGCAGACTCCTGGCTGAGCGGGGAGCCCGAGGCAGGACTCAATCCCAGGACCGTAGGATCAATACCTGAGCTGAAGGCAGACGCTTAACTGACTGAGCCACCCAAGCACCCAGGAATTTTCTGACATGCACCAGTGAAGTAACCTGTCACATGGGCCCTCTCCATCCCCCTCAAAGGAAGAAGAAGTAATCTGCATGATAAGACCCCCTGCCCCTTTTCCTTATGGAAAGTGATCTTGCTGGAACAAACCTTTATTTTCTTTTGCTTACAACTTCCTTGCCCTTTTGCTTCCTATAAAAACTTTGTATTTTGTAAAACTCCGTGGAGCACCCCTCTGCTTGCTAGATGGGGAGCTGCCTGACTCATGAATCATTTAACAAGGCCAATTAGATCTTCAAGCAAACTCTACTTGGTAGAGTTTTACTTTTTAACAGTTTTTTCTACAGATCCACAATCCATCATTTGTAGTCTGAAATTTATAAAGCTCTGAAAATTCAAGTGTTTTTGTAAGTTTGCCATCAAAACACATTTGAGAGCAAAACTTAATCTAAACTGATGCCAAGTCTTAAAGGGTTAACACATTTATTATGAACATTTTTAAATTAATTAGTTGATTGATTAATTAATTATTGTAGAGATAGAGATCAGGGGAAGGAGCAGAAGGAGAGGGACAAGCAGACTCTGCGCTGAGCGTGGAGCATGACGTGGGGCTCGATCCCATGACCCTGAGATCATGACCTGAGCTGAAACAAGAGCTGAACGCTTAACTGACTGAGCCACCCAGGCACCTCCATTTATTATGAACATATTAATATAGTTGATTACTGGATATGGCCTCAGAATATGCACCAAATCACCTTTCTAAAATCTGTAAATTTTTGAATTTGGAATCCCCTCTGGCCCATAGAGTTTTGGTTAGAGGACTTTGAGCTTGTAGGGGCATAAAATGACATGGCTGTGGTCAAAGCCAGGGTTACCTGACTGTGGGGCGTGGGGAGACCCTTGGTGCTGCAGGAGCCTTAGAGGGAAGAGAGAAGGAAGAGGAAGGAAGACCTATCAGAGGAGGTCTTGGTTATAACAGAGACTGACTCTGGCTGATTTAAGCAGCAAAGGAACTTGTTGGAAGGGTACTGGGTTTGTTCCAGGGTATTGGTATGTGGGAGAACCAGGCTCAGAGGACTCAGGGCCAAGAAGCCACTGTTGGGGAGCAAGAATTCTTGTGCCCTCAAAGGTTCCTTCTAGCTGGACTAAGAATCAAATTGACATGAATCAGATTACCAGGAGGAAATCAAATTTAATAAAGCATGTACAGGGAATCCACACAGACATGGAAATTCCAAAAACAGTCAGGCAAAATGAGGTACACATGTCATTCTGAACTAGGAAGGGAGTCGGGGTCTGGAATTTCAGAGGAAAGGAGTGCACTTCACAGCACAAGAAGAAGAGCAGGTGTTTGGAAGGAAGATGTTTGCCTTGCCATACAGATGGGTCACTGAGATAAAATTTATCTTTGTTAATAATCCTTATTCTAGGAAAGACCCCCAATTTAGATTCTACTATGTGGTTATGGGAGGGACACGTTTCTTTTGAGCCTGCAGGGTCTCAAGTGCCTTCAGCTCTATATTTAGAGCCACGGCCAAAGTGGTACATTCTGGAGTGGGGGAGGGATGTCGTGAACCCCTTCACCACCCAAATCACCCACAGAACTGGTTAGGTGAGTAATTGCTCAGCCACAAGGCCACAGCCTGCAATGCCAATCCTGATCCACAACTGACCCCGGTTGACCAGAAACCACTTTCTGCCTAGCTGTTGCTGCCCCCACAGGGCACTTTCTGTCTCTGGGGGGTTTTTTGTTTTTTGTTTTTTGTTTTTAAGATTTTATTTCTTTATTTGAGAGAGTGAGTGAACAGGGGCAGAGGGAGAGGAAGAGGGAGAAGCAGACTCCCCTGCTAAGCAGGGAGCCTGACGAGGGGCTCGATCCCAGGACCCCGGGATCATGACCTGAGCCATAAGCAGACGCTTAACCAACTGAGCCAGCCAGGCGCTCCTCTCTGTCTCTGTTTTGAATTCAAAGTGGGAATGTCTGATCAGCAGAACCAGTGTCACATGACAATGCCCAATCTGCAAGGGAAGCTGGGAAAACAGACATCTAAAGATTTTTGCTTTTAAAATGGGAGGCATTGGGGTACTTGGCTGGTTCAGTGGGAAGAGCATGTGACTCTTGATCTCAGGGTTGTGAGTGCGAGCCCCATGTTGGGTGTAGAGATTACCTAAAAATAAAATCTTAAAAAAAATTTTTTAAATAAAAAATAAAATGGGGAGCGCCTGAGTCAGTTAAGCAACCGACTCTTGATTTCAGTTCAGATCTTGATGATCTTGATTTCAGGGTTGTGAGCTCAAGCCCCAAGTTGGGCTCCATGCCAGGTATAGAGCCTACTTAAAATAATAAGAATAGAATAAAACGGGAGGCATTTCTGCCTCCTGCCATGACTCCTAAGGAAGGGATACTTGTAGAATAGGAACCAGACTTCAGTTGTCAGACAGCCAAAACAGAAAGAACAGGCAAAGGCTCAGTAGCAACAGTTTCCCAGAGGAGGGGTAGATCCTCCTAGGGCCATGAAGGGTGAGCAGTCCTCAGCTGGAAGGGTGGAGGAGTTCAGAATCTGGACAGGGGCCTATATGTCTGGCAAGAGGGCCTATATGTTTGTTTGCTAGATGACAATCACTGAGCTAAACACTTCATTCTTATTTAATTTCACAACTGCAGGTAGCAGGGGAGTTATTATTAGCATTTTGCAGGCCAGAATCTGAGAATCAAAGAGGTTTAGGTCAACTTGCCCAAGATCATGCTGCTAGAAGGTGGTGGAGCTGGGATTTGAATGCAAGCATTGAAACCTCGCCCTTCACCCCTTCACTGTACAGGAAGGAAGTAGGTTCCATATGCAGTGCCTATTCCTATCAATTGAGAGTGGCTGCTTGGAGCCTAGCATCGAGAAGGATTCTAAGGCTGTCTCTGAGATATAATGTAAGAAGAGCTATGATCAATTAGTGCTGTCTTTTAAACAAATTTGAGCTGAGAAATCAAAATTCACATGTTTGCAAGTGGACGTGCAACATTTACCCAAATCAAAGATAAACTGGGCTATTAAAAAAAAGACAACACATTTCAAAAGATGGGAATTATTCAGACTATATTCTCCAACCATGAAGGGAACAGAATTATACATGAATAACAAAAGAGAAATAGAAAATCCCCAACTGCCTGGAAATTAAACATTACACTGGTCAAAGAAGAAATCAAAATGGAAATCAAAAAACATTTGAACTGAATGATAATAAAGATATGACATATTGAAATTGTGGGGTGCAGCCAATACAACTCTTGGAGGAAATTTTGTAGCCCTAAAATGTACAAATATATATATATATATATATATATATATATATATACACACATTTATATACATTTATATATATATTAGTGGGGCACCTGGGTGGCTCAGTTAGTTAAGCATCCAACTTGATTTCTGCTCGGGTAGTGATCTCAGGGTGGTGAGATTGAGCCGTCCATCAGGCTGTGCACTCAGTGTGGAGTCAGAGCCTGCTTGAGATTCTCTCCCTCTCCTTTTGCCCTTCCCCCTGCTTGTGTGCTCTTTCTCTCTCTCTAAAATAAATAAATAAATAAATCTTTTTAAAAAAATGTATATATTAGAAAAGGAGAAAGAAAGAAAATTAATGATTAAAGTGTCCATATCAAGAGGCTGAAAAAGAACAGCAAATCAAATCTGTGGGGGAGGGAAATAATAATAAAACAGAGCAGAAATGCAAATCAATAATGCTAAAAGTTGGTTCTTTGAAATAATTAATAAAATTGAGTAAGTTGTATCTACCATAGGCTAGATCATAACAAAACATGTGCCAGGTAGTATCTATTTCTTTTTTTTTAAGTTATTTATTTATTTATTTATTTATTTATTTATTTATTTATTTATTATTTTAAGTAATCTCTATACCCAACATGGGACTTGAACCCACAACCCCAAGATCAAGAGTTGCATGCTCCACTGACTGAGCCAGCCAGGCACCCAGTAGTATCTATTTCTAGAAACTTCTATATTTTATATGATATAAAAATATTAAAGTATTAATTACATTGGGGTACCTGGGTGGCTCAGTCGGTTGAACATCTGACTCTTGATTTCGGCTCAGGTCATGATCTCAACTCATGATCTCATGAGATTGAGCCCTGTGCCAGGCTCCATGCTCAGTGCTGAGTCTGCTTGAGATTCTCTCTCTCCCTCTCCCTCTGCCCCTCCCCACTGTTCATGCTCTAAATAAACAAACAAATAAATAAATAAATAAAATCTTTTAAAAAATTATCAGTTACATCGAATTTGAGCAAGGTCAAAGAGACACTGAATGCTTAAGGATTGATGGGTAAGTCAGTTTGGTTGGTGTTGAAATACTATACAGGGAGATGAATTAGTCTGGAGTCTGTTGTAAGTGACAGAAGAGGCCAAATCAAATCGTCTTAAGCAGAGACTTTATTTGTTTGCACAACTGAAAATCCTAGGGGGAGTTCTGGCTTTAGGCACAGCTGACCGTACATGTTCAAATGGAGTTGCAGCAATGGCTCTTCATGTGTTTCCTCTTCTTTCTGCATTCATTGCACTCTCAGGCAGGCTCTCCAGCCTAGGCTGGAAGGGCAGGAGGCTACTCCAGTGTTCCCATGGTGACGGCAGAAGGACAAGAGGACAAGCTCAACTGCACAAGCCTTTTTCATGCATTCACATGTGTCTCACTTGCTAACACTATTGGTCAAAGCAATTCACATGGCCAAGCCCAACATCTAGGATTGGAGAAATTCTCTCTGCCCATCTTAAGGATATGACAAGGATAGACAGTGAAAAATTGGAACCATTATTCAATCCACACAGATACCAACTCAGTATTGGGCTTTCTGGGTCATAGGGTACATGCATGCTTAATTTCACTTACATACTACCTGATTGTTCTCCATTCCCTCCCGCAACTCACAAGGGTGGGTGTTTCCCTAAGTCTTCACCAAAGCTCAGCATTGTCCAGCTCTCTTGTTTTTGCCAGCCTGATGGATGTGAAATGGCATCTCATTGATACTTTACTTTGTGTGTCTCTGATTATGTATGCATCTAAGCATCTCTTCACATCTTGTTAGCCATTTGGATTTCCCTTCTGTGAGTTGCCTATTCATATCCTTTGCTCATTTTCTCTCATGTTTTGGTTCCTTTTCTTGTTCATTTGCAGGAGTTCTGTGTACAGTCTAGGTATTAATCCCTTATTGGCTTTAGACATAGCAACATCTCTTACAAGTTTTCCATCTGTTAATTTTGTTTTTAGGGTCCTTCACTCAGCAAAAATCTTTGATATAATCACATCCAGCATTTCTTGCCTTATGGCTTATGCTTTGGGTCTAATTTAAGAGGTACTTTCCCCATGTCTAGATCACAAAGATGTTCTATGTTTTTACCATTCACATTTAGGTCTTTCAAACACCTGGAATCTGCATTTGTGGTGGGTAAGGGTATGAAGCCAGTTTTCCCAATACCATATACTAAAAAGTGTCCTCCTTCCTTCTTTGAATTATGGTGCCACCCTTGTTATAGATCAAATCTGTCTACCTACCTACCTACCTTTCTTTTTTTTTTTAAGATTTTATTTATTTATTTGACACACACAGAGAGAGAACAAGCAAGGGGAGCAGCAGGCAGAGGGAGAGAGAGAAGCAGGCTCCCCACTGAGCAAGGAGCCTGATGTGGGGTTCGATCCCAGGATCCTGGGATCATGACCTGAACCAAAGGCAGCCACCTAACTGAGTCACCCAGGCATCCCGCTGCCTACCTATCTATCATCTGTTATCTGTCTTTATATCTATATCTGTTTATCTATCTTTCTATATTTATATATCTGATAAGATGCAATCTCTCCCATTTAGTTCTTTTTTTTTTTTAAAGATTTTATTTATTTATTTATTTGAGAGAGAGAGAGAGAGCACATGGGGGGGGGAGGGTCAGAGGGAGAAGCAGACTCCCTGCTGAGCAGGGAGCCCGAGGCGGGACTTGATCCCGGGACTCCAGGATCATGACCTGAGCCGAAGGCAGTTGCTTAACCAACTGAGCCACCCAGGCGCCCCCCATTTAGTTCTTCTTTCACAGACTGACTTAGTTCTTTGTGGGCTTCATTCTTCCATACATAATTTAGAATAATCTCATTGGTTTTCTTCTAAACAAAGTCCATCTAGAATTTTGCTTGGGATTGTACTGGATTTGTAGATGAATTTGAGAAGAACCAGTAATTTTATGAAGTTAAGTCTCCCTAAACACATATGGAATTAGGTACCTATTTATGTCTTCTTTTATGTCCTTTAATAGAATTTTTTTTTAAAGATTTTATTTTTTTTCTAAGATTTTATTTATTTATTTGTCAGAGAGAGAGAGGACAAGCAGGGGGAGCGACAGGCAGAGGGAGAAGCAGACTCCTTGCTCAGCAGGGCCTGATGCGGGACTCGATCCCAGGACCTCGGGATCACTACCTGAGCCGAAAGCAAACGCTTCAACGACTGAGCCACCCAGGCATCCCAAAGATTTTATTTTTAAGTAACCTCTACACCCAAAGTGGGACTCAAATTTATAACCCCAAGATCAAGAGTTGCACATTCTACTGACTGAACCAACCAGGCATACCTCTTTAATAGAATTTTTAAAATTTCACCTTAGGGATCTTCTCCATTCCTTAAATTAATTTTTAGGTACCTTAATGTAAAGTTTAGGTCTTTTAAATTTTTTTCAGGTTTTTAAAAATTTTGAAACAATTTCAAACATACAGGAAAGTTGCAAGAACAATACAAATAGGTTTTCTTCTTAAACCACTTGAGGTTGCCAATATGATGCCCCATTATTCCCACATACTTTATTGAGTGTTTATAAATAAGGACAGTCTCATATGTAGCCACAATGTAACTATCAAAGTTGGGAAATTGACATTGATTCATTAGTACCATCTTATCCTCAGACCTCGTTCAAGTTTCAATTGTCTCAGTAACGTTCTTTATGGCAAAAGGAATCATATGTTCAAGACCACACCTTGCATTTGGTTTTTGTCTCTTTAATCCCCCTTAGTTTGGAACAATTCTTCAGTCTTTCTTTGACTTATATGACCCTGATACTTTTGAAGATCACAGGCAAGTTACTTTACAGAATGTCCCTCAATTTAGCTTTGTCTATTTCCTCACGATTGGATTCAAATTGTGCATCCTTGGCAGGAACATCACAGAAGTGATGCTGTATCTTTCCCATGGCATCCTAGCAGATGGCACATAATTTCAATTTGTCCCATTGCTGATGGTGTTTACTTTGATCACCTGATTAAGGTGGTATCTGCCAGGTTTTGCCATTGTCAAGTTATTCTTTTTACCTTTTTCATTAAAAGTTTTTTGTGGGGCGCCTGGGTGGCTCAGTTGTTTAAGTGACTGCCTTTGGCTCAGGTCATGATCCTAGAGTCCCAGGATTGGGTCCTGCATTGGGCTCCGGGCTCAGCAGGGAGTCTGCTTCTCCCCTGACCCGCCTCCCTCTCGTGCTCTCTCTCTCTCAAATAAATAAAGTTTTTAAAAAATTTAACAAAAAACTAACAAAAATTTTAAAAAGATTTTTAAAAGTATTTTGTGGAGTGGTTTTTTTTTTAAGATTTTATTTATTTATTTGAGAGACAGTGAGTGAGAAAGAAAGCACAAATGGGGGGAGGAGCAGAGGGAGAGGGAGAAGCAGACTCACCGCTGAGCAGGGAGCCCGATGTGGGGCTCCATCCCAGGGCCCTGGGTTCATGACCTGAGCCAAAGGCAGATACTTAACTGACTGAGTCACCCAGGGGCCACTGAAGTGGTTCTTTAAAAATATGTAAATATTCTATTTTCATCAAACTTTCAATTTATTCATGTTATTTATTTATAGCAATATGGAGTCATGGTTTTCTATTTTACTCAGTCTGTTACTAATATTTATTTTGCTTTCAAATTGTCTCATTTTTGTCTAGTGGGAGCCTTTCCAAGTTCCCCATCATTCTTTGAGCACCTCCTTACTTCTCTTATAACACATGATCTATGCTTATTTTCTACTTTCTCTGCCCCAATCCTGGAATCAGTCATTCATCCAAAGAGACCTGGTTCATTTTAGTGGAGAATGATAGTTAGAAGCCAAGATCTGAGTACTAGGAGTGCTCATTGTTATTGGAGTATCACTGCCCCCAAGCCCTCAGTGGACAGAGCAAGAGAATATAGGTCACTCTCTTCACTCTGCTTGGGCTCCGACATCTCATGCCAGGCTTCCCCCATGCTGGATGCCCTCCTTGCCCCACTTGGGCCCCAACGCCCCAATAGGCCACCCCCCTGCACAGATGTCACCTTGTACCCCATCTAATGGCTTTAGGACTGAATTTTTTGGGAACAGAAGGGAAAAGAAGAAAAAGGAAGAAGAAACAAATTCCCTAGATACTTAAGTATCTTATTTTCCTTTATATTTACCAGTTGGTTATTACTGATATGGAAAAATGCTATTAATTTTTATAGGTAGGTCTGGGTGCCTGGGTGGCTCAGTCGGTTAAGCGTCCGACTCTTGATTTTGGCTTAGGTCATAATCTCCTCAGCGTTGTGAGATCAAGCCCCACATCAGGCTCTGCACTCACTGCCAAGTCTGTTTAAGATTCTCTCTCTGCCCCCCACCCCCTCCAGCTCACACTCTCTAAAAAATAGAAAAATAAATAAATAAGAAATTTTAAAAAAATTTATAGGTAGGTCGTTTATTGGGTAATTATTGTGTTTTTTTTCTTCTGTCAATGACTATATACTCCGTGGATAATGACAGTTTTACCTTCTATCTTCTAATCCTTACACTTCTTTTCCTTTTCCTTGTTATGTCAGCTACACCCCCAGGGCTAAATTAAATAGTGGCTATGATATCAAGCATCTTTGAGTTGTCTCTGATCCTAGAGGCACCTAAAGTTTGTCCATTAAGACAAACACATTTGCTCTAAATGTTCGGCATATAATTTTTTAAAAGATTTTATTTATTTATTTATTTGAGAGAACAAGAATGAGAGAGAGAGAGAGAGCACATGAGAGGGGGGAGGGCCAGAGGGAGAAGCAGACTCCCTGCTGAGCAGGGAGCCCGACCCGGGACTTGATCCCGGGACTGCAGGACCATGACCCGAGCCGAAGGCAGTCGCCCAACCAACTGAGCCACCCAAGCGCCCTGGCATATAATTTTTATCAAATGTTATGGGTTCTTTTCTATTCCTAGTTTAAGAAAATTTAAAAATCATAAATTATTGGGACGCCTGGGTGGCTCAGTTGGTTAAGCATCTGCCTTCAGCTCAGGCCATGATCCCAGGGTCTTAGGATAGAGTCCCACATCCAAGCTCCTTGCTCAGCAGGGAGCCTGCTTCTCCCTCTGCCTGAAGCTCCCCCTGCTTGTACTCTCTCTCTCTGGCAAATAAATAAAATCTTAAAATAAAATATATCTCAAAAAAAGTAAAAATAAAAATCATAAATTATTGTTGAATTTATTAAAAGCCTTTTTTGGGTATGTGTGCCTATAATGAATCACCTGTAGTGATTTTTCTCCTTCAGTATGTTAATTAATATGGAAAATTTAATGGATGAATTTTCTGATTATTCTCCTTTCTTGTCTCTAATAAACCCCATTTGGTCATAATTTATTAAATTTTTTTAATATATATATATTTTAAAGATTTATTTATTTATTTGGGGGGATGGGGAGAGGCAGAGGAAGGGGGAGAGAATCTCCAGCAGGCTCCCGATGAGCAAGGAGCCTGATGTGGGACTTGACCCCAGGACCCTGAGATCAGGATCTGAGCTGAAATCAAGAGTCGGACTCTAAATGACTGAGCCACCCAGGTGCCCCAACGGTAATAGGTTTTTATTGTGTTCTCAAATCACCACTATAAACTCAGTGGCTTAAAACAATATAAATCTGTTCTTAGAGTTCTGGAGGTCAGAAGTTCAAAATTAATTTTATTGGGCTAACATCAAAGTATCGACAGGGCAGTTTCGTTTTGGAGGCTCAGAGGGGAGAACCCATTTCCTTGCATTTTTCAGCTTCCAGTGGCTGCCTGCATTCCTTGGCTTGCAGTCCCTCCCTTAGTTTTGAAGTGCATCACTTCAAACTCTGCCTTCTCCAATGTTCCTGACCCCTCCTGCCTCCCTTTTATAGGAACATTCTGAGATGACATCAGTTCACCCAGATAATCCAGACTCATCTCAAGACCCTGAACTAACTCAAACCTGCAAATTCCTTCTGCCACAGAAGATATTCACAGGGAATTAGGAGGTGGATGTCTTTAAGGGCCCTTATTCACTGACATGACCAACCACGGGAGAGTATCTTGGGAAGCACCTTGCTGGTAGCCCAGAAGTGTGTGACTCGGGTCACACTTCTCAAACGGAGTTATGTGCACCCAGGGCTGCTGGGCCAGGTCACGCGGTTCTAGCAAGGGGGATCAAAGGCAAGATGGTGAACAACTCCAAGAAAGCAGATCTTCCTTTTTCAGATGGTTCCACCTCTATCTACCTTGTGTGCGTTTTGCATTATCTTAGCCCAGGTAATCTGGCTGTCCCTACTACAACTTCCACGGAGCGCAGTTAGAAACCAAAGTCCCCGGGCGCCTGGGTGGCAGAGCAGTTAAAGCCTCCGACTCCTGGTTTCCACTCAGGTCGTGATCTCAGGGTCCTGGGATGGAGCCCCGCCTCCGCCTCCACACTCAGGATGGAGTCGGCTTAAAATTCTCTCTCTCCACATCCCTCTCCCTGGCCCCACCCCATGCACTCTCTCTCTCTCAAAAAAATAAAAAATAAAGGAAAGAAACCAAAGTCCCTTATGCCAGCCTGTAAAGTTGCGCCATCCAGTATATCTTTAATTTTTTAAAAAAGATTTTTATTTACTTCTTTGAGAGAGAGTGAGTGAGAGAGAGAGAGAGAGAGCCCAAGGAGGGGGAGGAACCCAAACAAATTTTTTTAATATATATTTTTGAAGATTTATTTATTTATTTTAGAGAGACAGCTAGAGCACGAGCAGGGGGAGGGGCATAGGGAGAGGGAGTGAGAGAATCCCAAGCAGACTCCTTGCTGAGCATGGAGCCTGATGCAGGGCGATCCCAGGACCCTGAGATCATGACTTGGGCTGAAATCAAGAGTCAGACGCTTAACCGACTGAGCCACCAGGCACCCCTGGCCATAATTTAAAAAAACAAAAAACACAGGATTCAGTCAGCCAGGATTTTATTTAGGATTTTTATCTTTCATCTTTATGTTCATAGGCAAAATGAACCTGTAATTTTCTTCTCTTGTCTTGTTTATTTTTCCAATTTTGGAAGTAAGATTATAACACCTAATAAAATGTGTTAAACAGCAACCCCCCCTTCTGATTCCCCTACTTTAGAGTTGAGACTCTGATACCCAGAGAAAGGGATGGATTTGACAAATGTCACATGGGAGGTTAGGGACATTTTCTGTCCTGAAAAAGATCACTGTTGGAGATGACACTCAGCCTGGGCTCCTTTGTCAGGCAAGAATGCTCCAGACACTACATGGTTATCTGTTCTTAGCTCCACCAATCAGGGAAAAGAACACTGGGATATCGAATTTGAGTCTTTGCTTTGCTACAAGACTTTGCCTCTGTGATCTTATGCATTGGTTTCTTCCTCTGTAAAATGAGGGCATGGGATCAGACAGCCCTGAGGACTGCTCTATCCTGAACAATTAAGGCCTTTATCATTCTCAGCCAGCCTCCTGGGGTTTTAGGCCAGGTTTCAGAGGCACAGATAGAATCTGGGGAAGGAGGGGCGCCTGGGTGGCTCAGTCGTTAAGCGTCTGCCTTCAGCTCAGGTCATGATCCCGGGGTCCTGGGATCGAGTCCCGCATCGGGCTCCCTGCTCAATGGGAAGCCTGCTTCTCCCTCTGCCTCTACCCCCCACTTGTGTTCCCTCTCTCGCTGTCTCTCTGTCAAATAAATAAATAGAATCTTTAAAGGAAAAAAAAAAAAGAATCTGGGGAAGGAGAAGAGGACATGGTGGGAGCATGGTCTACACAGACAGCAGCCTTGGCCTTGCTTGTAATCCCAGTCTTGGCCAAATTTGCAGCCTGGTATGGATCCTCCATGTCTGAGAGGATAGACTAGGGGTGATATGTCCTCTGAGACCACAGGCAGGGGAGCAAAGGGACCTGGGAGAAAGAAGAGAAAAAAGAAGAGGCTGCCTTACCACCTACTGGCAGGGGAGTCAAGCCTGGAGGGCAGCGTCCCCACCCCAAGACCTCCCTGGGTCTGCAGAGGCTTCATCTGTGCAAAGGAGGACTTGAGGCCAGGTGAGGCCAGCTCAGCCTGCCTCTGGCAGCTGGGCCTGAGACTCTGACAGCAGGTTGTGTCCTTGGCCCTGGCTCTCCTGGAGTCTGACTGGTTCTCCCCATCCTTCCTCCCTTGGCACCCCCAGCCCCATGGGACTTCTGGCCCCAGGTCCTTGCTCTGCTTTCTAACTCCCATCCTGCAAAGCCTCACAGCCATTTCACTTCCCAACTCCCAGCCCAAAGCCCGGGCTGAACTCTGCCCTCTTCAAGCCAGCACAGTTCCCTTTCTCTCCCCAGGCTCACCCGAGTTCGTTCATTTGTTCATTTGTTCCTTCCTTCCTTCCTTTTTTTTTTTTTTTTTAAGATTTTAAGTCATCTCTACACCCAACGTGGGGCTCAAACTCACAACCCTGAGATCAAGAGTCACATGCTCCACCTACTAAGCCAGCCAGGCACCCGAGCAAGGCTCCTTCTTTTTTTTTTTTTTTTTTTTTAAAGATTTTATTTATTTATTTGAGAGAGAGAGAATGAGAGACAGAGAGCATGAGAGGGAGGAGGGTCAGAGGGAGAAGCAGACTCCCCGCCGAGCAGGGAGCCCGATGCGGGACTCGATCCCGGGACTCCAGGATCATGACCTGAGCTGAAGGCAGTCGCCCAACCAACTGAGCCACCCAGGCGCCCCGAGCAAGGCTCCTTCTTAAGCTGGACTGGGTTCTTCATCCCGTTTCCCCCAGAACATCCCTGGTCACCCAGCCTGGTCTGGCTTTGGGCGCGGGGGAAATAGCTCCTATCAATCTGTCGATTTTCCTCCTGGCTCGTCAAGGCTGTTCCCCTCTGCTCACAAAGCTGTCCTTACTGTTGCCGGAGACACGCCAGGAGCCCTCACACTGCTTGCTCCCCATCCCACCTGAGCTGGGGCACCCCACCCCTCTCCTAACCCTATCCCCCACCCAAAGGGGGCTCCATGCTGGCCTGGGCCCCGCCCCTGAAGTCTGCAGCATTGCTGGCTTAGGTGCCTTGACTTAAAATTCTCTCTCCGCATCTCGCGCAGCAAGGCCTTCCCTGCGTGGTCATGCTGCCCCCTGCTGGTCAGTCTGTTATAAAACCTAACAGGTTTTCTAGGCCCAGAGATGGGGCCACTCTTTGTGTACAACTCTTACAAGTTGTAAGCACTTAACACACTTTATCTAATTGAATCTTCACAGCAAATTTATGAGGAAGGTTCTGTTATTATCACCATTTTACATGCTGTAAGCTCAGACAGAGATGGCAAGCCACTTAACTAAGGGGTAGGCCAGTTCTGAACCCCCTACAAGGAATAAGGAGGAGAGCAGCTCATAACCTGGCTCTTCCTTAGGATCCAGAACTGCACCAGGCTCTTTAAATTACATCTCCTTAAACCCTCTCTCCCACTTTCCACAACCTGGTATCAAAGTTATCCAGGTTCTCCATTTGCTCCATGCCTTCAACATTCCTTCCACAAACACAGCTGTAGGCCTCCCCCCTCAGCTGGGGATCCTCAAACCATCCACACCTGCCGCCTTCCCCAACCCCCCTCCCACCCCCAGCACTGGCCCGTGGGTCCCAGACCCCGGTCCCATTCCTTCCTGTCTTCACCTAATTATCCCCTCCCTACAGCGCATTCCACCCTCCAAGCCAGGCTGTCCCCAGATGTTTAACATGCTTAAGTCTTTCTCATCTTAAAAGTGCCGGCACACAACCTTGCTTCCCCACCCCCACCCCAGGACTCAAGTTACCCCCCTATTTCCCCTCCCAGCAAAAATTCAGGAAGAGCTGTCTTCGCTCACTGTGCTCCCCTCCCTGCTTCCTCCTCATTCTTCTACAGCCTGGGCCGTTGGAGTTTTTGCCCCCTCCCCCAGTTTCACCGAAGCACCCCGAGGTCACCGCACAGGCCAAGTCACCAAACCCCCGCGGACATCGCTCTGGCTCAGGCCACTCCAGGTCTCTCGGCAGCACTTGGTGCTGTTGGCTACCCGCTCTTTCTGGAAACACTCCCTCCCTTGACTTTTTGGCTTCTGTTCCTCCTCCCACCTCTTGACCCTCTCTGTTCCTGGCCTCCTGTGACACCCTGCAGGGCTGTACCTGGTGTTAACTGCGGGTGCTCCTCAGCACTGGGTCCTGCACCCTCTTCTTCCATCCCGTTCTCTCTCCCTGGGCTGTCGAGGCCACACCCACGTAGATGCTGATGACTCCCGAATGTACTCGTCTAGCCCAGGGTGTCCCGATGGCTTGGCCCTCCAAGGGCCCTTCCGCAAGGTCTGGAGACGTTTGTGATGGCCACCGCGAGGGAGGGTGCTCCTGCCATCTAGTGGCTAGAGGCCGGGGATGCCACTACACATCCCACAGCGCCCAGGACAGCCCCCACGACGAAGAATTACCCCGCCTCAGTGTCAGCAATGCCAAGATTGAGGACCCCATTCTAGCCTAGCTCCTCCTCTGAACCCCAAGTCAGAACATCCAGCCACTTGTACCCCATCTCCCCTTGGTTGCCCCAAACATACCTCAAGCCCACCTGTCTGATGGAACTCATTATCTCCCCCCACCTGATTCTCAAAACAATCCTCCCCACCATAAACCTGCGAGCCATCCTGGAAAGCTCCCTCTCCCTCACCTCAATATGCAGTCCAACACCAGGTACCATCCATTCCATCAGCATCTCCAGCACTACTCCAGGTACCGTCATCTCTGGCCTAGGCTTTTATGAGAAAACATCCTGTCTGGTCTCCCAGCATTACCTCGGGGGGCGGGGGGGGGGCCTCCAGACTTTTCACCACACAGCAGTCAGAGGGGTCCGTGTCGATCTCAGCTCAGGTCTTGATCTTGGGGTTGTAAGTTCAAGCCCCTCGCTGGGCTCCATGCCCAGCCAAAAAAAAAAAGCCACATTTCTTTCCTGCCAGAAATTTAGTTCACCTTGTAATTCAACTCATTCATGCAATGACTTGAGTAATGTCTGTCTTCCGACTTGACTCTGTGCCCACCAGGACAAGACCACATCTGCGCCTGCTCACCAGCCCCTCAGGCAGGCAGGTCACATAGAGGGGGTCAATACGATCTCTGAAGGATAGTGTGAGTGATATCCAATCTTTCCACCTGGCCAATGATCACACCAAGAAGTTATCTGAGTCATCCCATCCCCTCCCCCACAAAGGCTTTGCTGCCATTCTTTCTCACATTTGATTGCTTGTTACCGAAGCAATCCATGCTTATTGTGGAAAATCCGAGAACACAAACAACAAAAGGAGGAAGATCTACTCCCATACTATTTTGCAGACTACTTTTAATCCCTAAGCAATAGAACAGGACCAATAGGTACAAATGGGCTTCAGGAGGTATATTTCTTTTTTTTTTTTAAGATTTTATTTATTTATTTGAGAGAGAGAATGAGATAGAGCGAGCATGAGCGGGGGGACGGTCAGAGGGAGAAGCAGACTCCCTGCTGAGCAGGGAGCCCGATGCGGGACTCGATCCAGGGACTCCAGGATCATGACCTGAGCCAAAGGCAGTGACTTAACCAACTGAGCCACCCAGGCGCCCTGGGAGGTATATTTCTGTAATATTGTTTTTCCTGCAAAGTATCCCGCTAAATGTAAAGAGCAGAGATTCTCTCTCAACAGGCCTAATGTGTTAGAACAGCTGGGAAGCATGTTAAAATACAGATTTCAAACTCCACACCCAGGAGATTCTGACTTGGGTCCCAGGTATTGCTACTTTCTAAATTTCCCCCTGGAGATTCTGACAGGCACACCAGGGTTAGGAAGCACGGGTTGAACCAAATCCTCCATTTTTTGCCACAAAGGAGGATCCAACATTTTGTTATTTCTTGTGCAGCAATTAGAACCTTATGCCAGCCCTAGCAAATGTTCTAGCTTATTTTGGAAAGTTGATTCCCGAGGTGGCTAATGATAAGGTCAGTGGAGCCATACTGCCAAACTGCTTGGAGTTTTCATTCAGCTAGGTCTCCTCTCCATAGTTGAGTCAGTATGGACTGGATCCCTAGGGGTGAGGCAGTGGGTGGGGGAAGGAGGATTTTCATTTCTTTACTTTGTATGCTTCTGTCCCACTTAGGACGAAATCCAAATCTTTTTTTTTTTTTTTTTTAAGATTTATTCATTTATTTGACAGAGAGAGAGAGAGAACAAGTAGGCAGAGAGGCAGGCAGAGGGAGAGGGAGAAGCAGGCTTCCCGCTGAACAGGGAGCCCGGTGCGGATCTCGATCCCAGGACCCCGGAATCATGACCTGAGCCGAAGGCAGCGGCTTAACCGACTGAGCCACCCAGGCGTTCCCGAAATCCAAATCTTGAAGGTGGCCCACTAGGCCCTCTCCCCCCACCCCCCGTGATCTGGCCCCCCCTGCCTGCCTCTCTCTGGATGGCTCTGGCTTCCATGTGACTCCCCGTGACAGGTGGTGGGGCTGCTTCCCTCCTGAATGCCTTCACACATCTCTGGAACATTCTGCTCACCAAGCCTCACCTTCCTTGGGTCTCACTTTGAATGTCCCTCTCCAGAGGGGGTTTCTCTGGCCTAATCTACTCTATCCTCTCCCACAGCTACCTGTGCTTTCTAACCTTCAGTCTTCATTTATAATATGTTAGGTGTGTGATGATTGGTTGCTGTTGGCTTTGTTCACCGGAATATAAGCTCCCTGCGAGCAGAGGCAGGTGTGGCTCTTTGTTCTCCGTGAACCCAGCACTAGGACAACGCCTGACAGGGTAGGTTCTTAGTACATATTCATTAAAGGGATCCAAGGAGCAGAAGTAAAGGTATTACTCTCCCAATTAAAAAAATATATATTTTATTTATTTGACAGAGAGAGACACAGCAAGAGAGGGAACACAAGCAGGGGGAGTGGGAGAGGGAGAAGCAGGTTCCCCACTGAGCAGTGAGCCCAATGCGGGGCTCGATCTCAGGACCCTGGGATCATGACCTGAGCCGAAGGCAGATGATTAACAACTGAGCCACCCAGGCGCCCCTACTCTCCCAATTTTTAAAGGGGGTACAACAGAAGCTAGAAATGTAAAGGGACTTCCCTGACGTCCCCCAGCAAGTCAGTGGAGATCCGGGCTCTCACCCCAGGTCTGTACACCCCCCTGGATACAGTGCTCCCTCACCATCCCCACTGAGGTCCCGTGACTTACCCAAAGTCACTGGGTTAGCAAGGTGGACACTGGATTCACACCCTGGCTGTCCATCTGTTCTTTCTACTACAACAAACTACAGCACACACACTTTTGTGGAGTACCGACTAACACCCAGGCACCGTGATGGAAGCTGGGGAGGCAGAAAGAACCAGCACTTTGCTGCACTCCTCGTGCCCACATCCCTGTGGGAGGAGGAGGAAACAGAGAGAAACCTTCGGTAATAATTATGAATCCTGATATCAGCCTCAGAAACTTAGCCAAGTGTCCTAGGTGTCATCATGGTATTCCCTGCCTCCAAGCATTTGGAAGTTTCTTCTGTCCCCAGCCTGTCCCCGAGGCCTCCCTAGTTGGCTAATGCTGGGCCACTTTCCCAAGGCTGAGCCCTCGGGCGCATTCCCAAGTGCTCACTTCAGCTCACCACCAGGGGGCAGCTGTGCTCCATCTCTGGCAGGTCCCTTGCCAGCCCAGCCCTGGCCTGGTGCCACCAGAATCTCAGACTTGGGGTTGGGGGTGTGGGGCTTCGGAGAGAAGCAGAAAGAGGGGAGAGAAGGGGACTAAAAGGTGCCCTGGGGTCCACAGCTGGGGTGTCTTAGGGGATCGGCTGTGTCCAGACCTGGGGAAGTGTTTCTCAGTTGTTTTCCCTCCCTTATCCTCTTCGTACTTGATCATCCATTCATTCAATAAACTTTTAAAATAACTTGATCCTGGTAGAATTTATAGGCCGTGAAAAGTCGCCCTTACTTAAAGTGGGCAATATGATTTCCAGTGCACTTGCAGGCTGTGCCTCCTTTGCCATAAACCTGGAGTGGAGCATTTTCATCCCCAAAGAAGCCTTGAACCCACACAATCACTCTCCAGCCCTACCCGCCCCCCACCCCCACCCTGCTCTGCTCCTCTCCCTCCCCAGCCCTAGGCAACCACCAGTCTACTTTCTGTCTCTATAGATTTACCTATTCTGGACATTTCCTATGAACGGAATCATAGAATGTGTGGTCTTAGGGCACCTGGGTGGCTCAGTCGGTTAAGCGGCTGCCTTCAGCCCAGGTCATGATCTCCGGGTCCTGGGATCAAGCCCTGCTCAGCGGGGAACCTGCTTCTCCCTGTGTCCCCACCCCCCACCCCGCTCATGCACTCTCTCTCTATCTCTCAAATAAATAATAAGATCTTTAAAACTTTTTTTTTTTTTTTTTAAAGAATATGTGGTCTTTTGTGACTGGCTTCTTTTACTTACTATCAAGTTGTCAAGATTCATCCAGGCTGTAGCATACGTCAATACTCATTTCTTTTTTATTACTGAATACCATTTCATTGTAGGGATAGACCATACTTTGTCTATCCATTAATCAGGTGGTGGACATTTGGGGTTTTTTCCTACTTTTTGGCAATTATGAATAATGCTGCTATGAACATTTGTATACAATTTGTTTATAATTCATATACTATAAAGTTCATCTTTTTATTTTTTATTTTATTTTTTAAATAATTGTATTTATTTTATTATTATTTTTTAAGATTTTATTTATTTTGAGAGACAGAGAGAGAAGCAGAGACAGAGGGAGAAGCAGAGTCCCCGCCGAGCAGGGAGCCCACTGTGGGGCTCAATCCCAGGATCCTGGGATCATGACCTGAGCTGAAAGCAGAAGCTTAACTGACTGAGCCAGCCAGGTGCCCCACAGTTCACCTTTTTAAAGAATGCAATTTAGTGGTTCTTAGTATATTCACAAGGTTGTGCAGCCATCACCACTCTAATGCTACATTTCATCATCCCAAAAAAAGACCCCATACTCATTAGAGGTCACACCCCATCCCACCCCCCTCCCCCCCACACCCACACCCTGGAAACCACTAATCTACTTTCTGTCTGTCTCTATGTATTTGCCTGTTCTAGACATTTCATATAATGAAATCATGTAATAGTGGTCTTTTCTGTCTGGTTCCTTTTACTTAGTACTATGTATTTTTGAGGTTTGTCCATGTTCTAGCTTGTATCATTACTTCATTTCTTTCTGTTGCTAAATAATATTACATTGTAATGATATACCACATTTTATTTATGTACTTGTCAGCCGGCAGACATTTGGGCGTTTTTCACTCTTTGGCAATTATAGACAGTGCTGCTATGAACATTCATGAACAAGTTTTTGTGTGGGCATATGTTTTCATCCCTCTCGCGTCTGTACCTAGGACGGGAATTGCTGGATCATATGGTAACTCTATCTGAAATCTTTCTGAGGACTGATGAACTCAAACTGCACCGTTTCACATTCCCACCAGCAAGGTATCAAAGCTCTGAGTTCCCCACATCCTCACCTTTTTTTTTTTTTTTAATTGTAGCCATTGTAGCAGTATAAAATGTGATCTCATGGTTCACTCAGTAAACTTTTACTGAGCACCTACAGTGTGCCAGGCCCTCTTCCGGGTGAACAGGACAGAGATGGGCCTGCCCTCCCCGGGGGGGCTCGAGATCTCCTGCAGATTGGGTTATGAAAGAATAATGCGTACATTGACAGGAGAAGTCCAGGCAGCAGTAAGCGCTACGAACCCTTGAAACAGACTAATGGAGGCCGGGGAGGCGCGGGGGCGGGCAGAGCTACATCTTCCAGGGGACCAGGGCAAGGGCCTCTCCAAGATGGTGACACTGGTGGTGGTAAGAAGGAGCCACCCCGCTGAGCCCTGAGGATGAGCATCCCAAGTACGGGGACAGCCAGGGCCAAACACCCTGAAACCCGATGAGTTTGGCATTTTGGGGGAACATCAAGAACGCTGTGGCTGGAGCTGAGTGAGCAGAGGGGAGTGGGGAGAAGAAGAGGTGGCGGAGGTGGGTAGAGCTAGGCTACCATGAAGAGTTGGAATTTGATTCTGAACTTGGTGAGAAGCCACGGAAGCAGAGTATTTAGGCTCTAAAACTCTCCCTCTTTCTGTGGGTAGAGAAGAGGCTCTCGGGAGACAAGGGCAGAGTGGGGAGAGGGTGGTGAGCCCACGGATGCAGTCCCAGGGGAAGGGTGGTGGAGGCTAGGAGAAGGGGCTGGGGCTGGATCTGCTTTGGAGGTAGAGCAAAATGATTTAGGGGTGCATTGGATGCAGGGTCTGAAGACAGGAGAAACAGCTTCTTCCTTCCGGCCCCCCTCAATTCAGCAAACGTGCAATGAGGCCTCCATGTACTGATTTGACATGGCAGAGGGTCCGGGACCCACCAGGACCAGGACAGATATATTATGTGCCGTCAGCCATTCATTTCCCTGAAGCCATGCTCCGCACAGCTCGCCCTGCCCCCCCAGCCTTCAGTAGGTTCCTGGGCCCCTCCCAGTGTTTCCCAAACCTGAGCCATATATAAACAGGCTCTCCCAGAAAGGAAGGAGATCCTCCCCACCAGACAGTGCACAGTGGGATTGTTTTTATTACGCTGTTCCTGACAACAGAAAATGAGGTACAAACTCCTCAGGCTTCGGTACAACCATCAGACCAAGTTGCAGATGAGTCACGAACACAGCTGCAAACCTCATAACATTCAAATGAATGCACTTCGTTTCGTGTGCTGGATGATGATGCTTTGTGGAATCAAGATCACGCCTTGGAATTAGGAGGGTTTTACTGGCTCTGCTAGTGCATTGTGTTTTCTTTTCTGTTGGCTTTTGTTTTTACTTTGGAGTTTCTACGAAGCTGTGTGGGCTGACTCCATTGGGCCACTTCTTTTCCCGTTTGGGCAAGGGAGGTCCTCTCATCAGGCGAGCACATGGGCTCGTCGTTTGGCCTCCCTTGCTGTGGGCGTGTCATCCTTCTATATTTTAAGATTTAACCAGGACTGGTTGTGTGTGTGTGTGTGTGTGTGTTTTGTGGGTTTTTTTGTTTTTTAAGATTTTACCTATTCATTTGAGAGAGAGAAAGCATGAGCAGGGAGAGAGGTAGAGGGACAACCAGACTCCCCGCTGAGCACAGAGCCCAGCACAGGGCTTGAAACCAGGACGCTGAGATCAAGACCTGAGCTGAGATCAACACATAACTGACTGGACCACCTAGGCACCCCAAATATAAATATTTTTTTGCTTTAAAAAGGAATTCATTTTTATTTCTTTTCTTTTTAATTTTTTTTCCAAGATTTTATTTATTTATTTGAGAGAGAGAAAGAGCACGAGCAGGAGGTAGAGAGAGGGAGAAGCAGACTCCTTGCTGAGCAAGGAGCCCGACACGGGGCTCGATCCCAGGACCCTAAGATCATGACCTGAGCCGAAGGCAGACGCTCAGCTGACTGAACAACCCTGTCACTGAAGGAATTTATTTTTATAATTCTGCAATTGAAATTATTTCAGTTAACAGGGTGTGTGTGTTTGTGTGTGTGTGTTATTTTGGTTGTTGTTGTTTTGGATCAAAAAAAATATATTTTTCAGGTCTGAAAATCTCCTAGGCCCTTGGAATTCTACCAGGCCCAAGGGCTGAGCTCATGGCGCTGGCAAATAAACTGGTCAAGCTGAGGCCTGCTTCTTTCTCTCATCACCCGCCCAAAACAATTAAAGTAGGGCTGTTGGCACTCACCAGGCCCTGAGCACAGACCAACATGGGCACTGAAATAGGGTTGGCAGCTCTGGGTTATGAGGCCTGGGTCATTTGGAGGAGTCAGACTATGCTTATACTCATTGTTTTTACATTATCATTAAAATGCAATTATTACACTCCTAGTGGAGCCAGATTCCTGGGACTACACCTGAGGCTCCCAGTAGCCAGAGAGCCCAGTCTGAGGCCCCATGTCCTGCATGAGCCTTGGGCATCCTGAGGCTCCCTAGTCCTGCGTGTTGTATAGTGCCCCTTTCCAGAGGTTTTTCTTCCTATCCCTCCCCTATCTGGTGCCCAAATGTACTAGGAGCTTCTCCACAGCCATCCTTTGGCCCTACTGTTGTCTCTACCCAGAATGCCCTCCCTGCAGGGTTTTTAGACTCTTATTTTCTTTAAGATTTTAAAATATTGCACAGATGGGGGCACCTGGGTGGCTCAGTCTGTTAAGTGTCTGCCTTCAGCTCAGGTCACGATCTCAGGTCCTGGGATCGAGCCTCACCTCCAGCTCCCTGCTCAGTGGGAAGCCAGTTTCTCCCTCTCCCTCTGCTCCTCCCCCCACTTGTGTTCTCTCTCTTTCTCAAATAAATAAATAAAATAAAATAAATTACACAAATAATACATGTTCACTTATAGGAAAATCAGAAAGTACAGATATAGGAAAATAAAAATAGTGATCTCATCACATAGAAATAATCATGATTAACTGATTATTTGCTATTATACACAGTACTCTTTAAATTTTAGTTTTCCATATAGATTTATATATATATTTAAGATTTTATTTATTTATTTATTTATTTATTTATTTATTTATTTATTTATTTACTTAAAGATTTTATTTATTTATTTGACAGAGAGAGACACAGCAAGAGAGGGAAAACAAGCAGGGGGAGTGGGAGAGGGAGAAGCAGGCTCCCGCTGAGCGGGTAGCCCTATGCAGGGCTTGATCCCAGGACCCTGGGATCATGACCTGAGCCGAAGGCAGACGCTTAACGACTGAGCCAACCCGGCGCCCCTAAGATTTTATTTTTAAGTAATCTCTATACCTAATGTGGGGCTCCAACTTACAACTCCAAGATCGAGTCACATGCTCTACCAACTCAGTCAACCAGGCACCCCATCTCCACGTATCTATTTATATTAACAAAACATAATGAATGGGGTTTTGTTTTGTTTTGTTTTTTAAGATTTTATTTATTTTATTCATGAGAGACAGAGAGAGAGAAGCAGAGGGAGAAGCAGGCTCCCAAGGAGCAGGGAGCCCGATGTGGGACTCGATCCCAGGACCCTGGGATCATGACCTGAGCCGAAGGCAGACGCTTAACCATCTGAGCCACCCAGGTGCCCCTAATGAATGGGTTTTTAAAAAAAGATTTTATTTATTTGAGACAAAGAGAGAAAGCACAGCAGGGGGAGGGGCAGAGGGAGAGGGAGAAGCAGACTCCCCTCTGAGCGGGGAGCCCGGGAGCCTGATTTGGGACTCAATCCCAGGACCCTGAGATCATGACCCAAGCCAAAGGCAGACGCTTAACTGACTGAGCCACCCAGGTGCCCCCAAATGTTGGTTTTTATTTATTTTTTATTTTTGTTAAAGATTTATTTATTTGACAGAGAGAGACACAGCGAGAGAGGGAACACAAGCAGGGGGAGTGCGAGAGGGAGAAGCAGGCCTCCCGCTGAGCAGGGAGCCGATCCCGGGTCCCTGGGATCAAGTTCTGAGCCGAAGGCAGACACTTAACAACTGAGCCACCCAGGTGCCCCTGAATGTTGGTTTTTAAATGAAGTATGGTAAGCAAACAAAGATATGGAGAATACCAGAACATACACTTATACTCACAACTGAGTTTTGACAAATATTAACATTTTTAGCCTGTTTGCTTCAGCGTCCCCCCCCCCCCCCGTAAAAAAATAACAACTAACAGATACGGCTGAAGCCCCCTGGGTGCTCCTTTGTGGTCCCTCCCAGGTACCCCTTCCACCCCAAGTCAGCCTCTCACAAGTTTGGGGCTTATCTTTCCCATGCATGTTTTGGATATTGTTAAACTTCAGATGAATAGCAGAGTTCTGCTTATATCCTTCTGCAACTTGCTTCCGGGCTTATAACATTACGTTCTAGAGGTGTGTTCGTGTTGATCCTTGTCACTCTTGTTTTTTCATTCATATGCCATCCCCGATTCTGGGGAATGAATAGACCAGCTTCTTTACTTACTCCACAGATGATTGCTTTTGCAAACCATGCTGCAGAACATTCTGGTACAAGTCTTCTTGTGTATGGGAACATAAATCTCTCTGGGATAAATACCCAAGAAAGCATTGCTGAGTTGCACAAGGGCACATGGAATATCATAACCTTCCTTTTGCTTAATTCACCCGCAAACCATGAACACTTTTCCATTTCAATAAATATCTTACATCAGTATTTTTTTTTTTTTAAGATTTTATTTATTTATTTGACAGAGACAGAGACAGCGAGAGCAGGAACACAAGCAGGGGGAGTGGGAGAGGGAGAAGCAGGCTTCCCGCTGAGCCGGGAGCCCGATGTGGGACTCGATCCCAGGACCCTGGGATCATGACCTGAGCCGAAGGCAGTCGCTTAACCAACTGAGCCACCCAGGCGCCCACATCAGTATATTTTTAATGGCTATAGAGATCTTGCCAAAAATTTCTCAACATAATTATGATAGGCATAATTAGTTCCAATAAAATCTCTGCAAGGGACCATCTTTATAGCTACAGTTTTGTGCATATCTTTAATTATTTCTGTAGGAGAAATTCCTAAAGGTAGAATTTCTGGATCAAAAGGGATATGTGTTTTCAAAACCAACTTTCCCGAGATTTTTTTTTTTAAACAGATTTTTTTAAGGTTTTATTTATTTATTTGTCAGAGAGAGAGCACAAGCGGTGGGAACGGCAGGCAGAGGGAGAAGCAGGCTCCTCGCTGAGCAAGGAGTCTGATGCAGGACTCGATCCCAGGACCCTGAGATCATGACCCGAGCTGAAGGCAGACGCTTAACTGACTGAGCCACCCAGGTGTCCCGAGAATTCTTCTTTTTTCTTTTTGAGAATTCTTGAACCTACTGTTCCTTCCACCAACTTCCACCTCCTACAAGAGTAAGAGGGCCTATTTCCCACAAATCTAGCCTACTTAGCTCCTTACAAGCATTGGCCTCTGGAAGTCTTACCTGTCCTTATACCCTCGCCTCTCCTGACCCTTCTCCTGGTCACCGAGCCACACTCTGACCCATGGACTTCTTAGCCCTTAATGACTCCTGTATGGCGTCCATCATGTCCCCATTTCCTCTGCAGTCGCCAGGGTATGTTTTATCTTTCCCTTCAGATGTAAACATTTTAATACCAGGAACTCTGTTTTCTTCATTATTATTCTTTCACAATTTATATGCCACTAAGTAACATTTACAGCACATACAGGAAACTACACATACAGACTGTTAAAAAAAAATACATGGACCACTGGAAATATGTGATAAAATGTTCTAAGTCAATGAAATTCCTGCGTTTCCATTTCATTCTACCCAGTGAACATTTGCTAAGAAATCTCCCTGGGACAGGGCTGTGCTGGCTCCAGGGGACCAGAGGCAAGCAGCCCCAGTCCCTGCCCTCCAGGAGCTCACAGTCAACCGAATGCTGCTCTGAGCATCCTCTCAGCCAAGGCAAAAAAGGAAACATAATGTATAGTCTCCGATTCCTGATTGAAGAACGAAGGCCATGTCAGCTGGGAAAGATGCTTTACCCTGGTGTTACAGTACAAGAATGATTTATCACATAGGCGCAGCCGTGTGGACCTGTGTTTGGGATGATTTCTTTAACAGCCTTTTATGGACAGGGCAGAGATGCTCTGTCCTGGGTGGAGTTAATTCCTCCATCATCTTCCAGAGAGCCCAGGGCATTGTATTAAGACATCATTCTGGGGCGCCTGGGTGGCTCAGTTGGTTAAGCGACTGCCTTCGGCTCAGGTCATGATCCCAGGGTCCTGGGATCGAGTCCCACATCGGGCTCCGGCTCAGCAGGAAGCCTGCTTCTCCCTCTCCCACTCCCCCTGCTTGTGTTCCTGCTCTCGCTGTCTCTGTCTCTGTCAAATAAATAAATAAAATCTTAAAAAAAAAAAAGAGACATCATTCTGTAAGGGTCCTTCTTGGGGATGAGGATATGGGTTCCATCCATGTAGCCTTGGTAGAAAGAGTTCTGCGAGGGGGCGCCTGGGTGGCTCAGATGGTTAAGCATCTGCCTTCTGCTCAGGTCATGATCCCGGGGTCCTGGGATCGAGTCCCACATCAGGCTCCCTGTCTCTGAAGAAGTTGAACATACACTTAGCATATAACCCAGCAATTCCACTCACAGGTATGGAGGTATGTACCCGAGTGAAATGCAATGTCTGTCCACACAGAGACTTGTAGGCAAATGTTCATAGCAGCACGATGCTACAGGCAAAAACTGGAAGCAATCCAAAAATCAAAGAGGTGAATGAATGGGTAGACAAATCCACATCCACGCCAGGAATACTCCCCAGCCATAGAAAGGAGCAACCCGCTGCCACACGACAGCAGGATGAAGCTCAAAGACTTCGTGCGAAGAAGCCAGACCCAGCTCCCGTATCGTGTGGTTCCTTGTGTGTGCACGCCATTTCCAGAAAAGGTGAAACCAGGGAGACAGAAAGCCCACCAGTGATTGCCTGGGGGCGTGGGGGAAAGCAGGCACGACCCGCAGACACACCGAGGGAGCCCCTCGGGGTGATGGAAGTTCTAAAACTGGCTGCTGGTGATGCTCACGTAGCCCCATCAGTTTACTAAAAATCCTTGAATTATACACTTAAAATGGGTGCATTTTGTGGCATGTAAGGTACACCTTGTGAAGAGACAGGACAAAACACAAAAGACACGGCGGTCCCCACCTCTGTGGGCTTCGTAGTCTAACTGGAGAGAGACAGTGGCAGGTAAGGCAGGGACAGCTAAGCCCGGAGTGGTAAGTTCTGCCGACTAGAATGCAGGAAGGACGGGGGTACAGTGATAGAGAAGAAAGGGGGGAGCCTCCTCGGAGAGGGGGGCCAGAGAAGGCTTTGCTGAAGGATGACCGTGGGACTCAGGCCTGCAAGGAAGATGGGGAAGGTGCAGGGGTGACGGACCGGCGTGGTCCCAGGCCTGGTGGGGAGGCTGTGAGCTGTGCTTTTACTCCCATTTTGTAGCGTTTCACAAAGGGGCCCTGACCTGTTAAGACCATGTGGCACATGAGTGTTGGGGTGGGTGCTTGAAGATTTTTTTTTTATTTGAGAGAGAGAGAAAGAGAGTGGGGGGAGGAGCAGAGGAAGAGGGACAAGCAGACTCCCCGCTGAGCACAGAGCCCAACACGGGGCTCGATCCCAGGACCCCGAGATCATGACCTGAGCCGAAATCAAGCGTCGGACACTCAACTGACTGAGCCCCCCAGGTGCCCCGGGGTGGGTGTGTCAAACAAGCTCTGCTTGTGCCTTAAGCCGATATCAGCCTCTGGGCCAGTGTGTTCCCACAGGGAGTGCCAACGCCCCAGCCACACGAGCTGCCCGCTCTGTCCACACTGGCCCGTCAAGCCCTGGGTGTGGGACATGGAAGCAGCGGAGGTGCCTGGGCATGTGCTGGACGAGATGGCCGGAGTCTGGGTGACTTCATGCTGCCCGAGCTGTGAGTCACGGGGCAGGCACGGCTGTAGGACCCCCCCCCCCACCCCGCCTACACCACCACCACCCACGCGCCCCGCCCAGGTGTAGGCAGTCCAGGGCGCCATAGGGGCCACAGGCTCTTGGTGGACCCGTCCGCACCTGCTCCCACCTGTCCAGGACCTAGTGTTCCTGAGGGAAGACGTGGATTCAGCCCCCACAATGCCACTTCCTGGCTGCGTGGCTTTGAACTTCACTGAGCCTCACTCTCCTCTGCTAGGTGATGTTGGTGTATGGGGCAGGGCGGGTCTGGGATTAGAACCCACATCTGCCTGGTTCCAAAGCCCTGCCAGACGGAGTGGCTTCTTGCCGTAGGCCTCAGGGAGAGGCTGGTTCGGTGTTCTCCGCCCTGACCGTGCAACCGAATCATGTGGGAGTCCTATCAGCCTTGGGACCCACTCTCAGAGATCCAGGCTTAACTGACCTGTGAGGCTCAGGCAGTGGTACATTTTAGGAGCTCCTTGGACAATTTGATTAGGCTGCCAAGGCTGAGAATCACTGACCCAACCCCTTCAATTTATAGGTGAGGAGACGGATGCCCAGAGATTCTGAGTCACTGTCCCCATCCCCCAGGTCCTCCTGCCCTTTTCAGCTGCAGCTGGAGCCTCTGAACTCTGCCCTCCACGTGGAAGACCTGCAGTGAGCATGCTTGGAGCTGCAGTGAAGAGCAGGACCTTTGAAATCAGAGAGAGGTGGCTTCCATCCTGGGTTGTCACTTACAGGCTGTGTGACATGGGGCAAGTCACTTCACCTCTCTGACCCTCAGGATCTTCATCTATGAAGACAGGGGTTATGTGAAGGCTAAACAAGATGGGGTAGGCGGCAGGGGGTGGGGGTGCTCGTTAAACAGGTTGCATTCCCCAGCAGGGACCTTCTGTACAGTTTGATAGACATTTATTGGGCACCGACCCCAGCCTGGTTCCTGTTTCTGGGGCTGCAGAGCTGGGGTCAGACAGGGGAGATCGACAGAGGGCACAGAGCGAACAGACTGGGCAAGACAGAGTAGGAGGTACTGCGTCAGCAGTGACACAGCGTGGGAGCATGGATGTGGGAGCCCTAATCGGACTCGAGACACGGAAGGGGGCGTGCAGCCCAGGGGTAGTGGCATCCAGGGCCTCCCCCCAGCCCCCGGATTTGGGGAATGAGCACTTATTTACTAACTACTTTATGCTAAATCTTTTGCATTGTTAACTCACCTAAACTTCAAAACATGCCTTCGGGGCAAGTAATATCCCTCCCATTTTAGAGATGAAGTTGAGACAAGACCCTGGTCCAGGCTCACTCACATGAGGCCAAAATCTATTCAGAGAGTTTGACTCTGGAGTAGAAGCTCATCCCATGGTCCCCAGCCCTTGTCAGATGGTCCTTTTGTGGATCCTGGCCCACCCAGTGGCCTGGCTGGAGCCCTGAGTGTTCATCTATGGCCCTGACTGGCTGGGCAGCCCCTGGTAAGTTCCCACGTGAGTCGGCAGAGCTGAGCAGGCCGGTTCTGCTTCAAGGGCCCCTGGATCCATGCCTTTCTGCTGCCTTCACCCTACCATTGGCCCAAAGGTTGTAGCTACATGGGACAAAGACACCCAAGGGTGGAATAGAGCTCCTGGCCTGGGACTGCCAGGCCCAGCCTTGCCTGTGAGCCTAGCTCCCCAGGAAAGCTCCTGAGAATGGGAGTTTTCAGGCTTTAGGATGAAAGCCACTTCACTGAGTGGTGAGGCCTGGCCCGGCTCTCCCCAACCCCAGTCCACCACTGTCCTTACTGCCTTAGGCGCTCCAGCCATGGAACTTTCTTCCTGTGGTCCTGCTCCCTTCCCATGTCTGGGTCTTTACACAGGACTTTCCCACTGCTGGAGCACCCTTTCCTACCTGGTTGACCTGCATGCTCCTTCCTTCATACTCAGCTACTCCCTCTTTAGCGCCCTTGACCTTCCACCAGGTCAAATATCTTTAGCCCCAAGAACCTCTTCTCTATGTAACCGATCATCATTGCTAATTTGGTCCTGCCATCTTCTCCCTCCTACCTGATCCACATTCCCCCACCTTGGCCCACTCTTATGTGCTGCTATCGGCAGGGAAGTCTTTGAGGAAGTGGTTTTCACTCTCTCTGCACTCCTGTCCCCTCTGGCTGTCTCCCTGTGTTCTTCTCAGCTAATTCTCAGGCATTTCTTCTGCTTCACTGCTCCAGCCTGGCCTAGTTTCTCAGCTGTTTCCCTCTGGGCTCTGCAAAAGTAGTGGGTCTCCTATCAGCGGAGGTGTTCAGATTTGGGCCAGGTGACCTGGGGGGGGGGGGGGGGGGGGGAACCTGCCAAGGAGTTTCATAAACTGCAAAAGGGACTGGAATAGATCACTTTTCATATGTTGTTCAGGTCCAGCCTTCAGGGTCTGTGAATTTGTGTCTGGGTAACTGAGACTCCAACACAGTTCAAATCTCACGACACCACTGCAAGGAATTGGGGGCGGGTTTCGTGGCAGTCTGTGCCTGTCTTTGTTTATGTATATCCCTACCTGGTCACAAGCAGAAAGGGGTTTGAAACTGCTTGGGGGGGGGAGGGGGCACAGGGGCCCCTGGCTGGCAGTCAGTAGAGCATGCGACTCTTGATCTTGGGCGCCGTTGTGCTGTGCAGAGGGAAAGTCAGAACCCCACATTGGGTGTAGAGATTACTTAAAAACTAAATCTTAAAGGAAAGTCAAGCCCCACATTGGGTGTAGAGATTACTTAAAAACTAAATCTTAAAAGAAAACAAACCAAAACCAAAACAAAACCCTCCCAAACCCCAAATAAAACTATTACATTTACCAGAAGATTAAAATAATTGACCAAGTATCTCATCTCAGCATCCCCACCTGCTGGCTGTGTGACTTCAGGCAAGTTGCTTCACCACTCTGAGCCTCAGCTTCCTCATTTGTAGGATGGGATACTAGTAGTCCCCCCCCCCATTAGTTATTGTAGAATTCAATATGTTAATGTGGAAGAGTATTTAGTGTGGTTCCTGGCATAGAGTAAGTAGGCAATACACTTTAGCAGTTATTATTATTACGTAATTTCACTTTTTGTTTATAAAAAATTGATCTGGGAAAAAGCTGGACCACCTTGAGGCTAGTCTCAGCCTCCTATTGAATTAGGAACACCAGGTCCCCTCCCAAAAAACATTGAAAAGGAAATTTTCTTTGAAAAGCAATTTAAATATGTATTCAAATCTTTTGAAAATGTTAAGGAAGGTCTCACTTACAATCTCGATAAAGCTTGCTAAAATTCACTTTTCTCTCCCTCTCTTTCTTTTTCTGACTTTCCCTCTCTCCCTATGCACAGCACAGTGGCCCCCAAATCTATGTTCTGACTCCCTCAAAGCCTAGTCTGTGTTGGTTCTCAGCTCGCTGGCCCCCTGCGCCAGCATCTCTCCATCTTCTTCAACCCAGCCATCTCTGCCCTTGCTCCCCTAGCTTGCTTCTTCCCCCCTCCCTCCACCTGTTCCCCAGATCCGCAGGATAAAGCCAGGCTGCAGCTGCCTGGCCTACAGTTTCCTTTCTCAAAGCAGGGGAGGAGGGGAGGCTATGAACAGGTGGGTAACGTGTTTCCTTTCACAAAATGGACACACATCGGTTAATACAGCTCAAGGCAGAATCACATCAAGGAGTTAGCCGGGGTTAATATCAGAGGAGTTTAGATTTAGTTTTTAAGTAAATTTCTATGGTATTCATTTCTGCATTATTTTTATTTTATTTTATTTATTTATTTGACAGCGTGCACAAGCAGGGCAGGCAGAGGGAAAGGGAGAAGCAGGCAGAGGGAAAGGGAGAAGCAGGCTCCCCGCTGAGCAGAGACCTGGATGTGGGACTTGATCCCAGGACTCTGGGATCATGACCCGAGCTGAAGGCAGACGCTTAACCGACTGAGCCACCCAGGTGCCCTGCATTATTTGCATTATTTTAAAATGAGCATGTATTCATGCGCGCTTTTTTTTGAAAGATTTTATTTTTTTATTTGACAGAGAGAAACACACAGCAAGGGAGGGAACACAAGCAGGGGGAGTGGGAGAGGGAGAAGCAGGCTTCCCGCAGAGCAGGGAGCCCGATGCGGGGCTCGATCCCAGCACCCTGGGATCATGACCTGAGTTGAAGGCAGACACTTAACGACTGAACCACCCAGGAGCCCCTCATTCGCTTTGAAATCAGAAAAAACACAGATTTATTTTATTTTTGAAATCAAGTAGGGAAATCAGGGCAAAGGGAGGAAATAGTAGAAAAAGGAAAGGAAACGCAGGGTTAATGTGAGTATCCAAAAGATATTCTGTTGGTGTTGTATTTAAATCACGGAAAGTACCCAGTAGGGGGCCCGGCACACACTTGATAAATAGCACCTATTGTTGTTCAGGTCTTAATGGACCTCCAATTCCTCACAGAAACTCAAACTGCCCAGCTGAATTACAGTAGCCGGCGGCCCAAGGGGAAGGGGTCAGGCTGGGACATCCTTGTCCCCAGGCGACCTCTCTGCAGGGTTAGATGAGTCTAGAAATAGTTTAATTGGGTCTGACAAGCTCAACCTGCCCCTTCCCCTGCCAGCGTCCTAATGGGTTCCTTCCAACGTGTTCCTGACTCTATCCTCTCTGACAGGCTGGTGTGTGTACATCAGAAGAGTCTGTTTCTGGAGAGTTTGGTGTTCTCCTCTGGGAGCTCTAGACCGCAGTATCTGCTCAGTTGTGGAAGAAGAAACAAAATAAAAAATTTAAAGCCCTTATAACGAGTCTCATTCTGCTTCTGCATGCCTGTGGGCTGTCCATTTTGTCCGACCCTATTTGACTTGGTCCACGATATCAATGAAAACACACACACACACACACATGAAATCAGTCAACCGCTAAGGATTCTTTGGGCACTAAGGGTGTACTAGACATTACTGAACATCGATTCTGTACAAGATGATGTGATATAGGCAAAGCAGAGAAGAATGATGCCAATGGCAATCCTGACCCTTTACTGAAGGCTTGTGCGAGGTAAGCCTCTCCACAAGTTCTGGGGCATTCTTCTTGGACTCTGGTGAATCCTGAAGCTGAGATGACTGGAACCCACAGCCAGACTCAAATGCTAGGTCCCTCTGAGGCCCTCACTAACTGTGGCCTGGCCAATCAGAACCCTGTGATTGGCAGAGGAGCGGACACATGTCTCGATAAGAGCAAATGAGACTCCGTTTGGGGAATTTTGTTGGAGCTGTTGGGAAAAGAGAGTTCTTATTTCTGTTGGAGTTGCTGAGAGACTAGGATGCACGCCTGGACCTGCTGGCAGGTGTCTTGTGATCATGAGGAAAAAGAATGAGGCAGGCAGAGAGGAAAATAGTCTTGAGAGATGGGTAGCGACATTGAGTCCTGACCACCTCATGTCAGTTCCTCAGGGCATCCGTGCCTAAAGCCAGCTCTACCTCTGTATTCCAGTTTAAGTTGGGTTTTCCACCAGGGTTTTGAGCCCTGAGGCTCTGACTGAGCCATCACAATGCCCAGAGACCTGAATGAATATTTGGAGGAAACACCCCTCACCTCTCAATCTGTAGGAATCTGACAAGGGAAACATGTTCTCCTGCCATACAAACACCCATGTCTCTGCCCACAAACACCAAAGAAGCAGCACAATGTCGGCAAAGGAGGAAATCTTCTCCGACTAGCTGTGCCTCCTTGGGGAAGTCACTTCCCCTCTCTGAACATTCATTTTTCTCACTTGCAACGTGGGGTGGGGTGGCATCTACTGCACAGAATTGTTCCGAGAAGACTGTTTAGAGGAGGTGAGCTCTGGGGATCCCTAAGGAGTTGGGGGATTGGGTCAGAGTTCACAGCAAACCTTTTTCCTGTTCTTTCCCGGGCAAGCCTAAGACCAGAGACTGCTTCTCCTGGCGGAATGGAAAGGACTCGGCCACAGCATTGGAGGCTTCGTCTCTAGTCCTGGTTCCGCGGCCGCCGGCCTGGGGAGTGAATTTGCCAGGATCCAATCTTGCTCACTGCTGTCTCCCCACAGCTTAGCCCAGCTCCTGACTCGCTGATGGAGAACTTCAGAATGCCCATTGCGTGACTGAGGAAAATGTGGTCAGGACACGCAATCTTTCTTTTTTGTTTTTGGAACATGTTGTCTCAATATAATATACAGGCATGTCTCGTTTTATTGTGCTTTGAAGATAACTGCGCTGTTTGTTTTTCTTTTTTTACAGATTGAAGGTTTGTAGCAATCCTGTGTTGAGCAAGTCTATGGGTTCCATTTTTCCAACAGTATTTGTTCGCTTTGTGCCTCTGTGTCCCATTTTGTTAATTCTTGCAAGATTTCATACTTTTTCATTAATTAATTAAATTTTTAACTCAGGGCCTAAACTCATGACCCTAAGATCAAGACCTGAGCCGACATCGAGTCGGACGTTCAACTGACTGAGGCACCCAGGTGCCCCTATATTTTTTTATTTTTTATTTTATTTTTTAGAAAGATTTTGTTCATTCATTTGAGAGAGAGAGTGAAAGAGAGAGAGAGCGAGCACAAGCCAGGGGGAGGAGCAGAGGGAGAGGGAGAAGCAGACTCCCCGCTGAGCAGGGAGCCCGATGTGGTGCTTTATCCCAGGATCCTGAGATCATGACCTGAGCCAAAGGCAGACGCTTAATGACTGAGCCACCCAGGCACCCCATCCCCTATATTTTTGTAAAGTTTTATTTATTTAAGTAATCTCTACACCCCATGTGGGGCTCAAACTCACGACTCCAAGATCAAGAGTCGCGCGTTCTTCTGAGCCAGCCAGGTGCCCCAAACTTTTTCATTATTATAACTGTTATGGTGAATTGCGATCAGTGATCTTTGATGTTTATCGTAATTGTTTGGGGGCACCGTGAATTGTGCCCATATAAGACGGCAAACTTCATAAGACGGCAACATTTATCAATAAACGTTGTGTGAGTTCTGACTGCTCTGCTTACCAGCCATTCCTCGGTGCCTCTCCCTCTCCTTGGGCCTCCCTATTCCCTGAGATGCAGCAATATTGAAATTAGGCCAATTAACAAGCCTATAATGGCTTCCAAGTGTTCAAGTGAAAGAAGTGTCGCATGTCTCTTACTTTAAATAACAAGCTAGAAATGACTAGGCTCAGTGAGGAAGGCATGTTGAAAGCCGACATAGGCTGAAAACTAGGCTTCCTGCACCAGGTAGCCAAGTTGCGAATGCAAAAGAAAAATTCTTGAAGGAAATTAAAAGTGCTACTCCAGTGAACCCAGGAATGATGAGAAAGCGAAACAGCCTTACTGCTGATAAGGAGAAAGGGTGAGTGATCTGGATAGAAGATCAGCGACATGCCCTTAAGCCAAAGCTTCATCCAGAGCAAGGCCCCAACTCTCTTCAATTCTATGAAGGGTGAGGGAGGGGAGGAAGCTGCAGAAGAAAAGTCTGGAGCTAGCAGAGGTTGATCCGTGAGGCTTAAGGAAAGAAGCTATCTCCATAGCATAAAAGTACAAGGTAAAGCAGCAAGAGCTGAGATAGAAGCTGCAGCCAGCTTTCCAGAAGATCTGCTACACTAAAGCAACAGATTTCAGTGTAGACGAAACAGCCTTCTATCGGAAGAAGATGCCGCGTAGGGCTTTCATAGCTGGAGAGGAGAGGTCAAAGCCTGGTTTAGAAGCTTCAAAGGATGGGCTGACTCTCTTGTTAGGGGCTCATGCAGTTGGTGACTTGAAGTCAAAGCCAATGTTCATTTACCATTTTGAAAATCCTAGGTCCCTCAAGAATTATGTTACATCGCAAAAAAAAAAAAAAAAAAAGAATTATGTTACATCAATTCTGCCTGCACTCTACAAAGGGGACAACAAAGCCTGGATGACAGCACATCTGTTTACAACATGGTTTGCTGAATGTTTTAAGCCCACTGTTGAGTCCTATTGCTCAAGAAGAAAAGATTCTTTTCAAGATATGACAGCTCATTGACTATGCACCTGGTCACCCAAGAGCTCTGATGGAGATGGACAACGAGATGAATGTTGTTTTCAAGCCGGCTAACACAACATCCATTCTACAGCCCCTGGATCAAGGAGTAATTTTGACTTTCAGGTCTTATTATTTAAGATTATTTAATATGCTTATTTAATATTGAAGATTCTTTAATACTATCCAAATTATTTGGATCTGAGCAAAGTAAATTGAAAAGTGTCTGGAAAAGATTTGCTATTCCAGATGTCATTAAGAACATTCATGATTCACGCGAAAAGGTCAAAACATCAACATTCACAGGAGTTTGGAAGAAGCTGATTCTCACCCTCATGGATGACTGTGAGGGGTTCAAGACTTCATGGGAGCAAGTAGCTGCAGATGTGGTGTTAACAGCAAGAGAGCTAGAACAAGAAGTGGAGCCCGAAGATGGGACTGAATGGCTACAATCTCGTGATAAAACATCAACAGATGAGACATTGCTTCTTCTGGATGAGCAAAGAAAGTGGTTTCTTGAGACGGAATCTACTCCTGGTGACGGTGCTGGGAAGATTGTTGAAAAGACAACAAAGGATTCAGAAGAGTACAGAAATATTACATGGTGGATAAAGCAGTGGCAGGTTTGAGAGGACTGACTCCAATTTTGGAAGAAGTTCTACTGTGGGTAACATATTATCAAACAGCATCCCATTCTACAGAGAAATCATTCATGAAAGGAAGAGCCGATCAATGTGGCAAACTTCACCATTGTCTTATTTTAAGAAATCACCCCAGCCTTCAGCACCCACACCCTGATCAGTGGACAGCCATCAACATTGAGGCAAGACCCTCCACCAGCAAAAAATTATGACTTGCTGAAAGCTCAGGTAATGGTTAGCATTTTCCAGCAATAAAGTAATAAAGTACCTTTTTAAAATTTTTTACGTTTTTTTTTTTTTTAAGATTTTATTTATTTATTCATAAGAGACAGAGGGAGAGGGAGAGGGAGAAGCAGGCTCCCTGCTGAGCAGGGAGCCCGATGTGGGACTTGATTCCAGGACCCTGGGATCATGACCTGAGCTGAAGGCAGATGCTTAACCATCTGAGCCACCCAGGCGCACTGAAGTACCTTTTTTTTTTTTTTAAAGATTTTATTTATTTATTTGAGAGAGAGAGAATGAGAGAGAGCACATGAGAGGGGGGAGGGTCAGAGGGAGAAGCAGACTCCCTGCCAAGCAGGGAGCCCGATGCGGGACTCGATCCAGGGACTCCAGGATCATGACCTGAGCTGAAGGCAGTCGCTTAACCAACTGAGCCACCCAGGCGCCCTGAAGTACCTTTTTTTAAAGTTGGCTCCATGCCCAGAGTGGAGCCCAACGCACGGCTTGAACTCAAGACCCTGAGATCAACATCTGAGCTCAGATCAAGAGTCAGCTGCTTAGGGGCACCTGGGTGGCTCAGCTGTTAAGCTTCTGCCTTCGGCTCAGGCCCTGATCCCAGGGTCCTGGGATCGAGCCCCGCATCGAGCCCTGCATCGAGCCCTACATCAGGCTCCCTGCTCGGCAGGAAGCCTGCTTCTCCCACTCCCCCTGCTTGTGTTCCCTCTCTCGCTGCCTCTCTCTGTCAAATAAATAAAATCTTTAAAAAAAAAAAAGTCAGGTGCTTAACCAACTGAGCCACTCAGGCACCCCCAAAGTACCTTTTTTTTAAATTTACTTTTTTAAAAAAAGATTTGACTTATTTATCTGAGAGTGAGCGAGCGCAAGCTGGGGAGGAGCACAGGGAGAGGGACAAGCAGACTCTGCGCTGAGCATGGAGCCCAATGTGGGCTTGACACAGGGTTCAATCTCACGACCTGAGGTCACGACCTGACCCGAAATCAAGAGTCGGTGGCTTAACCAACTAAACCCCCCAGGTGCCCACCCCAAAAGTATTTTTTAATTAAAGTACAACCATTGTGTTTTTTTTTTAAGATATAATGTTATTGCACACTTAATAGACTACAATATAGTGTAAACTTAACTTTTATATGTACTAGGAAACCAGCACATTCATTTGACTCGCTTTATTGTGGTATTCGTTTCATTGTGGTGGTTTGGAACCAAACCTGCAATGTCTCCAAGGTATGCCTGTATGAAGAAAAATATACAGGGTGCCTGGGTGGCTCAGATGGTTAAGCGTCTGCCTTCGACTCAGGTCATGATCTCAGGGTCCTGGGATCGAGTCCCTCATCGGGCTCTCTGCTCCTTGGGAGCCTGCTTCTCCCTCTGCCTCTCTCTCTCTCTGTCTCTCATGAATAAATAAATAAAAATCTTAAAAAAAAAAAAAAGAGAAAAAAGAAAAATATACAGACCCTCAGGAAGCTTCACAAACTGAGCACATCCCCGTACCCAGCCCTTGGTCCTGAAACCACCTTTCCAGCGCCCAGAAGTGCCCCTGGTTCCCCCTTGCCAGTTATTCCCTCCCCAAAGGTAATAGTAGCCTGACCCCCCAACAGCATAGATTCATTTTGCTTATTGCTGAACTTTATATAAATGGAACAATGCTTAATATTTTCCAGTGGTTTGTAGTTTACAAAGGACATGCATGTACATTAAGTCGTTAAGTCTTCACATAAGTACAGGGAGGGGGGCAGGAATGACAAATCCCATTTTACAGAGGAGAAAACTGAGGGAATGGAATCTGCTACAATTACACCGCTGGAAAGGGGATCCAGGATAAGTGGGTTCCGTTTTTGCGTCTCCCTGGATCTCAGAATGTCTTCCCAGGCATCAGGCTACAATTCCCAGGAAGATGCTTGGTCAGGAATCTGAAGCTAGCCCCGGCCTGGGCAGCTGAGGGTGTGTTACCCAACCTCCAGGATGGAGAGAGTGTCTGGGACAGAGAAGATCTGGTCACCTTTAGGGCAAGGCCCAACCCTCCCCTCTCTACTCCGCTTCCTGTCTGCTGCACTCAACGTGCTTTGTGAATTTTGACAAGTGACCCTCCTCTGGATGTCCTTCCCTCCACATTAAAGAATTCAGAGTGCTGTTGAATGGAAGGGGGGAGATTTGTTTCCACAGAGCCCCCCACCACCTCTAGGTAGCCACACACACTGCCCAGGATGGGACGGTCCCCTTTGGAACCTGGCACTATGTGCCTAGATCTCCTCTCTCCTGCGTGCCCACAGTGATGTGAGCTAGCTCCTGAGCAGGGGCTGCTGTGAGCTGTTCCTACCCTCCCTCCTCTCTTCCAGAATCCACCTGTCCCCTGCCAGTTTAAGTCCCTTGCCCCCAATCCCATGGCTGATAGGCAAGATTCCCCACTTCATTCCTTCTTGCCCTATGAAGGCTTATACCTCCTTCAAAGCCCAAACCTCATCTCCTCCTAGAGGGCTTTGTCTCTCCTGAAAAGACACTCATCACGCCTCTTACACATTGGTTTCTCTCTCTGGACACAACACAAACATAAGTGATTACAGAGTCACACAAAACACTTTCACAACACACACAAGGTTTTCATCTCTCTTTCTCAAAAACTAGGCTACCTCCACAGTGTACCAAATCACAGCCATGCCCCCTTGTGTGTGCAAACGAACACAAGCACCCACAACATCACAACACCACAGGGATTTGGTCTCTGTTTGTAACAGGGATACAAAGTCTCTTTCTACCACATGGCCATGCATGTCCAACAGGCCCATAACGCACAGGTCACACATCATACAAATACACAGACACACATCCTTGCACCTTCTTCCTCCTTCACTCTCTTACACAACACACAGCAGAGACAGTTTCTACCCGGGACACAGAAAACTCACAGGCACGGAGAGCCGTCGGTCCTTCTCTCTGCTTCTCTCCCACCGCCTTCTCTTGCCCCTCTCTCTTACACAGACATCGACACACACATACACACGCACACACGGAAGCTCCAAGTAACAAACCCCAAATATAGTCAGTCTATGAATTCCGTCACAAATAAACACACAGGCACGCGGGTTCCATCCCTTCCCCGCTTATTCTCGGTCCTCCTCCCCACACTCCTCCCCTCCAGCGCGCGCGCGCGCGCGCGCACACACACACACACTCACACACACCACAAAAACACACGCGCAGCTGCAGCGCCCTGGGTCACACTCCCGAGCAGGCGCCAGGCAGGAGACAAAGGTCGCCGAGGCTCCTGGCGCCGCGCACCAGACGCAGCTGAGCCGCTCCTCGGGCTCCGCCTGCCCCCGAAGCCGGGTTCGGCGAGGTCCCGACCCCGCACCCCGCAGCCCGAGGCCCTGCCCGCGCCCGCGGCGCGGTCCGCACGCACCCCCTCTCCCTGCCCGGCGCGCCGGGGGTTAAGGAGGCGAAGGGGGCGCGGCCGAGGCCGGGTTCGGGGCGTGATTGGCTGCGCGGCCCGGTCCCCGCGCCCCGCCATTGGCCGCTTGGCGGGCCCGCCTTCCCGGGACCAGGCGCCGGAGCCGCGCTCGCCCGCGGGGAGCCGAGCGCGCGGCCGGGGCCAGCGAGCCGCGCCGTACCAAGAGCGCGGCCGGGAGCCGAGAGCCGGGATCCGGCCCGGGGAGCGGCGCGGTGCGGGAGCGGAGCGCGCGAGCTATGGTGAGTGCCGCCGCACCCGGCCCCGCCTCGACGGCCCCGGCGGCCGCGCCGCGGTGGGACTCGGCCGGGCTCGCGGGGGGCTGGGCGCGGGCTGCGGCTCTCGCTCGGAAGGCGTGGAGTCGGGGGGCGCGCGGGCCAGGCTCGGCTGGCCGGGCGGCGCCGCCGCGGTTCCGTCGGGAGCCGCCGCGCCCAGCTTGGATCTGGGCAGCTGGCCCCGGCCGGGTCTGGAGGACTCGGGGTGGCCGATTCGGTTCGGGGAGAGTTGGTGCAATTCTAGTCTGGGGCGTTCGGAAGTCCGAGCAGGGAGTGGAGACCCCTGGCATCCGGGCTGGGTCCGATACTGGGGTCGGGCACAATTTCCGAGCGGCTGGATCCAGTTGGACCTGAATGTCGCGGGTCGCCGAGGTCGATCTGGGGCTGAGGCTGGGCTTGGGGCGTCGGGGGTGGCCGAGCCTAGGGCATTTCTGAGGGCTCCGTAGAGGTCGAGGCGCTCGGAGACTGCCTATCCCACTATGGCCCGAGGGAGTGGAGAGTGGAGGCAGCTAGGTTGGCGGCTGTCAGAGACCAGGGAACACTTGGGGACCCTGCTTTCAGTGATTCGCTCTCCCCAGCATCTCCCAGGAATGGGTCCTCAGAGGAGGGGGTTGCTGAGGGGGTTGGTCAGCAACACCAGGGAGAAGGGACTTGGCAGGGGGATTTCATGGGGGTTTCTGGAGCCCCAGGAAAGAAACTCTTTTGGTTGAGGCTGGGCTTGTTGGGGCTGTTTTAGGGCGGGGTGTTGTCTCCGGAAGGAAAGCTTGGACCTTTCAATAATCTCTCTAGGGCTTGATGATCACTTCTGCATCATGGGGGTGGAAGCCACCTACTTCTCTTTGCTTTCCCCTGGACAGGCCCTTCTGATTCTCTCTCCTGGTCCTGTTCTGTGTCCTGTGAATTGAGTACAAGTCACCAGGTAGTGCCTGAGGAGGGCATGTGCCAGTGATGATGGCTGCTTGTCCCAGGGATACAGCCACCTCCATTTCTCTGTGATGATGCTGTCAAGCCTGAAGGGGACCAGGTGGGGGCAAGATGAGACCCCTGTAGGTATGAAGAGCCCCCCAGTGATGCCCCAGGACCAACCTCTGCTCTGCCCAGAGCTGGAGTCCCCTTCTAACATCCCTTTTCCCTCCTCTCTCCTCTCCCCACCAACATCTGCCTCCCCCTCTGCCATTTGCCTGTCCAGAGTAAGTAATAATGAAATTGTGTCTTGGACCCAACCTACCTCCTTGGTCAGGAATCCCTCCCCTGGAATGCTCTATTTGGACAGTTCTGGTGGCAGGGAGCTCACACCCTGTGGCCTGGTCCTTGATTTAAGGTCTCCGCATACAAGCAATAAAAGGGTGTGAGACATTGAGGTCATTATCATTCACTCTGCTTTCAAACCCACCCTGACCTAAGTTACTCAGAAAGAGAACTTTTTCCTCCTTAGAAACCAAAGAAGGAGAGGGCACCTTGCCTTGGAGATACTTTTCAGAGTCTTACAACCTGAGAAACCTTCCAGGCTTTAGTATCAAATAGATTCAGGTTCAAAGCCTGGCTCTCCCACTTACCCGCAGGGACTTGGATCAAGTTGAACGCTCACCTCTGACCATCAGTTTCCTCATCTGTGAGAAGAGATGAAAGGTCTCGCTTGCAGGGGTGGTGTGGGGATTTGGTGAGATAACCCAGTGAGAGTGTTTGCTCCAATACAGCTTTATTTCCTTTCTTTACAACCTTAAGCTCAAATTGGGAAGTTCTGTGTGAATCTAACCTATTTGCTAGTTGGGAAGAAGAATTACAGGTTATCATGAAGGGAGAAGAAGGGGACAGTGATACTTAGAGAACCATTCCTTTGTTCATCATCCAACGAAGATTTATTGAACACTTACTATATACCCTATGCTAAGGAGGAAAAACTGTCATCAAGACGGTGTTAGGGGAGCTTCTGCCAATTCATAAATGTCTGTAAGGATCCTCAGGCCAAATGGCATATCTTTGGGAGAGGCAGAAGTATCATGCCAGGCGAGGAGTTCCTCCTGGCTGGAGAGATGAGAGAAAGCTTCACTGAGCAGGTGGCATCTGAATTGGAAAGAACTTCCAGGTAGGGGAACCTCTGTGAACAGAGGACCAGGGGCGTGAGAACAACGAGGAACGCTCTTGGGGCTTGCCTGGCACCTGGACAGGAGAGAGCCAGAGAAGAGGAGAGAAAGTGGCCAAGGGACATGGCTGGGGCCAGATGGCCGAACGCTTAGCCTGAGGAGTTGGAGCACCACTGGGGATTATTGACCCACCATTTGTGGGGGTGTGGGGGTGGGTGGGTTGGAGCCTGACGTCAGGCCTACTTGGCCCCTGTCATTTTGGTTTCCCCTAAACACTAGTCCCTGTGCTCATTCCTGAGGTGGGGGTGATTCAGGGCTACTAAAGAGTTTATTCCTTGGATCTCCTGCTCCATGGGTTTTAAACAAATCCCACGTTCCCTCCCCTCCAGCATGGCCAAGTTTCCCCTGGCCCCCAGGTTCCTAACAGGGCTCCTTTGGAGAGGGGGTGGGCTATTTCCTCTTGTCCTGGCTGAGTGTCCCCTGATGGTCCCCAGCTCCCCACCGAGGGCTCTAATCCTTTGGTGGAGAGTCAGTGCAGTTCTTAAAGGCCTCAATTGGAACCCCCAGCCCAGGCTTGGGATGAAGGTTCTGAGAAGGCTTTTTAGATCTCCTGTCTTCGGTTGTCCTCGTACCACCCAACAACAGGCACAGAGAGGTGAAGGAGATTGCCCAGGGTCACACAGCAAGATAGGGTCAGAGCAGGCACAAGCCTCTTGTATGTATAGAGGGTTACCAGGCAGACAGGTTGGGGGAAAGGAGGCCCAACCCAGTGTTCCCTGTCTGCCGATGTGGCGGTTTGAGATTGTTCCTCCACATTCCAGCCGAGGGGCTGAGCCTAAAGCCATGGCTGAGTGTTGGGAATCATCTTTACTGTAAGTGGCTGAGTTGAGGACAGGGTCCACTGCCTGGGTTTGAATGCCAGATGTACCACCGGCTTGCTGTGTGACCTTGGGTCAACTCTTCCCCCTCTCTGCACCTCCTTTCCTACCAAGTGGGGCAGATTTGCTTCCTTGACAGGATGTCATGAGGATATAATCTAGCATACAATGTAGAAATGCTTAAGAACTTGAGGGGAGGTATTACTCTTTGAAGATGGGAGGCCAGCCACACGCCCCCTGCACCTGTCCACTTGGGCTCGCTCTGGCTTCCCAGAGGCCAGCAGTACCCTTCCCTCTGTGGGTCAGCGTCTATGCTGGTACCCGGGTCACTCAGCTCTCCTGACATTGTGAAGATTTTTGGTAAGCAGTTGTGTCGTTAATTTTTGTTAACGACGAAGTAGATTGTTGCCTAGACAGAATTGGAAAGACCAGGCCCCATGGGGAGCAGCAAGATTTGAGTAGTCAGAGGACTGCCTCCAAGGTGGGTTCAGCAGAAAGTTTCAGGCATTGGCCACGACATAACCCGCTTGGCTAAAGTCCACACTTTGATGTCTACTGCGAGGGAGGAGCCTTTGGCAAAGATTTACGACTTTTTGTATTTCCACTCCATTTTTTTTCTTTTTCGTCAACTAGGTAAGCACCCCAGCCACAGTCAGAGTGCTGCGTTCATTCGTTCATTCAGCAAACAAGCCTGCCTGGTACGGTACCAGGTGTCAGGGCTGCCGTCCGCATGAGGGAGAGCGATAGATCTCTCTTTCCACAGTCTGGCAGACCGGCAGATAAGGAGCAGGAAATTAGAAGTGCAATTGCGGTTGCCAAGGAGACATGCAGGGTGCTCGGGAGCAGATAGGGGAACCTCACCTGGGGATCAGACAAGGCTCCCTGAGGACGTGGCATTAAAGCCGTGGTCTCAAGAACGCATGGTCTAAAGGATGAATGGGTTCCAGGCAGAGGGAGCAGTAGGTGCGAGTTGGGACCAAACATGGTGCCTTCAGGAATTATGGTGTCTGGGGGCTGAGGAGATGATGCATGGGCGGTGGCCCGGGCAGATGCATGCAGGGAGGGGCTTGTTAAAGATTTGGGGCCTCGATCCTAAGGACAGTGGGGAGCCACTCTGGAGTTTAGAGTACGGGGAGTGATGTGGTCAGAGTTGTGTTTTGAGACAGTCAGCAAGCTGCTTCAGGGTAGGAGGGGTGAGGCTGGAAGCCGGAAAACCAGTTAGGAAGCAGGTGGAGTGGTCCTAGGAGAGCCGCTGGTGGTCTAGATACTAGTTACTGCCCCTTCTACCTCACCCCACACCCCCAACGTGCTGCCCAAAATGGGCAGTGAAGAGAGGGGAGGCTGTGGCCCTGGAGGTCGCACAAAGCCCTTTCCCTGTGGACATTGACCATCCTCCCCACATCCTTTCATACAAACAACCAGTGGGGCTCCTGGCCTCAAGGAACTTTGATCTAAAGAGAAGGACGAAATTTCAGAACAGCTCTAAAACCAGGTAGAAGATGATAGTGCCAATCTGGGGATACAGCTCCAGGGTCACCCTGGCCATGAGTATGTATCAGGGGAGGCTTCCCAGAAGAGGTGGCGTTTGTGCTTCCTATGGCAACAGTTAGTGGGATGGTATGTTTCCTAGGAGCCACGTTTTAGAGAAATGAAAGTAAGGAGATACTCTCCTGTCCTTAAGGAGTTATAGTCTGGGGGTAGGGGTGAAATTTAATGAATGACCAACGCTGATTGAACCCCACAGTCAGTGAGTGGCACTGGGGGTCTAGGGCCTTGGAGTTCTGCCCTTTCCCCAGGGGTCCCCAAGGACAGAGGTGGCAAAAAGATCCACAGCCCTGTCTTGGCTCACTGACAAGCCTTGGAACAGCTCCCTCCTCCCCACAGCCCTTGAGGTGGGGGGTTTTTGGGGGGAGATGTAAACAGAGGAACAAGTTTCTGGAGAACATTCAGGAAATTAGCTGAGGGAGTATCTAACTTCAGGGCTCCGAGACAGAGAGGAGGCCCTGGCTGCTAGAACTTAAAACCATAGAGTGCTTGCGTTCTAACCATCTGATTCAACTTCCCCATTTCATAGGTGGGAAGACCGAGGGGCAAAATGAGGACCTACCATGTGCCTGGCACTTAAATGTAAACCTCTCTGACCTTCACTGGAACCCCAGGAAGTAGATTTATCCCGGGCACAGAGCTAGGGAAGCTGACACTCACAGATCACTTAGGCAACTAGGGACTGGAACCAGGCAGCAGCCTCCTGATTCCTCAAGATTTTGGCTTCGGTTCCAAGCTGCCACCCACTTCAGCAGAAACTCTGCCTTCCCAGGAAAGGCCCCTGGGGACAGGGATGGGACTGCCAGGCAGCGGCCAGAGGCTTTGGGAGATGGTTGGGGCCGCACGTTGACCAGGCTGAAATGTTGTTATTTATCTTTCACCTTTGCACAGCCCTTGACAGTTACCCAGGCCCTTTCCTCCCCATTCACCAACTGTTCTTGGGTCCCACTGCCAATCTGTGGCAGAGCTAGGACTGAAACCCAGGCCTGTGACTCCCAGTTCAGTTGCCATCTCCCAGGCTCCTGGCCTTACTCTGTGGGTCGTGGCAGCCCCCTGCCTGAAGATGTGCCAGGCTTCCTGCCCACTGGCCCCAGGGAGCACGAGGAGCAGCCCCTGGCCCATGAGCCTCCTCCCCCCCATTCTCCTCCCTACAAGCTCCATTTCCTCCTTGGCGGGGACAGGCCGGGTGTGAGGCAGCCCTGAGGAGTAGGGTTACAGTGTAAACACCACCATGTCAATATTTACCTCTGCCTGGAACCAGGCCTCCCTGCCTCCCACACGCTGCCCATCCAGGTGCACGTGGCCTGCTTCGAGGCTCTGGTCACTGAAAGCCAGGCCAAGGGTAGAAATGTAGCTTCCCGGCCAAGCCCTGCCACGAACTTTTCATGTGGCTCCGAGCAAGAGACTCTCTCTTCCTGGGCCTTAGTTCTCCCGTCTGTAGCGCCATGTGGCTGGAACGGACCTACTCAGGGGGCGCTTTCAGCCATAACAGGCAGGATTACATGCATGATGCTCTGGTTCAGAGCATGGGCCCAAAGCGGGCAGACCTGGGTTTGAATCCCCGTGCCACCGCTTCCTCACTGTGAGGCTGTGGGAAGTCACCTAACCCCTCTGAGCTTCTGGTTCTTCCCGTGTAAAATGAAATCCTAACTGTACCTACTTTGGGGGGACACTGGCGAGGATCCATGAAACAAGCTCTAGCTCTTGGCACAGGATAAGAACTGAGTAAGCGGGCGCCTGGGTGGCTCAGTTGGTTAAGCAACTGCCTTCCGCTCAGGTCATGATCCCGGAGTCCCGGGATCGAGTCCCGCGTCGGGCTCCCTGCTCGGCGGGGAGTCTGCTTCTCCCTCTGACCCTCCCCCCTCTCATGTGCTCTCTCTCTCATTCTCTTTCTCTCAAATAAATAAATAAAATCTTAAAAAAAAAATTAAAAAAAAAGGGGGGCGCCTGGGTGGCTCAGTTGGTTAAGCGACTGCCTTCGGCTCAGGTCATGATCCCGGAGTCCCTGGATCGAGTCCCACGTCGGGCTCCCTGCTCGGCGGGGAGTCTGCTTCTCTCTCTCCCTCTGCCCCTCCCCCTGCTTATGCTTGCTTCTCTCTTTCTCTCTCTCTCAAATAAATAAAATAAAATCTTTAAAAAAAAAAAAAGAACTGAGTAGACAGTGGTGATGGTGGTGGTGGTTGTTATTCCAAACCAACATTTTATGATTCTCGGAGTCCAGACACTGGGTTACGTCACCTGTGAGCTGGAGCCAAGGGTGGGGTCTCTAACCTCAAGCCCTCCCGGCCCTCTGGGGCCACGGCCTGGGTCAGGGGGAGCCCAGGAGTAGAGAAAGCCCCTTGGTCAACAGCCCCCCTCGCCCCCAACACACAGCTGCCCGGCCTCTGGGGCTCCTTCTCATCGGGCGGAAGGCCAGGGCTGCAATGACCTCAGAGATCTGTGGCAGTGAGGGGGTGAGGGAGGGGGCGGAAGGCGGAGGAAGAACTCATTTCCTAAGCAGCTCGTTCACAGAAGTCCAGTCCACACTCACTGTTCCCTTCAGCCCCGGAGAGGAGGTGGCCACGTGGGGACCAGCGACCTCACGGTGTGGGGTGGGGAGAACAGGGAGGTGGGGACTGCTCCCTTCCTTTTTGCTGTGTGTGTCCCTTTGGACGCCCTGCGTCACCTCTCTGAGCTTCATTTTCCTCACTCTGACATGGAGATATTGGGGCCTGTGCTGTGCAGTGGTGGGAAGTGTTACCCGAAGAAGCCGGCTCAATCCCGACACAGCGGGGCTCCCGCCGATAGCAGCTTCTCTTATGATCGTGGTTGTGAGAACCATTCGCCAGTCCTGTTCTGTGGGGCTGTGCGCTTCCTAAGGGCAAGATTGGGCTTTTTTTTTTTTTTTTTTTAGATTTTATTTATTTATTTGAGAGAGAGAGAATGAGAGAGAGTACATGAGAGGGGGGAGGGTCAGAGGGAGAAGCAGACTCCCTGCCGAGCAGGGAGCCCAATGCGAGACTCGATCCAGGGACTCCAGGATCATGACCTGAGCCGGAGGCAGTCGCTTAACCAACTGAGCCACCCAGGCGCCCAAGATTGGGCATTTTTAAAGTCGTGGTATAATTTCCTTAAGTAAGATGCACACGTCTTGTGCAGTTGTTTTTACAAATTTATACACCTGCATAACCGCCAGCTAGAGCAAAATATAGAACATTTCCACCTCCCCAGAAAGTTCCCAGGTGCCCCCTTCCATCACTGTTTGCGACAGGTGGCTGCTGATCTGCTTTCTGTCACCCCAGTTTCACCTGGTTTTGAACTTTATCTGCATGAATTCATAATATGTACTCTTGAGTCTGGTTTCCTTCAGCTTCAGTCAACAGTGAACGGTTTTCCATTTGCCCATGTCGTTGCATGTTCCAGAATGTGCTCCTTTGCAGGCTGCCTGGCGGCCCTCTGGGCAGATGCACACATATGGACGACGTTCCTGTCTGGGCAGCTGTGACATTCCTGTGTGTCTCTCGGTGGACCTATGCACTCATTTCTCGTCGGGGGGTGGGTACTGGGAGGGGGCCTCCTGGGTCTGAGGGTGTGTGTGTCTTTCATTCTCAGAGAAACTACCAGGTGGTTCTCCAGGGAGGTGTCCATTTCCCCAGTGTATTGTTCACCTCGGCGGACAGGCCTAGGGTCTAGCCTTGAGTAGACTCTTGATGAATCTTTTCTGAAAGAAGGAAGAAATTTGAGACCTTTCTTTGTCTTAATGCTTCAGATCCACCCTGCCGGCCCTGCCCCCGCCCTCGGGGCCTGGCAACTCTGGGAGGCACTCTTCCTAGAACCTGGGCTTTGGGTCTTACTTGTCATTTCTCATCACAAGGAGGGGTTTCTGGATGTGGAGACCCTAGGCCATGAGGCTTTACCAGTCTTTGTGACCTTAGGTAAATCCCTTCCTTGCTCTTGTCCTCCGTTTCCCCTTCTGCACAACACTGGGTGGATTGAAGGTTTCCCCAGCTCCCCAGTTTCTGGTGGGCTCCCCTCATTTGGGAGGCATTTGCTCATGCTTCTTCACCTCCAGGGTTGTGCCTGCCCCCCTGGTGAGCCCCGGCTGCCCTGTATCTCTGAGGAAGGACCATTGAGGAAGTGGACAGGCCCTTCATTCTTGGTACCCTTGCTAAGAGCCTCACTGTGAATCAGTCCTCTCTGGATGAGAGCCCCCCAAAGTGGGCCCCTGGCAGTGAGAGTGTCACCCATGGAGGCTTTGCAGAAATGGCCTGGGTATCAGGCAGACCTGGGTCTCAATCCTGCCACTTCCTGGCTGTGTGACCTTGGGCAAGTCAGTCTACCTCTGTGAACTCCAGCATCCTCACCTGCAGAGCTGTAAGGACAAAATGAGGTCCTACCTCACTGTAGGGACCAAAGTGGATGGGGCAGCAAAATCCTTGCCCTTAAGGAGATGTATTGTAGGAGAGGGACTGTGCAGGCAACCCAACCAACCAGAAGGATCACTTCAGAGAAAGGAAAGAAAACAGTGATGTGGTGGAGAGTTAGCTGAGAGGTGGGGAGGGAGCTACTCAAATGGGTGGGCAAGGAAGGAGGTGACATCGAGCCGAGTCCTGAGGATGAGGAGAGGGTAGCTGGGCAAAGATGTGGGAGTGGTGAGTTCTGAGCAGAGGAACAGCAAGTGCAAAGAGCCCGAGACAGGGATGTGGGGTTTGGCATGTTTTGGGCAGCCAGAAGGCTGATGTGGCTTGGCAGAGGGAGCAAGGGGAACAGGGGTAGGAAAAGGTGGACGTGGAGGGGCCAGGTCATGCAGGGCCTTGTCAAGTGTGGGGACAGGGCCTAGGGGAGTTGGCATTTTGTTCTGAGAGTGATGGGAAGCCCCTGCAGGGCTCCGAGCAAGAGGGATTGACTGGTTTAGGTTTTGGCAAGGCTCTGGCTGCTGGGCGGAGGATGAACTGCAGGGGGCAGGAGTGAGGCAGGGAGGCTGGTGTCAGGTAAAAGGGGAGCAGGATCTTAGGGCTTTTCACCTGTTCCGAGGGGGAGGCTTGTCTCACTCCAAGATCTGGGATCTTAGCAGCTACTTCAGAGGATGGGAGAGAGGGAGACAGGGCATCCCAGAAGCCACAAGACGTTCCGGCCACAGAGCGAGGTGGGCGAAAATTGCCGTTGAGGCCCAGCAAAGGCTTTTGTCCTAAAACCTCCACTTGAACTTGACCTTCCAGAGTGAGCTCGGGATTCCCCCAAACTGACCACATTCTAACCACCCCAGGCCATGGGGACCCAGAGAAATGGGCCAGAAGGGCACGGAGCCAAAGCCTGCCACCCCCACTTCCGTCCACCATGCCGAGAAGTGAGGGCAGAGGAAGTGGCGGCTGTGAGGGGTTGCCCGGCCCCTCTGCCCTCTGGGCTCCTGCTTCCACAGCCCGGCTCGAGGGAATCTTGTGGCTTTGCGGTTCTGGGTGTCCTGGCTGGTTTGGGTCACGAGGCAGCCAGAAGGCAATACTTCATGTTTTTCTGCGGGTGTGGAGTGGGTGGCTCTCTGGCATCCTGCTGGGCTTCCCAGAGTGGTGGGCGGGGAGAGGGCAAGAGGGCATGGCGGTTCTCAGAGTCACAGAAGGTTGAAGTGGGAGTGCGACTTAGACATCTAGACCGACCCCGGGTGGGAAGACAAAAGCTCAGAAAGGGGAGGAGATTTGCCTGAGGCCACATGGGGAGTTAGAAGCAGGACTTAGACGCTGGTCTCTTGGACCCCTAATCTAGCGTTCTTTCTGGTTAAGATGTGGGTTTCAGAGCCAGACAGACCTGGGTTCTTGTCCCAGCTAGGTGACCTTGGGCCAGTGACTCTCTCTGAGCCTCAGTTTTTGCCGCTGCGGAATGGGATAATAGTAACATATTTCTCATGGTGGCATTATGAAGAATGGTTGAAATGATTAATGTAAAGCTGTAAAGCTTGTAGGATGGTGCACATAGTAGGTCCTCAGTAATGGGAGGTGTTATTGACATTATTACTGTTGTGGTTCTGTCATTCTAAGCCTTGTGACGTGCTGGAAAGAATGTCTGGGGACTAGCCTTCACTTGTGCTGATTTCTAGTTCTGGTGAATGCACTGAAGCAGGGGAAATGAGGATATTGCCTTCGTCAGCCCACTCCATGGCTACTTGCTTATTTTACTTCCCCATATAGTTGGGAGACCCTGTAACAAGGTCCTTAATTGCCAGCACCACCATCCCAACATGCACGCGCGCGCGTGCGCCCAGCTCAGGTGGGCTGGGGCTGTTGTGTCAGCCTCCAGCCTGAGTAAGGGGCAGACAGACAGTAAATGCAGGCCTAGGATGGAATGCTGCATGGCTCCCATCTTCTGCATCGGGTCCCTACACTCACTGATTCCCATTTGTATGGTGTGGCCTGAGGCTTAAGAGCAGGGAAGTGAAGTGGGGGTAACAGCCACCTCCCTGGGTGATCACTAAAATGACATGAGAGCTGATGTGACTGGAGCATGCGGGGTGCATATTCAGTGCTCGACTCAGAGAGGTGGGCGTCACTGATAACGACATCAGGCCTACTCCTCTTTCCACAGCTGTTCTTAGAAATCTTCTTGACCAGCTCCCGCCCATCTCTCAGGCATTGCCAGAGCCGCCTTCACTTCCTAGCCCGGACTGCCTTCTGTCAGGGCACAAGTCACTTTGGGTGAGACTTCCCACCCTGTCACGTCTCCCTGTGTGAACACAGATCAAGAGCTGGAGCTCCGGGACCATCCTGCGTAGGTTTGAATCCCAGCACTGCCATTCGCCCAAGCAACCTCAAGCAAAGTCCTTAATTCCTCGCCTTTGCCTCTACCTGAGGAAAATGGGAATAATAATAGTCCCAAACTCATAGAGTTGTTTAAACAAGCAACATAATTCTTATAAAGTGTAGGATCCATACCTACCATACGGGAAGTGCCTAGTATATGTGAGCTGATTTTATTTCTAGATGGAGTTCTAGCAGAGCCCCTGCCTTTTACTCTCTATATTCCCAGCTCCTGGTGGGCTCGGGAGGGATTTGGGGTTCTCTAGGGATGCGTGCTATGGGCGATGGGGAGTTGCCTTACCAATGAAAGGGGCCTCCCCGGAAGGACTGTGCTTGGAACCTCGGTCAAGGACTCGGGTTACATTGTGAGCTTGTTTATTTGGCAGACATTCCCCGCAACTCTGCTCTGTGTCAGCCTGTGCTGGGAGAACATGCAGGCAGAGCTGTTCTGAGTGAGCCCACGGTCCATGGTGAGCCCAGGAAACATGGCTGTGCTGTGGTTAGAACACAATCTGCACAGCGCTGGGCACGCTGCTTCAGAGAAGGCTTTCTGGGGCCACTGACACCTGATGATTCCTTGGGGGGAAATGATATATTAACTTCTGCCCACATTAGGGTTTTCTTCAGTAATCTGTTTGTTCTTTCCTGCCAGCAGCGTTTCCCCGGCTTAGCTATTATGTGATGATAACGGTGTTCATGGCGTTATTTGCTGTGTGTCAGGCATAGTGCTGAATGTTTTATGTTATAAATTCACTTTGTCCTCACATCAACCCTATGAGGTATTTATTATTATCCCTATTTTACAGGGGGGGAAACTGAGGCACAGAGAGACAATGTATCTCTCTCAGTCAGTAAGCGGCAGAGGAAGATGTGAACTCCAGACCGTTTGGTCCCAGAGCCCAGGTTCTTAACCGTCATGCTGGAGTTGCTTCATCTAGAACTGATTTTTCCCCACAGTCCTGAGGACCGGGCAGTCTCACGGGCTCTGAGCACCTCACCTTCCATGGGAGTCCTTGGAGTCAGCATAGGTGGAGTAATGAATATTAGGTCTTTCTCTGCAACCTTCCTTACACATCAGCTCTGCGATGAGCAGGTTCAGACCTTCAGGAGAGAGGGATCTGGAAGCTAAAATCCTAGAGAATCAAGGGTCTGTATCGGGGAGAGGAACAGGGAGTAGAGTGGGAGCATTTAGTGAGGGAAAGGAAGGGAACCAGAAGGCTGAGAAGGTTGGCATTCAAACTAAATCAACATTTAGCTGAGTGCATCTTCTGTGCCAGATATGAGGGTGCCCTCCAGGAACTCCCAGGCCTGTGGGAAAGATAGACAAGTCAACAGGTAAATTCCTGAATAGTATTTGAGTGTGTGGGCAGGAGCCTTTGAGGGCCCAGAGAAATGGATGACTAAGTTGGCCTGGGGAGATGATACTTGAGTTGGGCCTTTTTTTTTTAAAGATTTATTTATTTATTTATTTATTTGAGAGAGAGCCTGAGCGAGAGAGGCAGAGGGAGAGGGAGAGAGAGTGAAGCTCTGCACTGAGCATGGAGCTTGACATGGGGCTCGGGCTCATGATCCTGAGATCAGGACCTGAGCTGAAATCAAGAGTCAGACGCTCCACCTATTGCACCACCCAGGCGCCCGGTTTGGTTGGGTCTTAAAGGATGAGTAGGAGTTTGCCAGCCAGGTGGAGCCAGGGGTAGCAGAACCAGAATTTAAACCCGAACAGTCTGTCTTCAGAGTCTGTGTTCTCACCCAGCAGGGCATGCGTGGTTCCACTGCCCTGCAAGGCCTGACCTTGGGAGACGTGGCTCTTCTGGTCCCAGGTCCCTCCGGGTGGGCCCTGGACAACAATCCCGTCATTTCCCGTATAACCCCTGCTTCTGCTCCTCGCAAACCTGGCTGACTGCCCCTTCTGCAAGGGCCCTGGGTGGTTGACCAGCCTCTCAGGGAGGGTCTCTCCGCCTTCTCTAGATGGCCAGGAGTTGTGATGTGTGAGAAGGACACACACATTCCACCCCCGAGCCCTTGTGGCAGCAGAGGAGGCTCGGGGAGACAGTGAAACACTTCCTGTTGGGTTTTTCACCTCCCCCGCTTCCTCCCACCTAGCACCTGAAATATACTTTGCATAAGGCACTTCCTCAGATTATCCCAACAACCCTAGCAGGTGGTGTTGTTTATCACTATTGTAAAATTGAGGAAGGTGACTCAGAGAGGTCGGGCCACTTATCTGAGGTCCCACAGCTAAGCAAATGTGTAGAAGGACCAGAATTTATACTTTGATTTGTCTAATCCCAAGGCCTATGCTCATGTGTTTTGTTTTGTTTTTCTTTCAAGATTTTATCTAAATTCAAGTTAGTTCACATGTAGTATAATATCAGGGGTAGAATTTAGTGATTCATCAGTTGCGTAGAACACCCAGTGCTCATTCCATCACATGCCCTCCTTCATGCTCATCCCCCAGTTACCCATCCCCCGCACGCCTCCCCTCCAGCAACCCTCATTTTTGTTCCCTAGAGTTAAGAGTCTCTTATGGGTTGTCTCCCTCTCTGTCTTTATCTTATTTTTTTTTCCTTCCCTTCCCCTATGTTCATCTGTTTTGTTTCTTAAATTCCAAAGATGAGTGAAATCATAGGGTATTTGTCTCTGACCCATGTTTTTAAGCCATTAGGAAGCATATCAGTTTATGATGGACCATGTGCCTTTCTGGTGACAGATACTCTAACCCCATTCCAGATAACCTTTGGGCTTAGAGTCAGGGCCCCCAGGGATTACAGGTTAGTGGTAACAGCAAGAAGATTGCGTTGGTTGCCATGCTTCTCAAACTTGAGTGTGCATGAAAATCATCAGAGATTCTGGTTGCAAATGCAAATTTCATTGCCCTTGTCCCAGACTTTCTGATTCAGTAAGTTTGGAGGGGGTATAGTAACCTACATTTCTGACAAACTCCCTGATTCTGATGCTGGTGGGCCACACATCACACTTTGGAAATCCTGATTTATTACATATCCTCTCTGGGCTCAGCATTGTTCTCGGCATTTTATTTTGTCATTTCAGCCCTTAGAACATTGCTTGGTAGCAGAAATTGAGGCAAAAGGAGGCAGGGAGTCCTGAAAGACATTTCTATCAGTCATAATGAAGACATTGGTAACCAATCTGTCTAAAGTATTAATTTAATCTTCAGATTAACTGGATCAGGGGGCACCTGCCTGGCTCGGTTGGTAGAACACACAACTCTAGATCTCGGGGTTGTGAGTTTGAGCCCTACGTTGGGTGGAGAGATTATTTATTTTGAGAGAGAGAAAGAGGGAGAGGGAGAGTGTGAGGGGTGGGAAGGGGCAGAGGGAGAGGAAGAGGGAGAGAAGTAGACTCCTGATGTGGGGCTCCATCTCACCACTCTGAGATCATGACCTGAGCTGAAATCAAGAGCCAGATGCTTAATTGACTGAGCCACCCAAGTGTCCCTAAAAATAAGATCTTAAAAATCTAAAAAAAAAAGGATCAGGAAACTGAGGCTCAGAGAAGTTAGGTGACTTGCCCAAGGCCAAACAGCTTGTAGTAGGAGAGCTGGGATTATAACCCAGATCCCTCCGCTGCCAAGGCTGGTATTCTTCCAAGTACCCCACACTGCCTCTTTTGTATGGTCTCACACACAGATTCTTAGAGGCACAGAATCCAGCTCCACTAACCAGATAAATATGGAAAGGTAAATATGGGAAGATTAATGGTGACAATAGCTACCATTTATTGAGCATCCACTATGTGCAGGCACAGGGTGGTGAATGGTGAGCACAGAGACATGGTCATAAGTAATCGCATGGATCTCTAATTATGAGCAGGATGTTGTGTGAGCTTCTATCAGAGAAGCCCATACCAGGCAGAGGCTCAGAGGAGCCTAGGGTCAGGGAAGACATCTGTGAGGAAAAACAGTTGAGAAGTGATCTGAAGGATGGGTTAAGTGTTATCCATCTAAAAAGATGGAGAGAAAGATTCTAGCCAGGGGAACAACATGTGCAAAGGCCCTGAGGTGGATGACCTATAGCATGTTCAGTGTAGCTGGAGTAGAAAGCAAGGGCAAGAGTGACCCAAGGTGAAGCTGAGGGGGATCCAGGGGTGGGCCCCACAGGCTGTGTAAACCAGGTGAGAGATTTGGACCTCATCCCAAGAGCCATGGAAAGCTGTGTGTGTGTGTGTGTGTGTGTGTGTTTTCAAATCAATAAATTTTAGGCTTTATTTGCTTTATTTTCTTTTATACCAAAAGTCCCCATTTAAGCTGGCAAAAGAAGAAAAGGCAAAAATTTATAACCAGCAGGGTGGAGGGTTCAGCAGGGCCTAGGAGGGGTGCCAGCAGGGAGGTGGCAGGATCTGATGTGCCTTTTATTAAACTCACTCTGGCTGCTGACTGGAGATGGACTTGGGGGAAGGGGCAAGAATGGGGGGTCAGAGGGGCTGGTTAAGCCCAGGCTGGTGGTAGTGGTAAGGGAGAAGCAGAGACACTGAGGGTTAGAGTTGATGGTGATTGATTGGGGTGGAGCAGGGGATCTGGCCCAATGCTTTGACAGGTGAGAACAGAGCCTACAGAGGTGTGTGAGCTGCTCTGGGTCAGGGTCACATAGCTCAGCATCAAAACTCACATCCCAGGGCCTTCCACAAAACTCTGATTCAGGGCCCAGATTCCCGGCAGCCACGCCTGCAGAGTTCTTCCAGGCCTTCTGGTGTCTGGACCCCCCCCCCAAGACTGGTGGCTTCTAGGGAGGGGGATGCTTTATGTGCACAGATTCTGTCTTTGAAACATCTGGGGGGGGGGGGAGGGGTGGTGTTCTGACCTCCAGATTCTTTCTCTGTGACCTCTGCACCGAGGCCCTCCCCAGGCTTTGAAGGAGTCCACAGAAGTTGGGCTGGGTGGGGGCTGGAAACACTGCACACAAACAGCCCCTCACTGGGCAGGGTGGTGGGGGCGTTCCAAGGCTCTGAGGAGATACCCTACCATGGAGAGAAAGGAGCCACAAGAAAGCCCGGGCCAACTTCGTTGCCCAGTGGGGTTTCCCCAGAAGCAAGGAGATACCCCTTCCTCCAAACCTCTTGAAGTGAAAACTGCCGGCTACCATTTTAAGATTTCTGTTTTCTTCCCCCAGTTAACCTTGTCTGGCAAATAAGACCACGGAGATGTTCGATTAAGGGAATTTGTAGCTCTGCAGGCTTCTCCCCACCTCCCACCCTGGTCCCTCCTGGGATCCAAGAAAGCTCTAATCCCCTGTCATGAAACTCAGCCCTCTGTATCTGAGCCCCCATTTTTCTTAGGATTTGGAATCTCTTTGGGGTTCAGGCTTCCTTTTTCTTACCAGGTTCTAGAGCCCACTCACCTCACTCTTCTCCCTGGGCATTGCCCCGGACCTCGGACCTGGGCCTGATCCCTTTCCGGGGACTTGCTCCCCTGCTCTCCTGGAGACCAGCCCTCCCGCCACCCCCACAGTCTCCTGGGGTTTGGTATCTCCGCCAGGCCAGCGACTGGGCCCTTCTCACTCCGATACACGGTAAGCACTCAAGAAATGTGCTCTCCTCCTCCTGACACCCCTGCCCCTGCCGGCCCAGCGCCCCCCACTTTGTGGCCCCCCCTTAGATTCCCCCATCCCCCGCATGGGTATTTTTGCTCAGGGAGGAGTGCGCTGGGTGGCAACCGAGCCTGGAAAGCAGCTATTGTTGGCTCAGAACATCGGATGAAAGAAAGATGAGGGCTGAGAAGGGGCAGGAAAACCTTCACTGCTACTGGCTCGGCCCCCTGGTCCTGTTGGGTCAGGGTGAGGCAAGTTTAGGACAAGTCTAAGAAAGTCCCCTTCCCACAGTAGGGAGCTCGGTTGTGGAAACCATGGCGCTGGTGTGAAATGGGCAGTAGGTTTGGAAATGAGGCAGGTTGGCGTACGAACCACTAGCGGCCTCACGGAGAAGCCAGGAGCTCCTTGAGCCTCTGGCCGACATCAGGAGGCCAGTACCAGGGCCCCTTTATAACTCTTTCTAACACCTGTTCTCGGGGTTCCCTGGCCTGTCTGCTCCATGGAGCGGGACCAAGGAACCACAGTTTAGTGAGTTTTTACTTTGAGCCAGGCCGTGGGGTGAGCAGCATGTGTGTTGACTCATTTCGTTAGCATTGACTCTCAAGAGATGGGTCTTATTGTGTCCCCACTTAACAGATGAGGAAGCTGAGGCTTGGTGAGCCACCAAGGCCACACTGCTTAGAAGCGGAAGAGCCAGTATTCTGGCTTACTCCGGAGCCAGAGTTTCTTGCAGGCTCCTATGAAGAGTCCCCTATCAGGGTGGAGGCTGCGTGTGCTTCTGGCTCAGAGGGGCCACTGGCAGGGACGAGAGAAGGCCAGCAAGGGCGGATGAGCAGAAGGTTGCTCTGGAGCCCCGTCCAGGAGATCCTCCTGGAAGGAGAGCAAGTGGTACCCTTTGGGGAGGGCAGGCAGCTGGAAGCACCTTTGGAGCTGGGTGAAGAACGGGCACTGTTCTGTCCTCAGGGCACCCACGTCGTTACTTTCATTCTGACTGTTACTTCTCTCCCCTGGAGGGGAAGTCCTCGAGGGCAGGGACCCTGGCTGTCTGGGCACACTTGCGGTCCGCACATGTCCAGTGAAGGATGAGCGGAGGAGGGCATGACCTCACAGGGCCGAGATAAGGAGGGGCTTGGGATGGGGGACAAACCATCCTGTGGCCGATTGATCGTTCATATTGCCACTGGGGACACATTTCTTTTCTTTTTTTTTTTTTGCTTTAAAGATTTTATTTATTTGACAGAGAGAGACACAGCGAGAGAGAGAAACAAGCAGGGGGAGTGGGAGAGGGAGAAGCAGGCTCCCCACTGAGCAGGGAGCCCGATGAGGGGCTCGATCCCAGGACGCTGGGATCATGACCTGAGCCGAAGGCAGACACTTAACCGACTGAGCCACCCAGGCGCCCCTGGGGACACATTTCTAAGTGTTTAATGCCAGCAAATGGAGAAGTAGACTTGAATACATAAAATTACACTTTGCGATCCATTCCGACCCTCAGCTATTGTAGGATGTGCTTCTTTAAAGAACAAAACCCGGAACAAAAATGTAAGTGAGCATTTATGCTGGTGATCTCTGATCCGTCCACTGAAGAGATTGCTTAATAGGAACCATTTTTTCCTTCTTTGGTGCTTTGTGAATTCGCTTGCTGTCCCCAGGTGGCGGTGAGTCAGCCATAAAGCTCGTTCAGGAAAGTCCAGAGGAATTTTCTTCTCCATCAAGTTCCATTTGAGCAATGCTGGGTGACACCCAGTGACACGCTCAAGGGTGGGTTGGGAGATCTACTAGCCATTTGTCTCTGCCATCTCTGTCTCCATTTGTCCCCTGCCTTCCTGGGGCCCAGAGCCACCTCAGCTAGAGCCAGCAGGCTGATTAGGGACCCTCGGGCTCCCCTAGACCGACTCAGCCCAGCCCTGGCCCTCTCTGGGGAAATATGAGTCATTTCTTCAACCCTGAAATGTTTCTCTTTATGTGGGAAGAAGGGGGAATGTTCAGGGGTGGGGAGACCCCCCTCTCGGTTTCCTCCAACCTTGTTTCTCATCTATGAAGAGTGCTCTAGCCGTGGATGGAGGGGTCCCAGGGCGATTGTTGGTGGGGCAGCTAGAGGCTGTTAAGTCAGTAAACCACATCCCTGGCAGCCATCAAGGTCACCCTAGACAGAACCGTGCTGGGCTGAGCCGGTGGAGGGTCCCTCCCCTTGACCAACGCTGGCCCCCCTCCTCCTTCCTCTGCCCACCCAGCACCCTCGGCGGGAGGTGGGGGGGCGGGGGCATGCTGGCCCATTCTACCCCTTAACCTCTTGAACCTGATCAGGTTAAGAAGGTGCATGGAGGGGAGGTGCAGCACCCTCCTACTGATGAGTTGGAAGGGTTTAGAAATCTAGCTTCAGCAAGGGAGTGAGCGGTTGTGGGCTTGATCAGTTAGTGATGACTGCTGGGACTCAAGGAGGGGCGGTGGGGGTGCTCCTAACCTTCCTCAGAGAGGAATGAGGGGCCTGCATCCAGTCCAATACCCTCCCCCAGAGCCCCCATTTTTTTTCTAGGTGACCTTAACTCAATTGTTTTACCTCTTTGAGGCTCACTTTCTCATCTATAAAACAGGGCAAATAAATACCACCCACAGTTGTGAAAAATAAATGAGAAACCATCTGCAAAGCAACCTTACTTCCTTGGAGTCCTTATTTAGGTGTCACCTTCCCAGCCACCCTGGTGACCAATGCCCGCCCTTCCCGTTTTCTGTCCACCTCCATCCCCCCACCACTTGATTTTTCTGTCGCACTTAACCACAGTCTAGCGTACTCCCTGTTTTACTTATTTATTTTCCTCTGTCCCCTCCCACTGACACAGAAGGATTTGGGTCTGTCTTGGTCCCTGCTGGGTCCACCTAGAACAGCACTGGCATGTGGTAGGCACATAAATATTTGTCAAAAGAATGAATGACTGTGAGTCCCTGGCACAGCGTCTACCTGGTTGTAGGGCCACAGAGCTTTTGGTCCCCCTGCGTCCGCCTTCTCTCCAAGTTAGCTTATCCACTCTTGAGGCTTCAGGCTTCATTTTTATTTACCTTATTATTATTTTTTAAAGTAACCTCTCTGCTCGGGGTGCCTGGGTGGCTCAGTCGGTTAAGCGTCTGCCTTCGGCTCAGGTCATGAACTCAGGGTCCTGGGATCGAGCCCCACGTCGGGCTCCCTGCTCCACGGGGAGTCTGCTTCTCCCTCTCCCTCTGCCTGCCGCTCTGCCTACTTGTGCTCTCTATCTCTCTGTCAAATAAATAAATAAAATCTTTAAAATAAATAAAGTAACTTCTCTGCTCAATGTGGGGCTTACACTCATGACCCTGAGATCAAGAGTCACATGCTCTACTGACCGAGCCACCCAGGAGCCCCCATGCTTAATTTTCATATTTGGGCATTTCATACCAGTACATGAGACTGCCCTGGGGAATATAGTGGGGTATTTTTATAGCAAAATCAAAGGGTACTATTTTGGAATAGAATGTAGAATTGGCATGAATTTTTATTTTATTTTACTTTACTATTTTATTTTATTTTACTTTATTTTATTTTTAAATAGGCTTCATGCCCAGTGCAGAGCCCAATGCAGGGCCTGAACTCACGACCCTGAGATCAAGACCTGAGCTGAGAGTCAGACGCTTAACTGACTGAGCAACCGAGGCATGAATTTTTAAGATGAAAAAAACATGGGGCTTCGATGAAGGCTTTTATCTGTGTCCTCAGACCTCCCCGGGCACAGGCTTGCTCTCTGGGAGCCTTTGGGAAAGTGTGAGGAGCCCTGGTTTTGGAAATGACCCCAGCGTTGGAACCCCTGTCAGGGATTTCAGCAAACACACACGATTTCCACCAGGGTGCAGATCCAAGTGTCATCCCGCCCGGGGCCGACTCCTCTTCTTGATGCCCACCACCTGCTACCCCGTTTCTTTTTCTTGCAAGAGTCAATCTGTGGGACCAGGAATCCTGCAACTTTTTTTTTTTTTTTAAATAAGAATGAGTAATTTTTTTTTGGAGTAATTTTCAGTGGGCAGACAAGCTGCAAAGATGATGAGAATTCTGGCATCCGCCTTCACCCGGTTTCCCCTGATGGTAGCATGTATGCGACCGTGGTGCCCCAGTCAGCCCTCAGGGGTCCACACCGCTACATTACCCTTAATGAAACCCCACACTCTGCTTGGATTTCAGCAGCTCTTGTGGTGAGGTCCCCATCCAGGGCACCATGTCACATTTTGTCCTCATGTCGCCCTAGCTCCCTCTGGTCTTTGAGTTTCCCAGACTCTCCTTGTTTCTCACGACCTCGGCCGTTTTGAGGAGGACTGGGCAGGGGTTCGGTAGGGTTTGTGCCGTGGCCTGAGACGCCTTCCCATCTGGCCGCTGCACGTTGGGCTGGTCCCCAAGGCCATCGGCTCTTCCTCTCCCCCAGACCCCGCTGGGCCTCCAGTGTTAGTGCTGCCCCCCTGGTGAGGGCCACCCCTGCCTCCCAAACCTGCACTCTGCCTGCCCTGCTGACCCCGGTCGGTGGCTCTGCTGAGCACAGCGGCCTCAGTGGAATTCGAGGTGGCGCCCAGATGCGTCCTTGACCAAGTTCTATCAATATTCCGCCTCCCTTCCCCTTCCTCCCCCTCCTTGTCCTTGCTGGCCTCTGTCGGCCTCCTTTGCCTGGATTAAGTCAAAGCATCCTTCCTGGCCTCCCTGCCTCCAGCCTTGCCCTCCAACCTTTCCTCCTCACAGGCTCAGCCGTCTCTCAAACACATGGCGAGCCCCGTCACTGTCCTGCTTCAGACCCTTCCGTTGCTCCCCATTACCCTGGGAGCAAGTCAGGCTCCTTCAGAGGATTTCTAGGGTGTTCCGGGCCTATTTCCTTGCCTGGTCCTTGCATATTTCTCCAGCCTCATCTCTGGCCGTCCCAGGCCTGTCCTCCCGGCTTCGGCTGGACAGACTACAGTTCCCCCTTGCAGCCAATTCTACATTCCCACCTCCACCCCTTTGTGTATATGGTGCCCTCAGCTTCCCGTTTCCTGCCATCAGAATGTGAGTTCCATGGGTGTAGAGACCTTATCTGGCTTGTTCTCCACTGTCCCCGCAGTACCGTGGGCAGCGTCTGGCACATAGTAGGTACTTGACAGATACCTGTGAACTGATGTGAGGAGAGCATGGGGCAGGTTGCTCTTTACCAGATAACCTCAGACAAGCTTGACATTGCAGTAGTGACTAAGCCAGGAAGTCCTGGTGCTGTGCTTGTAATGGGAGGATTTGACTTAGTAAAGGTCAGAGGGGGTCTTGGATCACTCACTGTGATCTGAAGGAAAGGTGATGTTCACCGGCTGGGAGGGGAAGAACACTCCAGGCATACAGCGTGTGCAACGGCCCTGGGGCATAAGGGAATAGGAAAGACTAAAGGAAAAGCAGAGCGCCTGGGGCCTAGGGTAGGGAGAGTGCAGATGTTTTGAAATAAGCCTCGATAAGATGGGAGGGCCAGAGCTTGAAGTGTTTGTAGTTTATCTTTATTTTTGGAGCAGTAGGGGGCCATTGGATGGAGTAGAGCGGGAGTGGAGAGAGAGAGAGAGAGAGAGGGACAGTGGGAGGTGGAGGGAGAAGACAGGGAGAGAGGAAGAATGGTGATTATGTCCTTGTGTCCACACTGTGCAACTGTACAAGTCGTGCATTCTGCCCGAGCTCATCTCCTGTCTGTGCAAGTGGGGGCAGAACCTCCTACTTTGCAGGGCTGTTCTGTGGATGAAGTGTGGTAAACGCAAAGCCCTTTATCGCATCACGGTGCAGTCGCCACCTGATAGATAGCAGGTTTCCAGCCCTTGCACACAAGCCACAAGAGCCACTGACAGGCCCTGGTTCACAGCTCAGCTGTCCCCTTGGCTCAGGGTCCTTCCCGGTGCTTCCCGTCTTTGCTCTTGTCTCAGCAGCCCAGGGCTATTCCTGTTGGCCCCCACTGGCCTCTGCCCTGGAAGGAGGGCGGTGCCCGGTTGTCCCTCCCAAACGAGACCCACTGCACACTCTGACCAGCAAGACACTGGGATCCCAATCCTGCAGGGACCAGCGAGCTGCAGGAAAGTCGGCCGGGGTGGAAGGGCTGTTCTGTAACTCTCGGATCTGCCCCGCCCCACCCTCCTGTTCCCTCACTGTGCAGGAGCAATGGCCACCATCTCCCAAGGACCCTGCTCTGGAGGCTCTGTAATCAACACGCCGTTCAAGCCCCAGGCAGTCGTACCAGGCACGGGTCAGTCAGTATTCGCTTCTCACAGATGAGGATACTGAGGCCCAAAGAGGTGACATGATATCTCTAGGCTCAGGTTCTCATGGCTTGTTGGTGGCAGAGAAGGATTGAAAGCAGGTCTGTGTAACCCAGAGACCCACCACCCTACACTGCCTCCTGTTGGACTTGGAGATCAAGAACACTGGGACAGTCTTTTGAGATTAGCAGCCTGTGTTTGTTTGTTTCTTTTTTTTATTTATTTTTATTTTTTTATTTTTTATTTATTTATTTTTTAAGATTTTATTTATTTATTTGAGAGAGAGAGAGAGTGTGAGAGAGAAACAGCATGAGAGGGGATAGGGTCAGAGGGAGAAGCAGGCTCCCCGCCGAGCCGGGAGCCCGATGTGGGACTCGATCCCAGGACTCTGGGATCATGACCTGAGCCGAAGGCAGTGGCTTAACCGACTGAGCCACCCAGGCGCCCTGTTTCTTTTTTTTAATATTTTATTTATTTATTTGAGACAGAGAGAGCACAAGCAGAGGGGAGGGGCAGAGGGAGAGGGAGAAACAGGCTCCCCGCTGAGCAGGGAGCCCGATGCGGGGCTCGATCTTAGGACCCTGGGATCACGACCTGAGCGGAAGGCAGACGCTTAACCGACTGAGCCGCCCAGGCGCCGCAGCCTGTGTTTCTGAATGCAGGGGCTGTTGGCATTTTGAGAGAGGCGATTTGTGTTACTTCGCAGCACTGTTGTATACACTGTGGGAATTTAACAACTGTGGCCCCCAGGATTAAATGCTAGGACTCCCCAGTCATCTAACAACCAAAAATGCTCCCACATATATGCAGAAACTCCTCAGAGGGGCAGAATCGCCTCAGATTGAGAACCACTGATAATCCAATAAAAGGTACGGTAATGTTAATACCAGCCAATACTGAGGGCCTCATATGGGCTAAGTGCTTAACCGACATATTTGCATTTAATTTTGTCAGATATAGGTACTGTTAATAGACCCGTTTTACAGATGAGGAAATTTAGGGTCAGAGAGGTTAAATGATTTGCCCAAGATCACACATCTAGTTAGAAGTAGCATTTGCACTTGTGCTTCTGTCTTTTTTTGGGGGGGCGGGGGAGAATTTATTTGTTAAAGTGAGAGAGCATGCATGAGTGGGAGGAGGGGCAGAGAAAGAGAGAGAGAGAGAGAGAGAGAGAGAGAGAATCTCCAGCAGATCCCCTGCTGGGAGTGGAGCCCGATGACGCGGGGCTTGATCCCAGGATCCTGAAACCTGAGCCGAAACCTTAGTCAGATGCTTAACCAACTGAGCCACCCAGGCGCCCCTGAACTTGTGCTTCTGTCTTAAAGAGAAGGCCCAGAGAAGGCAGATGATTTGCTTAAGGTCACATAGCAAGTGAGCATCAGGGATGAAATTTGAACCCAGGATCTGTAGAGCAATGCTCTTTTCATTCCACATGATACGTAGAAGGACAGAGAGGAGCCCCTGGCCTGTGGTTGGGGGAGGATGTCTGCCACCCTAGCCCTGGGCCTGGGCCCTGGGGGCCTTGAAGCCTTGGGTCCACCACTGTCCCCTCCACCTAGACAGCTTTGTTGTGTTTGCTTGTGTCCCCTTTCCATCATTCCTTTCTGTCCCTCTGTCACCCCTGACCTCGTGCCTTGGGCTGCACCCATCACCCCCAACCCCGACCTCAGTTTTTCTCTGCAATCTTGGGAATCATGCTTATCTTTTGTGGGGGGGACAGTGTAGAGGATCCAGTGACAAAACTAGTGTGAAGACGGTGTCAGCTTGATGCAGCCATGTCCCGCAGGCTCCGGAAATGTTTCCTAACTCTGAGCCCCCTTGTCCTTCCTGACTCTTCTCTGACTGTCCCTCTGTCTGTCCTCCTCCTCAGATTCTCCTCACCATCTCTGGGTTTTCTGTCCTGACCTGCTTAGCTGTTCAGGCCAACTGCCAACTCCCAGGGCCAAACGGCAGCAGCTCCCAGACTTCTGTGCCAACAATGGTGTTGCCATTTCCATCACAAGGCCTGGGGCATCAGGGTGGGGTGCATGGGAGGAGCCCCAGCTTGTGCCCTTGGCCTGCCCTTTGCACCGGGCTGGTGAGCAAGGCCAGCTGGTCTCCTGCCCTTGGATCATCCTCTGTTTCCATAGCAGCTGTGTAGCCAGGATCCCTCAGCTTCTGCTGGGCGGAGGGCCCCCAGATTCCCCACAAGGTGCCCATAGTTGTGGACAGGAAGCATCTCTCGGGGGGCCAGAGGTGGGCAGCCCTGGCCTGTCCCCAAGCCTTAGAGAGGGGAGCAGCTCTCAGCTCAGCTAGGGTATGGGGTCTCCTGGTTTCACCCACACACACGCCTGCCCCCAGCCCATCTCACTCGAAGCTGCCCTGTGACTATGCTCTGAGCCTCAGTTTCCTCATCTGTAAGTGCAGCTACACTGCTGACCTCGGACGTTATCCAGCTGTTCCTGTGAGGCACGTGGGGCTAGTGGTCAGCGAGCCTGGGGAAGCTGCCCTGGGAGCCTCGGGGAGGAGGAAGGGGGTGGGTCCAGACCAACGAGAGGGAGCCAGGGACTCCACTTTGTTCCATTAGGACTTGGGGATCAGGCAGACCCACCCGTCCTAAACAGAATGGTCTTGAGGAAGCGCCCTTCCCTCTCTAAGCCTCAGTGTCTCTTTCTCTAAAATGAAAGTAATTCTTCCTGTGTGACAGGATTGCTAGGAAAATAGAATAAGATATAGTAGCGTGCAAGCCCGTGCCTGGCTCAGTATACAGCAGGTGCTCATTAAGTGTTGATTACCAGTGAAGGCACTGACTGGCCACGGCTGCATAGGGAGGCGTATTTCCTGTGGTCAGCCCTGCCTGCCCAGGCTTAGGTCCCTAACAGACCCCCTCGTGGGCATGGCTGCTGGGCGCCCCCGGACATGCATATCTTGGAACGAATTCCTCTTGTGTTATTCACACAAAGACTTCCCCAGGAAGGCCAAGCCCCTTTCTTTAAATGCCCCAGCCTGTTATCTGGCCTTCCCTGAAGGCCCTTATCGATTTCTGGTTTGTGTTAGGTTGTTTGTGTCATGTCTTATCTCCCTCAGGAGACAGGGGCAGCCTGGTGAGTCAGAGTGGCCTGGGTTGGGGTCCCCAGCTCTGCTGCTGATGGGCTGTGGCGTCAGCTCTCAGAGCCTGGGTCTCCTCTATAAAATGAGGATAATAATAGCTCCAGTACAGGATGGTCATGGAAATGCCCGCCAGAACCTGGCACGGGGTAGGTGATGCGCTCGACAGCGGCTCCTCCCCCTTCTCCCAACCAGGAGGCCCAGCGGCCGCAGGACCCTGCGGGCTCTGACCCAGGGGGAGAGAAGAACATCGCATCCGATCCGTCCCAGGCTTTGGGGCAGTGGTGGCCACACAGCTGAGCCCCCGGCTGCTGGCAGCTCCTAGTACTCCCATGGCCTGGAAGAGGCTGGGACTTGAGGAAGAGGCATTCCCAGAACGAGGGGCAGAAGGAAGACAGCAATGAGGCTCCCACAGGGACATGGGCGAGTAGAGAGGTCATGAGCACAGGCCGTGGATCAGGCACACACTTCCTCCACCTACCAGGGGTTGTGTGACCTCCTATAAGTGACTCAGCCTCTCTGAGCCTCAGTTCTCCACCTGGGAAACAGGGAGTAATAATGCGCCCTATCTCTCAGAGTCACTGTGTGACATGACGAGATAATACATGGAAAGTGCTTGGCATAGTCTGGCCAAGAATTTCCTATTACTTTTTTTTTTTTAAGATTTATTTATTTATTTTAGAGAGAGAAAGTGCGAGCAGGGGGAGGAACAGAGGGGGAGGGAGAAGAAGGGGGAAAGACTCTGTGCTCAGCACAGAGCCCAATGCAGAGCTCCATCTCAGGACCCTGAGATCCTGACCTGACCCGAAACCAAGAGTCAGACGCTTAACCAACTGAGCCACCCATGCGCCCTCCTATTACTTATTTTTAAGACATGCTCTCAGGGCCCACTGACTTTTTGGCCAGATTCCTCAAGTAGCCATCAAATAGTAATAACGTAAGAGCTGATTTTTTCAGCACCTTCCATGAGCCAGGCGCTGTGCTTAGTGCCTTGCTCGCACTACCCCACTGGTTCTTTACTGCCCCTCTTGTCCCCATTTTGTAGATGAGGAAACCGAGCCTCTGAGAAGCGGGGTGACCTGTCCAAGCCAACACAGCTCCCAGAGCCTGGCCCTCTCTCCCTTTGGCCCTGCTCCGGAGATAGTTGTAACTGCCTTAGGGTGTCTTGCCAGATAGCACCTGGACGCAGCCAATCCCAGACACAGTTCGCGGGGCGAATCTGTAAACAGAGGATCTGGAGTGGGGCAGAGGCCGGAGGAGTGAAGACCAACCCGGGAGGCAGGGGGTCTGCGGGACGCTGGAGGCAGGAGCTGTGTGACCGCGTGTGTTTATTCAGCCTGTCCCCTGCAGGCAGGGGGCCCTGGCTGGCCAGTGTAAACATCCGGACTGCTCGTCGGCCTGGTGCGAGGCTGAGCAACTGGGGACCCAGCAAGCAGGGCCTCCGGGTGCCGGCTTGGTGCCAGGGGAGCTGTGGTAGACAGCTGGGGAGGCAGCACAGAGCCAACGTTTATTGAGCACCTAGTGTATGCCGACTCGCTGACATCTTACGATGGCTTTACGGCAGCCCCGTCCGGTCTGTTGTGTTATTTTTACTTAGCTGATGAGGAAACTGAGCCCAGGGAGTTGTACGGGCTCAGCTCCGTCCAAGCCCTCGAAGTCTGACGTGCTGAGAGGGGGTACAAAATCGGAGCGTGGACAGCATTCCCCGTATGGCTTCCTCTGCTGGGGGCACGCTCTCCACGCACACCGTGGGGACCCCAACTCACTTTCCTGCGGAGTCGCGTCCACCTGGGCTGTAATCACCTCCCTCGTTGACTTGGGAGCACATCCCTGTGTGCGGGACTGGCCAGGCGGAGGAGGGCCCCGTGACCAGGGCGGGGGATTTGGTGGGCTCTGGTTATGCAGGCATGTGGAGCGGGTCTGCTAAATTGGTTAGACCTCAGCTATCATCCCATCCATGTTCAGATGGAGGAATGGAAGCCCAGGGAAGGGAGCTGTCGGCCCCCAGGGATTCACAGTGAGTAGCTAGAGTGGGGCCTAGGTCTGCAGGGAGGATGCCCCTGGTCAGGGCTGCTCTTTCCTTTTTTTTTTTTTTTTTTTTTTATTCATGAGAGACAGAGCGAGAGAGAAAGGCAGAGGGAGAAACAGGCTCCCAAGGAGCAGGGAGCCCGATGCGGGACTCGATCCCAGGACCCTGAGATCATGACCTGAGCCGAAGGCAGACGCTTAACCATCTGAGCCACGCAGGCGCCCAGGGCTGCTCTTTCTGAATGGTGGTGTGACCGGGTTAGGCCAGGGCAAGGATGAAATCAGAATGTTCCCCAGATGCGTTACAATCTGAAATCAAATTTCACAGCCACCCCCACTCCCTTTGGCCGCGCTCTTGGAGCTGTGCCCCAGAAATGCCCTTGGGCTCTCGGGAACTCTGATAAACTCGTGGCCTTGTGCCAGTTGAGGGTAGCCTCCCTGGGCTCGGGTGGCTGAGAACCCATATGGGGGCTCCCTGCTCCCCTCTTCCTGCCACTTTTCTGCCGTCCTGCCCTGCCCTCCCCTACACATGTCCCCTCACCCTGGTTCAGCTTTGAGTCCAATAGGACTGCCACTTAGGTTGTGCCAAAGCTGGGAGGAATCGTTTAAAAACATAACTCGTTAAATATACATATGACTGACCCCTGGGACGTACCACTGATGCCTTTGAGATGCATTTCTGACGTGCAGACCCCGTCGTCCAGTATTCTCCTTTACCGCCTGGAGAGAGAGGTGGCGGGGGCCCCAGTTTAGGGTTGAGAACACTGAAGTCACACCCCGAGCCTGGATTTGAACCAGGAGACAGATACCTGGGCTCCATGCTCTGGGCCACACCTGCTGAAGCCTGGGACCTGTGGAAGTTACTCCAGAGGGTTTGTTTGGGTATAAGGTGGCTGAGGCTCCCCCTTGAGAATGAGGAGCAGGATCTCAGGAGAGGCCAGGGGGAACTGGGCAGGGAGGGAGCCCAGCTGTCCCGCCCAGCTCACAACAGGGAGGGGTCCCCAGAAGCCCAGGAACAGAGTCTGAGAAGGGAGTCCAGCCAGCCCAGTCCTGTGACTTTATGTATCCTGGTCAAGGGACCAAGACTGGCCAATCCCCAGAGCCCCCGATGCGTCACCAGTTAAGAATCACTGAAGGCCGCCCTGGGTTTGGGACAAGTAAACCCTTCCCCCGCTTAATCTGAGGCCTGTGGACTGATGCTTCTCCTCTGCCCGTTCATTTTAGGAGAGTCTCCCCACAGCAAGAACAATAGCAGCCTCTGTGTGCCAGGCCACCCAACCAGCAGAACCTCGTGCGATTCTCAGAAGAGTCCCAGGGGCTGTTACGATCCCCACTTCACAGAGGAGAAAACCGAGCTCCTACAACAGCAAAGCGCTGGGCTGGCTTTAAATCCCAGTCTGTCCGCCTCCACAGCCCATGCCTTTTTTTGGTGTGTGACACAGTATTTCAGATATATAAAAAGCACAGAGTTCAGTAAAAACAAACATTGGTGGACCAGCCATCCAGTTTAAGGACAAAAACATTCCAAAGGCAGTCTAATCCCGCCCCCCCGTGTTCCTACCTGCTCCCCTTCCTTCCCTACCACCCTGTGTTCCAGAAGAAACTACTTTCTTGAATGACTGCCTTGCTACCTTGACTGGATGTTTCTTCCTTCCCAAATGATACACAGGATTGCTCACAGGCTTTAAAACTAGAAACCATGGGTAGGAGGCCATATGTTTACTTCTGCAGCTAGCTCTTCTCTCTCTGGGCTGTGTTTGAGCTGCATGCAGTTCATTTTCAGGGCTGTGTGGTATTCCATGACACAGCCCTGCCAAGGTCTATCCAGGCTGCTGTAGACAGGCATTTAGGTTTTTGTTGTTGACTGTTTAGATGATGCCGGGGGGGACTTCCTTGGCCATGTCTCTTGGTGGCCACGGGAGAGTTTCCAAGGTGTATATATATTATCTGTGTTAAGGACTAGGATCAGATAAGCCCACCATATCATAGGACCAACAATCAGAGGGAGGCTCCTGCTCTGAGGGTGAAAGACCTCTTAAGGTCGGGAATATTGCTCTGTTTTGTTTGCTGCTGTGAACAGTGCTGAGAACAGTGTCTGGCACATAGTAGGTGTGCAGTGAATATCTGTCAACTGAATGAGTAGATATGTGCCCAGCACCATGTAAGACACTTGATGTTCGTGATCTTAACAATCTGCTGTAAGGATGTGTGTGCGGGGGGGTTCTTCCCATTTTGCTGCTGAGCCAATTAAGGCTTTGGAGAGGTGGCATTCCCAAAGTCCCACAGTCCGTACCCAGGCTGGCTGACTCCAGAGCCTGCACTCTTCCCCCAGCCTGGGTATCCCCTGTGTAGACAGGGAGCGCATTCTCAGAAGCCTGGAAGATGGGGCAAGCAGGGGCTGCTTCTGATGCCTTATTGCCTGGATACAGGTGCTTAGGGCTTTCAGAGTCATCCCAGAGGCTGGTGGAGTGGGGCAGGACCAGCTGGTTGTCACCTTTGGCCTGAATGCCACCATGGGGTTGGGGCTGAGTGGCATCTCACCTCTGGGGCTGATCTGTTGGGGAACTGCAAAGGTTGGGACGATGCTAGGTTTAGGATCCAGATGCACTTGGTGGGAGAGACCCATCATGGAGGAAGCAGCGAGACCCAACTGAAGAATCAGTCATCTGCTAGGAGCATGAGCAGAACTATCTTCGAGTCCCTCGCCTGCCACTTATTAGCTGTGTGATATTTGGTTAGTCTGTCAAGCTCTCTGGGCCTTATCACCTCCATCTGTTAAACAGGGATATTGCCTCTCTCTTGCAGAGTTACTGATAGTTTTAGAAGTGAGTGAAACAACCTTAGCACAGTGCCCAGAAGGTAGGTTTGTTGTTTTTTGCTTTTTTTTTTTAAGATTTATTTATTTATTTGAGGGGCGCCTGGGTGGCTCAGTCAGTTAAGTGTCTGCCTTTGGCTCAGGTCATGATCCTGGGGTCCTGGGATCGAGCCCTGCATCGGGCTCCCTGCTCAGCAGGGAGTCTGCTACTTTCTTTGACCCTCCCCCTGTTCATGCTCCCTCTCTCTCTCTTTAATAAATAAACAAAATCTTTTAAAAAAGATTTATTTATTTGAGAGAGGGGGGAGAGAGCACACGCGCACACCCGTGCACATGAGTGGGTGGGGGCAGAGGAAGAGGGACAGAGAGAATCCTCAAGCAGACTCCCGCTGAGCACAGAGCCCGACACAGGGCTGCATCCCAGGACCCTGAGATCATGACCTGAGCTGAAACCAAGAGTTGGACACCCAACCGACTGAGCCCCCCAGGTGCCCATGAAGGTAGTTATTTTTTCTTTTTTTTTTTTAAAGATTTTATTTATTTATTTGACAGACAGAGACACAGCGAGAGAGGGAGCACAAGCAGGGGGAGTGGGAGAGGGAGAAGCAGGCTCTCTGATGAGCAAGGAGCCCGATGTGGGGCTCGATCCTAGGACCCTGGGATAATGCCCTGAGCCGAAGGCAGACGCTTAACGACTGAGCCACCCAGGCGGCCCTGATTAGACTGATTAGAGGAACTTAGGATCTTGATCTTAACATAGAGGCTTTTCTATTCTTTTCTTTTTTGTGAAGAGGGGGTTTAGGTTTAACCCTGATGGTAGCTCCTAAAGTACTTTTTATTTTAATTATTTTTAAAGATTTTATTTATTTGAGTGAGCAAGGGAGCAGGAGCATGAGGTGGGGGGAGGGGAAGAGGGAGAAGCAGGCTCTCTGCTGAGCAAGGAGCCTGATGTGGGGCTCGATCCCAGGACCCTGGGATCATGCCCTGAGCCGAAGGCAGACACTTAACCGACTGAGCCACCCAGGCACCCCCCTTAAGGTAGTTATTAATTACGGGGGGAATTCTATTAATTATGGGGGGAAGGATATTCTAACTAGAGATACATCCAGATCACTACAGGTGCACACAGCTGGGGCAGTCTAGGACACAGAGGTGGACTTCATGGAGGTGACATCTGATCTGGGTTCTGAAGGGTGAGTAGGAGTTTTCCAAGCTAAGAAGTAGGTTATGGGTAAGGCAGCCTCTATGTGTCCTATATTAGACTGAAAGACTGTTGAGAGGGATATCCTGCCCGTTGCTTACAAAAGCAAGCACACAAATGCTAGTTACTTAGAATTTGATAGAGATACGTGATCCTTTGAAGGTGGGGCAGGTGGGGTGCTGAATAAATGGACAAATCAGTGGTGCCCGGGGCAGTAAATAGACAGATGGAGGACCAGTGGTGCCCAGGGGCAGAGGGACATGTGAACACTCTGGGCTGGGGCATTTGGGAAGTCTTCCTGGTGGAGGTAGGGGGTAGGACTTAGATGAGAAAGGAAGACAAGACAGAGAGGGGCCGCCTGACACTTGATTTCTTGGCTGGGCTGGGTCAGGAAAGGGGTGTCCACAGCCTGGCAGGGACTGAGGACAGACCTCAAGGGTTTTGGCAGCAGCCTGGCTGTGTCCTTGTCACCAAGGCTTGGGCTCTTCTCTTCCTTGAAGAGAAGAAAAGTTGTTCCCAATTGTTAATTGTGCAATTGCAAATTGCTGAGCAGGAGCCAAGCCTCAGCATGGGGAGGAGGGAGCTGGGCTTTGGAGCCAGGAGTTTGGGGGCCCAGGAGGGGGTTTGGGAATGCCGCTGGGTGCTGTGGGCCTGTGCCAGGCAGGGAGGCCGCCCGGCCCAGAATTCCCACTCCGTGCTGCAGGATCCTGTGGTACCTAAGAGCTAGTAGACCTGGGTTTGAATCATGGCCTCTCACCAGCAGCTGTGTGGCCTTGGACTGGTTACTTAACCTCTCTGTGTCTCCACTGCTCGTCACTGGGCCTTGCTCAGGAGACGGTGTTCGTGGCTGCTGCTGTGGCTGCTGGTACATGTGAGCAGCCACAACGGGGCCATCGCTGCAGCCACCTCCGTAACACAGGCCACAGTGTCACTCAGGTTGAACCCCAGGGTCATTCCAGCTGCCCACACCGCCTCTCCGGGAGCTGTCCCGTCCGTGTCCAGCATCGCAGCCCATGCCCTTAGGAGGCGGAGGAACTTGAATTCCTGCACCTTTGTCTTATCGTGGGTTATCTCCTTAAACCTCACCACGGGCCCATGAAGTAGGTTTGCATGTCCCCATGATATAGATGAGGAAATGTGCTCAGAGAGGTGAGCCCACTGGCCCACGGTCACACGGCAGTAAATTACAGGGATTCATGCCCAGGTCTCTCTGCTCCTCAACCTTTGCTCTTCCCACTGCCGACAGGGGCAAGAGCCCGTCCCACGGAATCGCAGCCTAGCACCTTCCCTCCCTTCGTCACCCCTCCACTCCCTTTCCCTGGTTCTCCACTCCCTCTTCAGCCCTGCGCTGGCTGCCGGGGACCACTCTGGGCCATGACTGCAGATGGGACCGCGTGTGTCCCCCCTGAGCAAATACAGCCACTGCTCCCCCACTGTCAGCAGGATTCCGGCCTCCTCTCCCGCTAGGCATTTCCTCCCAGGCTCCCCCCAGCCTCCCCGGCAAGCATGACACATGTGTAGTGGTGGTGGGGGGGCGGTAATGGGGACCAGATGCGAAGCTGAGCCCGGGGTGGGCTTTGTTAGGCGGACATTCCTGGTCACTGAGGCAAGCCAGCTCGGGAGCATCTGGTTTGGCGAGGGTCCACCCTGATTGGCGGGGGCTGGATGTGGGGAGGTGCCCTCCCACGCGGCAGGTGGGGACCGGCCCTTCATGCCGAGACAGGATTTCGGAGTCCAGGAGGAGATCTGGGGGCAGAGGGGTGGAGGGAAGACAACAGGGAGTTCAGAGTCAGACGGACCTGGTGTCTGGGGCGGGCTCTGGGCAGCTTTCCCATCTCTGCAGTGGGGGCCCGGCGGGTACCCCCACAGACACAGGCGGAATCGAGACAATAGCAGCACCGTGTCCACAGCGCTTCAGGTGTTTTCGCGTGTTCTGGGGCCGCCCGGGAGGGTGGTGCTCTTATCCTCTGATAAGTGGCCATGCCACTCGCCCGAGTCAGCCAGGTAGTAGGAGGCAGAGCTGGGGTTGAACCCAGGCTGCTGGGGTCTGGGGTCCGCCACGCTCCTGCTGCCACGCTGTCCCGCATTGCAGTGTCGTGGGTGACGACGTGTGGACCAAGTGCTATGTCAGCTGGCCATGCTGGCTTGCCCCGAAATCCCATGCTGTTGGTGGCGTGTGGGATGGGCCTGCTGGGCCTATCGATGTATCGATGGGTAAACGGTGGAGTGGACGGACGTTGGGAACATTCCTGCACGTGGGGTGAGGGGAGGCGCTGGGGTTGTGACCCTGTGGGCCCTGCCTTCTGGGCAGCCAGCCAGACCCGCCGTGGCCCTGAGAGGGCCAGGGAGCCCGACTCTGAAAGCAGTAGCCCCCATTCCTCTGGTCCCTACTGCGCGCCGCACGCTTTGTCCATATTCGCTCGTTCAATCCCCACAACCACTGGGGTTGCCCTAGATCATAACACGTGTCTTTGGAAGCTGGTTGGAACGTAGGTCCAACTGACTGCAAAGCCAGGGCCCTTTCCCACGGGTGCACCAGTCTGGGGGCCTGTCTCCTGCTTCCTAAGGGATGGGTTCCAGTCTCCTTCTCAAAGAGGGTTTTTGTTTTGTTTGTGTTTTTTTTTTTGTAATGAAATAGCATGAAGTTTTATTAGAATTGTGTAATTCACGGGCGCCTGGGTGGCTCAGATGGTTAAGCGTCTGCCTTCGGCTCAGGTCATGATCTCGGGGTCCTGGGATCGAGTCCCGCATCGGGCTCCCTGCTCCTTGGGAGCCTGCTTCTCCCTCTGCCTTTCTCTCTCGCTCTCTCATGAATTAAAAAAAAAAAAAATCTTTAGAATTGTGTAATTCACATCCTAAATATTTACATAAAAATAAACACAAAATTGCAAACATATTTGGTTTATCTTCCAAGTCATTAGCTTCATGGAATTACTTACTGGGATAGTTACAAGATAAAATTCCCAATCCTGAATGTTAGTAAGGAAATACATACAGGAGCAATAGGAGAAAAGATTAATTCTTCCTTCTGAGAAGCAGTGAAAAAGTTACCTAATTGCCCCTTGGGGATTGTCAAAGCTTTCCTAGAACTCCTGGGGAATAGATTCTTCTGTAAAACAGTGAGAATTAAAACTACATCCCTTTACCAACACACAACCCTATGATAAGGTTTCTTTTCCAAACATACAGAGGCTCACAACTCTGAACTGTAGCTTAGTGAACTCAGCTCAAATGTCCCTATCATCCGTTTCCCCAAAAAGGCAGTTCCAAAGATAGGGAGAAGATCTATCACCTTTTTTTCACTTGGACAGCTTGAATAAAATTTCAAGAAGGTTTTTTTTAAAGATGATTTTGACAATTGTGGGCAGAGGGTCTGGGTGGGCTCAGGGTGGAATCCAAAGAGCCCAGACTAAGATTCTTATCCTGGTTCCTGGTTGGCCCCTTGGGCAACTGCCTCTACTCCTTTTTTTTTTTTTAAGATTTATTTATCTATTTGAGAGAGACAGAGACAGACAGCACGTGCAGGAGGGACAGAGGGAGAGAGAATCTCAAGCAGACTACCCACTGAGTGCAGAGCCCAACGCAGGGCTTGATCCTTGGACCCTCCCTGAGATCATGACCTGAGCAGAGACCAAGAGTCAGACGCTCAACTAACTGCGCTACCCAGGCACCCCCTGCCTCTACTTCTTGTCTTGTTTTCCTTATTTTTGAAAGCGGTTTATCTCCAGGGAGCAGAGCTGAGTGCTGGGAGGCCAAAATGACAGGAGCCTTGGCCCTTTAAGACTGCCTGGTCCAGTGGGTGGGACAGCCACATGCTCAGTGCCAAGTCATCTGGCAGCGTGGTGGGATTGGTCGGAGGGGTGTGCAGGGTGCCGTGGGAGCATAGGGGAAGAAAAGCGTGCAGAGCCAGGGTGTCAGGGAGATGGCGTGGGCACAGATTGTGTCTATCCAGCTCTCTTCCCTCTCCTGCTGATGGCACCCCTTTCCTTTGGGAGTAGCTGGGTACACATCCCAGGACCTTGCCTTTGCCTCTTCACAGGGAGGACATATGAGCCAGGCCTGGCCCATCAGAGTTGTTCACTAGGACTATATATATATTTTTTTCAATATATTATTTATTTAGGGATGCCTGGGTGGCTCAGTCGTTAAGTGTCTGCCTTTGGCTTAGGGCATGATCCCAGGGTCCTGGGATCGAGCCCCGCATCGGGCTCCCTGCTCGGCAGGAAGCCTGCTTCTCCCTCTCCCACTCCCCTTGCTCGTGTTCCCTCCCTCGCTGTGTGTGTCTCTCTCAAATAAATAAATAATATCTTTTTTATTTGAGAGAGAGAATTTGCAAGAGAGAGAGAGAGAGCATGAGCAGGGGGAGGGGTCGAGGGAGAAGGAGAAGCAGGCTCCCTGCTGAGCAGGGAGCTGGACCCTGGGGTTGGGGGCTGGGGGAGTGGGGGAAGGGGGGAGTGCTCGATCCCAGGACCCGGGGATCATGACCTGAGCCGAAGGCAGACGCTTAACCGACTGAGCCACCTAGGAGCCCCCCTAGGACTATATTTCAACACAGGGAGAAAGAAGGTTCTTTTCTCTAGGGCTATCAGCTGCCAGGAGGTAAGCCTGGCTCAGTCTAAATTCAGGAGGTGAGATCGAGGGTAACACAAAGAGAAGGAGAGGGAGGGGAGAGAACCCAAGAGCCTCCTCTGAGTTCCTGGATCTCTTCCTGTCCCAGGCCTGGCCCTCCCTCCCCTTCATGCAGTGCAAGCATTTGCTTTGTTATAAACCCAAGCGAGAGCTGGGTTTCTGTCACTTACAACCCTGAGGGTCTTGACCAAGGAGGCTTCAGAGAGGAGGTGGCATTTGAACTAGGTGTTGAAGGAGTTTTGGGGACAAACAGCAGTGGTAAGGTTTTGCCAGGCAAAGGAGGCCGGGAGAGACGTGATCACGACCTGCCTGGGGGGTGGCAGATAATGATATCTGCACAGATGTTAAAGGGCCTCGTGAGCCACGAGGCAGAGCTTGGATGAATCTGCTCATCCATCCATCCCCCCATCTATTCAGCTAACCAATCCAGTGCTAACTGGGTGCCAGGCACTGTTGTGAACACTTTACAAAGAACAGATTGCATCCTTCTAACCACCCAGTGAGGTAGGTAGTGTTACTTCACTACTTTACAGGTGAGAAAACTGACGCCCAGAGAGGTTGAGTAACTTGCTCAAGGTCACATAGTTGGTAAATAACAGAGCCAGAATTTGAACCCAAGCAGCTTGGCACTAGAGCTTATTTTCTTAACCACAGAGTGGGAGTGACCCCCCCCCACCTGCCCCAGCTCCAGCCCAGAGTTCTTTCTGTGGAACTCTGTGCTTCGTGCCCCAGTGGGGACAAGACAGGCCCAGGCCCGAGATGTGGCCCCAGAACCCTGGAGCCCCAGTGGGGCCTAGGGGATGGGCTGGGGAGGGCAGGAGGGTCCCGTGGCTTCTCTCCGAGACAGTGGGTACCCCCCTGGCCCAGTTCCAGTCCCCGCTAGCCAGGAGCTAAGGCCAGGCTCCTGTCAGGCACCCTGCTGTCCTACATTTTCTCCAGCTATGATAACCTCCAGAAACAGCGAATGACAGGCTCCAGCTGGGTCTGGCTAAGCCCTCGGCGAGAGGTCAGCAACGTGAAGAAGCTCTGGCTTCCAGCCTAAGTACTGGAGTGTTTTAAAGCCGCTCCTGACGTGGGAGGCCCTGGGCAGCAGGAAGGGGAGCGGCAGTGCAGCCCTGGGGATCCCTGGGGATTGTCTGCATCAGTCCATGGCTCCATCTTGCCTCAGGCCTCAGCACCTCCCGTGTGCCAAGGGCTTTTCCCTTCTATTTAACAGAGGTGGGGAGTAGCAGCCCCATTTTCAAACGAGGAGGCTGAGGCTAAGTGACTTGCCCGAGGTCTCACAGCCACATTTCCTAGGTCCTTGACAGGCTCTGGACAGCCTTACTCCTGCCACTTCAGCCTCATCCCTGACCTAGGGATTCTGGAACACACACCAGAGCTCAGGTCTCCTGGCCCTTCCCACAGGACGACTTTCCTCATCTTATCTCCAATTCACAGAAGGAATTTTTCCCCAATGAGAGTGCTTTTCCATGCCTCCAAGGGAGGAGCTCAGCAGCCCCTGGGAATCCTACACGAGTGGTGTCTGGGGCAGGGGACGAAGGAGATTAAGGCTTCTGACTGCTCCCGTGTCCAGCCCTGGCAGGATACGTGAGAAAGGAGACCAGCCAGTCCTGAGAGCCTCCAGAAATGCTTGTAAAAGTAAAGTGCCCAAGAAGGAGCCACTTCAGCTGAGGCTGAACCTCAAAAGAAAAAGGCTAGGCCTCTGCGAGTCGAGCAGGGAACAGGGTTCTCCAGGCGGAGGAGACCCCATAAGCAAAGGTCCGGAGGTAGAGAAGTAGAGAAGTAGAAGGTGTGCTCTAGGGGAAGGATGGCAGTTCCCATGTGAGTGGCTGAAGCCGGATTATGATTCCATGCACGAGTGGGGCAGGCAGGTTTCCACAGGTGACCCGTTCTGGACCTTCTGGGGGGAACCAGAAGGGACATGACCCTTTGGGGTATTAGGAAAACAGTGAGCCAGGCTCTTCCTCTTTCTGAGCCAAGATCTTCCTCTCAGATCTCTGTCCCACGAGGATGCTCAAGTCAGGCTCAGGCTGGGGGGGGCGGGGGGGCACCTTTCCCCTGTACCTGGCCACCTGGTCTCCTGGCTGGAGGGGGCACCACCATCGGAGCAGGGCTGGGCTGGTGGAGAAGAGCTCCCACTCCTAGCCCTCAGTTGTTTTCCTCAGGGGGTCAAAGCATGCGACACTCTGCTCTAGAACTGGAGCCCCAGAGCTAGTGGGGACGGTGACCAGAATGGCTCCCGGGATGCAAGGCTAGGTCTCCTGGTGCCCCCATGCTCCCGGCACTCTACCGCCCACAGGCGTCATGATGATGTTTGAACGCTGCCTTTTACGAAGCGTTTACTCTGTGGCATCCACCGTGCGTGGCACTTCCCACAGTGTCTCACTGGCCACTCCTAACAGCCCAGCAAGGAAGCCACTAGGCTCCAAGAGGTGGCATGACTCGCTCAATAGCACAGTTCCCCAACAGCTGAGCTTAATGTGTCCGACCTCAAAATCTGCTTTCCCACCCTGAAAGTTGCCGTGAAGAGAAAAGTGAATTAAGGGGAGCAAGCCCCCACCGGGGGATGTAAAGTGGGGCAGTCAGTGTTGCCTGGCCCCGGCTGCAGAAATGTGGGCAGGGGTCCTGAGCAGCGAGTGGCCCAGGAGCGGACGCACCGGACCTAGAAAGAAAAGGGTCTGGGTGCAGGGAGACACTGGGCCATCAGCTGCCCATGGCCATCCTAGGCCCAAGCTGGCTCAGTCCTTACTACCCAGCCCTTAGCAGCCATGGCAAAGGCATGCGGGGCTTTGGAAGGAGCACTGGCCTGAGAGTCCAGAGGCCTGGCTTCTGGTCCTGGCTCAGCCCCTGATTCAGCTTACTCAGGGAGCTTCCTCTTGGGACCTCAGTTAATTTATCTGTAGAATGGGGACGGGGTGGGGTTCAGACAAGGCTCACTCCCCTCCAACCACACTGCCCTTCTTCCTGCTCCTTGCACACTACGCTTGGTCCTGCCTCTGGGGCTTTGCTCTTGCTGTTCCCTCTGCCTGAAATGACCTTCTGACAGCTGACACCTGTCATTCTGGTTTCATTGTACATGTCACCTGCTCGCAGAGGCCTTCCTCCACTTCTCCCCAGGAGTTCACTACCCCACCACTGCCCTGCTGTACTTTCTTTATGACACAATGAGGCAGTCTCTGCAATGAGCCTACAGGGTACTGGCTAGGGTTAGAGACTAGAGTCAGGTTCCCTGCTTTCGAATCCCAAACGCCAACACTTAGAGTTGCATGATCTTGGCCATAAGCTCTCTGTGCCTCAGTTTCTTCACCTCTAAAATGGGGTCAATAATAACACATTATTTTTGTAAGGATTAAATAAGAAACGCCTGGGTGGCTCAGTTGGTTAAGCGACTGCCTTCGGCTCAGGTCATGATCCTGGAGTCCCTGGATCGAGTCCCGCATCAGGCTCCCTGCTCGGCAGGGTGCCTGCTTCTGCCTCTGACCCTCCCCCCTCTCATGTGCTCTCTCTCTCTCATTCTGTCTGTCTCAAATAAGTAAATAAAATCTTTAAAAATAAATAAATAAATAAATAAGAAATGCATTAAAAAGCACTTGTGCTCAGCACACAAAAAGCTCTCAATAATGTTAGATGCCGTTATTATTATTTTAAGATTTCATTTATTTGAGAGAGAAAGCACAAGCGGGGAGGAGGGGTAGAGGGAGAGGGAGAAGCAGATTCCCTACTGAGCAGGGAGCCCGATGTGGGCCTCGATCCCAGGACCCTGGGATCATGACCTGAGCCGAAGGCAGATGCCTAACCAACTGAGCCACCCAGGCACCCAGATGTTGTTATTAGGATAACTCTTAGCAACATTGTTTATTGTTGGTCTTACCGATTAAAAGTCAAGCTCCTAAGACAAGGACTTTGTCTTGTTCAATGATGTGTGTCAAGCGTTGAGCTCATTTCCTGGCACACAATAGGTGCCGAATAAATATTTGAATGAGTGAACAAACAGATCCATGAGCCCTGACATCCCCCTCTTCTAAGAGGCCCTGTGTGGTTGGAGATGGAGAAAGGTGGGTGCTGGGAAGACGGGGCTGGGCCCTGAGCAAGGTGCCCCCATCCTGACCTGCCCCAATGGGAGTTCACACCCTGCAGGACAGAGGGGTCTTCGGGGAGGGAGGTGGCTCCCTGTCCCAGCCGCCGTGACCACAGCGGTGTTTGTGTGTGTCTGATGCTGTTTCTCGGCTCAAATTCTGGCGGCCGGGCATGGGGGCCAACGTAGATTTTTCCCTGTGCTCAGCAGCCCTCCCTCCTGAACCCGCAGAGTTGGGCCCAGCACTGCCACCTCTCCCCCAGTTTCAGAAGCTACTCACAAACAGAACCGCCCCCAGGGGCCCCTCCCACCACTCCCATGCCTCCTACCTGCTCTACATCAGTAGATGGACACTGGCACTCTGAGCACCCGTGAGGACACTGCTTTATGTGCCTGGGCCTGAGCGGGAGGGAGAGAGAGCCATGCGGTCATCTCTACTGACCACACCAAGGCTCGGAGGGGAGATTCGCTGGAGGCCCCACAGCTGGCAAGGACCAGAGTCAGGTTTCAAACCCAGGCTGCACTGTGTGCTGCTTCTCCCTCCATTCATTCATTCAGCTCGTGATTACTCAGCACCTCCTCTGTGTCAGGCACAGCCGTGATCGCGGTATCTGCCCCGGCGGGTGGTCCAGAAGGGAGCCGGGCTTTGTAGCTAGAGCATACGCTGGTGCCCTTCGACAGAACTTGCTGTGATAGGCACATGTCCTGTATCTGTGCCGTCCGTGAGCCGTATGTGGCTGGCGAGCACTTGAAATGTGGCTAGTGCAAATGAGGAATTGAATTTTTTTTAAAGATTTTATTTATTTATTTGACAGAGAGAGCACAAGCAGGGGGAGCGGCAGGCAGAGGGAGAGGGAGAAGCAGGCTCCCCGCTGAGCAGGGAGCCCGATGCGGGACTCAATCCCAGGACCTTGGGATCATGACCTGAGCTGAAGGCAGACACCCAACCGACTGAGCCGCCCAGGCGCCCCGAGGAATTGAATTTTTAATTTTAATTAATTTTAATTTCAGTAGCCACATGCGACTAATGGCCATTGTGCAGTTCTTTGAAGATCAATCATGGTCTCAGACTGTAGGTCTCCAACTCACATGTGAGCAGGGGAAGCGGGTCGATTTCCCAGGGGCACCTCAGGCTCTCTTCTTTGCCAGTATATTAAACTCACAGGCGATCTCTTCACACCCGAGAAGGAGTTAGTCACCGTTTTCTTTGAAACATGAGACCCTCCTGACCCATCTTTCAGTTTTGGCTTCTTTTTTTCTTATCGAGGTGTGAGTTACGTCCAGTGAAATGCATGGCCGGAAGCAAACAGTTTGATGATTTTTGACAAACACAGACGTGTGAAAACACAGTGGAATCAAAATATGGGACATTTCCAGAACATTTCCATTCCCCCAGAAGGTTCCCTCCTGCCTCTTTCCAGGAAGTCCTATCCTCAGAGGCAACTGCTGTTGTGATTTCTGTCACCATGGATTCGTTTTGCCCTATTTCAGCCTCACATAAATCATTTTCCCACTTTGACTAAGACAAGGGGACAAGAAATACTTCTCTTTTCTCTTTGTTATAAAAACCAGAGCACTAGCATGATGACAAATGACAGCTGACCCTGGGCTGCAGCAAGACGGAGCCAAGGAGGAGTGGGGGTGGGGTGGGAGGGCTGTGGGGCCCTGGGGATTTGTGGCCTGTCCCCAAGGGGGCAGCCCCTCCTCAGCTCCAGAGGAAAGCTGAAAATACTGATCTTCATGTAGAATCTCCTAAATGTGGGCATTTCAAAACCTGGTACAGCACTGCAGGCCAGTAATTCACATCTGTGGGCCAGACTTGACCTGGGGGGCTGCCAGTTTGCGAGTTCTGCCTTGGGCTAATCAGACTGTTGGCAATAATAATAGTGATATTTGTTAAGTGATTCTTTTGTTGGAGGTCCTCTTCTAAGCGTTTGATGTTATTAAGTCATCTAATCCTCCTAACAACTTATTAATAAATCCATTTTACAGATGAGTAAGCTACGCCAGAGAGGGATTAGGGGACTTCCCCCAGGTTACGGAGCCAGGACTTGGCTGGGCTTTGAACCCTGACTGATTCCCGAGACCATGCTCGTAACCCCTGCACGTCCTCCCGTTGGGAGTGAGAGCGGCCCAAGAGGCTGCAGGGGTTGGTCACACCACTTGGGGTGCAGCTTTGCCAGCTCCTGGGAGCACCACCACCCTGAACAGGCAATGAGAGCGTGCCTCAGCCCCGCCCGCTGGGACTGCCCTGGCATGGGCAGTGTGCAAGTTCAGACACCCCGGCTGTCTGTTGGTGGAGTCCTGATCCTAAGAAGTGCCGGGAAAGCAGCCAGGGGTGGGGTTGGGAGTCTAGGAGCCTGGCTGATGCCTGATGAGGCTCTCAGGGAGCACTGGGCAAGTGGGGGCAGAAGGAGCAGGAACCTGGCAAGGGGAGAGCCCAGGCCCGGGAGGGGGGCAGGGGAGAAGGGAAGGATCAGCCAGAGGGGCCCAGGGCCAGGCCAGGGTGCTGCTGCCGGGGGAGCTGGGGGCTGAAACATTCCGGCCGGTACGCCCCCAGCCCCAGTCCCCCTGCTGCACTTCATCCAGACAAGCAGATCAATAAGGGAAGGTTGGGCAGAAGAAGATAAGAATCATCAGACAAAACAATGCTGTGTTTCTATCATCCCCTCCTGCCTTGGGGAGGGGGCCCAGGAGGAAATGGGCCCAACGAGGGTACAGCCAGAACCCAGACCAAGACTCCTGGCTTCCACTCCAGTGCTCCTTCTGCTCCATTTGGCTGTGTTCCCTCAGGACGAGGCGTTGTGGGGAAAGAGGGTCTGTGGTCCCTGGCAGGGATGTGTCCCAGCAGCCTCAGGGGAATGGCAGGGACAGGCCCCCCTCCCCTCTGGCTCTGCTCTGTGTTGCTGAACCAGGCTGGCAGGAAGTTCTAAGTGAGCATTTGCCAGTCTGTTTGTTTTTTTCCAATTGGATCTTCCCACCCACCTCTGCAATATGTGTTGTTATCATATATCCCTCATTTTACCAATGAGGAAGCCAGGCCCAGAGAGGTAGAGATCATCACCGAAAGTCGAGGGAGTAAATGAGTGATGTCTGTAGAGCGCTTCACGTCATTCTGGTGCGCAGCGAAGGACTGTGGGCGTCGGCCAGAGGAGGGATGAGGTTAAGGAGGACCTCTCGGCGGAGGTGACATGGGGCTGGGCTTTGGAGAGCCCAGCCTCTCAGGCTGCTGGTTCCCCTAGGGTTAAGGTTGTTTCCTGAGTAAGCCATGATGCTGGTTGGGTCTCCTCACTCCAAGGATGCCACCTCCCACCAAAAGACCCAAGTAACGTGGGCTGGTACCCTAGGCCCTCACAAGCCTTCTGGCAGCCTTCACACCAGGGGAGCCCTCTGGGCCTGGCTGCACATCCTGTGTACTGTGAAGGGACAGCCTGGCCTTGGGATGGTCACGGCGCCTCTGTGAGTCTCAGTTTGCTCATCTGCCAAATGGGGAGAGTGCTGCTTACCCGGCAGGGTTGTGGTGAGGGCCTGGCAGGGGATGGGTGCTCGGCAAACAGGCACCACAGAACCTCCAGGAAACAGCTATTGAATTGACTTGGATTTTTAAAGTCAAAGGACAGACAGATCCCCATCTAGCTTGATCCGTACTTGAGCACAGCACCAAAAAATCCCAACTACTGTGTCTGAAGTCGCATGCTTTAGAGGATCAGGAGTCACTCACCCCGCTTCAGCTGTGTCTGTCTACACTGGATGAGGGCCCTAGGGAGCAAGTTTGCCTTTAGTTATTGTTGCCCCAAACCCCAGCACTTATTGAGCGCTTGCTGTGTACCAGGCACTACGCCGAGCCCTTTATGTTGTCCTCTTACACAGGAGGCGGCAGGCTCCGTAACTGAACTCTGGGGACTCAGCCAGTATGTGGTGGACTTGAGACTTGAGCCCATGTAGTCTGGCTCCACACTCTTTGCTCTTAGGAAGAGAAAATAATCTGCTAGAAATAAGCAAAAAACATTAATTTGGGACAGGCTTTCACGCTTACCAAGGCTTTATATGCCCTGTGATTCAGTTTTGTCCTGATGTCACCAGATGAGAACAGTGTTACCATTCGGTGTGTTATCGTGAGGCAGACAGGTGCCGTAACCTGCTCAAGGCCTCGTGGCTAGGCTGGAATGTGGGTCCCGTGCTCTTCCCCTGGCTCCTCAGCCACTTCTTGGGGAGGCTGTTGTCCAGCTTGAATGGCGGCAGCCAGCAGGCCCTCGTGAACTCCCCGTGGGGCAAGCACCATCCCGGCCCCAGGCTCCCACTCCCAGTATCCACCTCGCTTTAGGGCCATCAGTTTGCGGGAAGCAATGTAAAGGAGTGATTTTCAAACTCCATTCCTTGGAACCCTTGAGGAAGCCAGTTTGGGGTCAGGATATGGGGTCATTGAATGCCTAAGTGGCAGCTCCACTTAGATCTCTTTTGTATTTTGGGTTGCCATGTTAACTTTGTAATATAAAGGGCTCTGTAGGACTAAAAATATATGTGCTTGTGAACCACCATTTGAATCCAGCAACTACCTCCCCATTTTACAGATGGAAAAACTGCCGTCAAAGCCCGTACTTCCCCCATAAATGAAAATAACATTCAGGCAGTGTTCTAAGTTTTTTAACTTGTTTAACCCTCCCACCCCTGTTAGGGCCACCCCACTGTCTCCATTGTACAGACGAGGGCGCTGAGGCTCAGATGGAGTGGTTTTCCCCAAGATTAGAATCCAGGGAACCCAGCTCCCAAGTCCACACTTTCAGCCACTCCCAGCCTGACAGGCACACCTTCTGTTTATGTTCTGGAGAGGGGAAGTCACTTGCCCTAAGGCCCAGCGGAAGGCAGCATGGGACCTGGAGCCAAAATGTAGATCTCCTGCCTCCCAGCCCAAGCCCAAGCCTGCTGTCCATGACATCACTGGGGCCAGATGGGGAAACGAGCAACGCCGTGTGAATCCCAGCTCTGTTCTTCACTGGCTGTGTGACCTTGGACAAGTGAATGGACCTCTCTGAATCTGTCTCCTCATTTTAGAAAAGTGAGAATAGGGCCCACATCACAGAGTCATCATGAAAGTTAAACAGGATCATCCACATGAGTTGACTGGCATGGGGTCTGGCACAAACTGTGAGGGCCCCAGCCACCCTCAGTTCATGGATCCAAGGAGTCCCCAAAGCTTTGTGCCTCACCTGCTTCCTCCTCCCTCTTCCTGGCCCTCACTACCCATCTACGTAACACAAATACTAATTACAGCCATTTCCACAAGCTGCTTCCTGGCTGAGCCTAATTATGGGGTAGTTCAGGCATGACCATCATAAATATCAAGTGAGGCAGATTAACTTTGTCCTAAGTTTTATGTGATTAGATCAGCAAATTGTTCAGGCACACGTGGTGTCCTCAGCTTGGGACTTAACGCAGACGGGTCATCCTGCAACCATAGGGCCAGCTACAGCTTTCTGGTCTGTTTTGAACTTGGTGCTTAGAGAAGACAGAGTAAGTTGGCCCTTTAACCCAGCCAGGAGGGGATGCCTAAAGTGGGAAGGATGGACCAGACTGGGGCTGCCATCTTATTTGTTGTCATGGCAAAACCACAAGCTTTGGGCATTGGTACACCTGGGCTGCCATCTGGGCTTTGTGACTTACCAGGTGTATGACTCTGGGCGTGTTACTAACCCTCCTGTGTTACAGTTGTTTTGTACTATGCAGCGGGGAAGAGGCAAGGAGGTACTGTGTGCCGACAAGTGCCAGGCCCAGCGCCTGGCGTGTTCTAGGTCCTCCTAATTGTTCCTTCCTTTCCCATCTTCTGTCGTTCCCAGTAAGATGGGATCCCATGTTTTCTGTACCCACTGCCACCCACGCTAACGTTTCCTGGGCACTGCTTCTCTGCAAGCACTGGACTGGGCTTTATGTGTCTTATTTTATTTGATTGTGTAAAGACCCTATGGAGTAAGTACCATTATCATCTCCACTTGCTAGACAGGAAAACCAAAGCTCAGACAGGAAGTGGGATGACTTTGTCAGGGTCCCACGGCTGCACTTGGCTGCCAGTCACTCTGTTGGGATGAGATGCTAGAAGGTCATGCAGGATGCTGCTGGGGAGGAAAGGTCACAGTGAAGTCCGAGAAGGCTGCCTGGAGGAAGATGCATCTGAGCTGAAGAGTTAGCCAGGGGAAGGAGGCGAGGAGAGGCCTCCTGGGCAGAGGGCAGTGGATATGCAGAGGCCCGGCAGCAGCGAGCATGGTGTAGCTGGGGGACCAACGGTACATATTTGACTGCGGTTTGAGCATGTGAGGGAGGACTGGTGAGTGAGAAGCTCAAGAGGAGCCAGGAGCCAGACCCCAGCAGGGAGGGGAGGTTGGAAGCTGGGCCAAGGCTCCTGCTTTTTTCTGCCAGTTACACGGAGCTAGTGTGTGAAGGAGGAGAGTGACTGGACCATATCAGTTAGTTTAATTTTTTTTTTTTTTTTAAAGATTTTATTTATTTACGAGAGAGAGAATGAGAGACAGAGAGCATGAGAGGGAGGAGGGTCAGAGGGAGAAGCAGACTCCCCGCTGAGCAGGGAGCCCGATGTGGGACTCGATCCCGGGACTTCAGGATCATGACCTGAGCCGAAGGCAGTCGCTTAACCAACTGAGCCACCCAGGCGCCCCCATATCAGTTAGTTTAGAAAGTTCTGCTTGGAGCCAGCTGGGAGATGAGGGACTGGGGTGGGGGTGGTGATAATCGGAGATCAAGTGGGTCAGGGGGCCAAACCCGGAGGCTTCCAGGAGGAGGAGGGGAGGGGCAGAGCCTAGGATACCCCCCCTGAGGGGCAGAGGTGACAGAGGCTGTCACATGGTGGGGGGTGGAGAGAGGCGTGGTCAGCAGTTTAATGTGTGGCCCGGGTCAGGGAGTAGGGAGGAGGTTGCTAGCCAGGTTTGGGGCTTGGGTGTGGGCTGCCCTCCTCAGCAGCACTGAGGCAGTTGGTTGGCAGCACTAGGTAAGGCTCTCAATGCCTCCCAGGGCCCCCAGGCAGGTGAGTCAACAGCGGGCCAAGTAGGGGAGTGTTTTCCAGCTCCCTGCATGTGTGGGCATGTCTCCTCTGCCAGCACATTAAGGGAGCTCGGCCTGGGACTCTCTGGTCCAGACCAGGGTGATTGATTCATGGGCTGGCAAGGGATGGGAGCCAGGCCTCAAGGAGGTGGCCCAAGAAAAGAGGAAGAGGCCCTGAGGGGGTCAGGAAGATCTGGGTTCGAGCCCCAGTTCTGCTGCCAAATGGCAAGCTGCTTCCTTTCTCTGGCCTCAGTCTCTACATCTATAAAATGGGGGTCCCAGGGCTTATTCCACAGTGTGCTTATGAGACACAAAGAAGATCATTGATAATATAGAGGTGCCGGGGTGGCTCAGTTGGTTAAGCATCTGCCTTAGGCTCAGGTGTTGATCCCATAGTCCTGGGATCAAGTCCCGCATCGGGCTCCTTGCTCAGCGGGGAGTCTGCTTCTCCCTCTGCCGCTCCCCTCTTGTGCTCTCTCTCTCTCTCTTACTCACTTTCTCTCAAATAAATAAATAAATTCTTTTAAAAAAAAGATAGAGCCTTGAGAACTGGGTAGTGCTGGGCTTGTGTCCATGTCGACGACACTGAATGACACTGTTTATGTTTTAGGGGGCAGCAGTTGTGGTTTTTTAAAAAACATTTTATTGTAGAACAGTTTAGATTTATAGCATTATTGAGAAGATAGTTCAGAGAATTCCCTTACAGCACACACCTGGCTTCCCCTGTTATTAACATCTTAGATGGGACATTTGTCAAAATCAATGAGCTGATACTGATACATTATTACTAACTGAAGTCTATATTTTATTCAGATTTCTTTCACCTTTACCTAATGTCCCTTTTCTGTTCTGGGATCCCATCTAGGACACCCCATTACATTTAGAGTCCTGTCTCCTTAATTCCTCGTGGCTGTGACAGTTTCTCAGACTTGGCTTGTTTGATGACCTTGACAGCTTTGAGGAGGACTGTCGGGTATTTTGTAGAATGCTTCTTCATCAGGATTTGTCTACCATTTTCCTCCTTATTAGGCTGGGGGAACGTGTGTTGAGAAGGAAGGCCAGAGAGGTAAAGTATCACTTTTGTCACATTATCAAGAGTATCTACTCTCCCTGGACTTATCGCTGTTGATGTTGACCTTGGTCAGCAGGGAGTCTGTTATTTTTGTCCTGAGCAACGCGGCACGGCTAGAATCAGGCCAGTGTTGGCTGAACAAAGGCCAAGATCAGGTATGTGGGCAAGGGTAGGGGCGCCTGGGTGGCTCGGTCGGTTAACCGTCCGACTCTTGATCTCAGCTCAGGTCTTGATCTCAGGGTCATGAGTTCAAGGCCCACGTTGGGCTCCATGCTGGGCATGGAGCCTACTTAAATAAAAAATTAAAAAAATAAAAAATATATGGATGAGAGCAGAAGTAAATGGGAAAGGTGGTAGAGGAAAATAAAGAAAAGCAGGTATGAAGCACTGGGATGCAGTGCTGTCTACCAGATAGTCTATAACAACCCTTTCTCCAGATGAGGAAAATGAGGTCCCAGAGGGGAAATGACATGGGCCCAGGATCCTAGGGTTGGGCCCAGGTCCGTCTTGACTGCCTCACCCCCACTGCTGAATAAGTACCTTGACATTGCATTCCCCGGAGAGTGGATGAGGGAAGGGGCGTTCCTGCTACAGGTTTCTTCTAATTTACTTTATTCGGCAAAGGATTCATGATGGGTTATGACCAAAACTCATTCAATAAGATAATATGCAATCGAAATGGAAAATCAGGATCAGAGAAAACAGACTGAAAAATGTGGACAAGGAAAAGGCTGAACATAAAGACCAGGAAAGTGTCCATAAATGAGTGTCTGATTTGGCTGTCAGTTTCCTGGCAGCCAAAGGAAAAAGGGATCTGGGCCAATTCCTAGGATTCCTGGTATCAAAATAGGAACGTTGTGGTAAATCTAAAACAAAATTAATCAAATGGAAATTTCTCCTCTAAAAGACCAAGCAATGTAATAGATGACATAATAGTAATAATAATGTCACATGGTATCGCCTTTAGGAGTGACAGCCATACTTTTACTATCTTGTCCCTTGCCTGAAATTGTTCTATTTGATTTTACATGATTGTCATCAAGCAACTAAGCTCTACTATTTCTTCTTTGTTGAAGTCACAGATACTAATGCCCTTGTAAAAACCCGGGATACAAGTTAACTAGTTATCTATATACCAGGTTGTGTGCTGGGTGCTAGGCCTGGAAAGTAGTAAGAAGATTGTTGCCCACCCCCCAGGTCCTCTCCATCCCAGGCGTGGAGATGCCCAGACAAGGCCTGCACATAATGCAGGTGTCGGGGAAGGAAGTAGGAAGGGCTTCATGGAGGAGGAGGTAGGCCAGAGATGGAGAGCAGTAGTGAGGAGGGGTCCAGTCTTGGGAGACAGGGTATCAGCCGCTGGTCCCTCAGGGGTGGGGACCAAGGCCTGACGTGCATCAAGGACCCCATGGACTCCCATTGAGTGGTCGACCCTGCGGGGCTGGGTAAGAGTTGGGGTGATGACCACACACCTGAGGGGCATATGGAGGATGGACCTGGAGAGGGAGGAGTTCAGAGTTCTTTCGGTGGTGGGGATCGATGGAAGGTTTTTGAGCCTTGCAGTGTATAAGTAATGATGGAATGAAGAAGAACAGCTAACACCTGGTAGCACATGCTGTGTGTCGAGCACTGCTCTAAGCACTTCTTCTGTATTAACTCCCTTAAGGATGACAACAGTCCTGGGTCGCCTGGGTGGCTCAGTCGTTAAGTGTCTGCCTTCGGCTCAGGTCATGATCCCAGGGTCCTGGGATCAAGCCCCGCATCGGGCTCCCTGCTCGGTGGGAAGCCTGCTTCTCCCTCTCCCACTCCCCCTGCTTGTGTTCCCTCTCTCGCTGTGTCTCTCTCTGTCAAATAAATAAATAAAATCTTTAAAAAAAAAAAAAAAAGGATGACAACAGTCCTGTGAGGGCGGTACAGTGATTATCATCCCCATTTTCCAGATGAGACAGCTGAGGCACAGGGATGATGCAGACCTCACTTGCGCAAGGTCACACAGCTGGGAAGTGGCCCCGTGGGCATCTGAACTGAGGCTCGGATCTAGAGCTTCTACCCACTCTGTTGTTGTGCCTATTGAATAACAGTATCGGACTGACACATAACGTGAGTGCGTGTGAGATGACCTATAAGAACTTCACGGGTCCCAGCCAACCACGAGCCCCTAAGGCAGGAACTGACAGAGCAGAGGCTCAGAAAGAACGTGAAAACAGTTTGGAGGGTGTAGCCAAGGAGTCGCAGGCCTGTGAACTTCACTCAGGACTGCTCTTCTTGCCTGACACACTCCAAGGTTCCTTGAAGAACCCCCGCCTTGGGCAAACCGATGGCGAGAACCATCTGAGTGATTAACGCCAGTCGCCGCAAATAGGATCACACCGGGTGTCTGGGCCAGAGCCTTTGTTGTCAGAAACATGTGAACGTTTCTAATATTTCTCATTTCTGTTCACCCCAGGCCGTTGATTTCCACAGGGTGGGGTTTCCAGAGCGGGGCACCGTCACAGGCCCTCTGGTTCATACTTCCTTCTCTGTGCAGTGGGAGCCTGGAGCGGGGGCCAAGCTGTGGTTCCCACTTTTCCGAGCTCGGTCTCCACCTTCGCATGAGCATCAGCCTCTGAGGGGTCCAGGGGAGGAACAAGCAGATCAGGGCAGACTCCCCACAAAGCAGCTGTGTTCTCCTTTCCCTGAAGCCCGCACTGCAGACAAGGCGATGGGAACGAGCGTGGGCTGCCCAGCCAGCTTGGTGCCTGGACTCCGTGAGGGCCCCGCCTGAAGAAGCAGCTCCCCCTTCCCCAAAGAGCACAGGACTAAGAGTGCGGGACCCCGGTTCGGGGCCCAGCTCTGCCACTTCCAAATTAATTTGGTCCAAATTAGGGGCATCTTCCTAATCCTCGTACCCCTAATCCTAGTACCCCTTCCTAGCCATGTGGCTGGGGTACTCGGAGGGAGCAGCATGGGGTCAGGCGGGCAAGCATTCACCTCCTGGGCCACTCACTCTCCAGCCAGGTGACCTGGGTGAGGAGGGAGGGGCGCTGTCGAGTCCTGCCTCCTCCCTCATCCTCAGTCTTCTCATCGGGGAGCCCGGCAGAACGTCTTGGGATCAGGAGAGCTACATTTTGTCAGGCAGCACAGAGCAGGTTTCCTGCCTGCCCAACACCTCCCTCCCACTTCTCCTGTAACATGGAAGTGATGAGGCTGAGGCCCCAGGTGGGTATGGGGACCCAACAAGACAGGGAATGGAAGGCCCCTTCCAGCTCTGGGTGGGTGCAGATAGAGGGCCGCCATCGCTGTTGGGGTGGCACTCACTCACAGACTGGGGCCTCTGCGCTCCTCACCGAGCCAGCCAAGCCGCTTCCGCGACTCAGGTGGGTTCCGTTCACTGCAGAGCCCGAGGCAGGCGCTTTAGGAGGGCCACCTCGTCTTTTGTGCTCTGAAAAATAAACAGCTCTCCGTCTGAGCGGATTTCTGCTTGGGAGGTATGTGAGCTTCCTTCATCGTCTATCCACAAACAGGCTGCAGTGGGACGGACGGCCCCGGTGGCCTGGCCTTGGCCCCCGGGATGGGCTTCCAGCCTCCCTCCCTTGCCTCCCGCCTTTGCTCCAACACGCATGGAGGCTCCAGCTGCAGACTTGGCCCTGTGGGAGACAGGGCCTGAGGAGCCCTGGCCCCTGCCTTCAGGGTCCTCCCATTTAGAGTGCTATGCGCTTCAACAGAAGGAAGCATGGGGTGGGGGCCTGGGTGGAAGGGGACACTGAGCCGGGGACAAGAAGCCTCCTTGTCTGGAGGGTGGTGAGGAGAGCTTCGTAGAAGGGGTGATCTCTGAAATGAGATAGAAGGAGGAGGAGCCACTGCCTCTGTACCCAGGCAAGTGACCTGCCTGAGCCTCAGTTTCAGGCTCTGTAAAAGGGGCCAATAATACTCAGAGGGAAGGGCGAGAGGCTTAAATGGGAGGATGGATGTGATAGAACTGACAAATGCCTCATACCCCTAGGTGTCTCTGAAACAATAGCTGCTGTGCAGGCTGAGAAGCTGTGTGGTGAATTGAACTTCTTTTTCAAGGGTCTTTTCCTCGGGCGGTTGACACCTGTTACTTAGTATAAGCAAGTGTCCTGGTTTCAGAAAAAGTTCAGCCGTAACTCAGCGTGAAGTGAAGAAGCCTTCTGTCCCTCTGTCTCCAGTGGGTAATGGGAAGTCCCCTACCCGCTGGGAGTGAGGCAGGAGTCTCCAGAATTAAAATTCTCCCCAAGTACCCCACCTCCCCCAGTCCTGTGCCTGTTCGATATGTTTCCTTTGTCCTTGGACATTGCAAAATTAGATTGTCAAGGACTTAAGGGCACTGCCCCAGAGTAATTTTCACGTCCCCTCCTCTTGTTCCACCATTGATTTGAACTATTGAGCACCGATAGTATGCGAGGTGATGGGGATTCTCTGTGCCAGACAAGGTCCTAGCTCTGATAAAGTTCATAATGCTTGCGGGGTGGGAGGGGTGGGATCAAGGTAAAATAAAAGAATAACAACAGCAGTAAATACCATAAAGGGGAAAAATGGGGTGTGTAACAGAGTATTTGAGGGGCTCCTTAGAGTGGTCAGGACAGTGGAGGAGGTGATGATTTAAGCTGAGGTCTGAAGCCAGAACTGGCCATGGGAGGAGTAGAGATGAGGAAAGAATGTTCCAGATAGAGGGGATAGCAGCTGTAAAGATCTTGAGGGAGGGGAGAAACTTGAGAATCTGAGGAACTGAGTGAAGGCCAAAGAAGTTGGGGCCTGAGTGAGCGAGGTGGGGAGCAGCACAAGATGAGGGTAGGCAGGGGCCGTGGGCAGACTGGTAAAGGGCTGAGAGGGCCAGAGTAGAAGCAGGAGGCCTCCAGGAGCTGTCGCTGTGACCCCAGGCAGTCACCCCACCCCTCTGAGCCAGTTCCTGCACACATGTGTGTGGCCGTGGGAACGAAATATGGGAATGAACAGACGTGCACTGTGGGAAACTGAAAAATGTATAAATGAGGGGGATTCCAGGTCTCACTGGAAGTGGAGGGTCCTTCGGGAAACTTCTGGGTTAGACTTCTCCAAGGTGGGAGGCAGAGTGCTGGGTACCTAGAGTTCCTACCTGAGCACTTGCTTGAGACTCTTGCCTCCTGAGACTGAAGGTGGAGGGATGGATCACCTTCCTGGTTCTTGACTAGCCCTAAGCCTCTGGAATTTTCTGAAATTCTCTGGCTTAAAATCCCTGAGCTAGAGGAAGGGGGAAATGCGAGGGGAGACACCTGCCTTTTTTATTCCACCTCCCCCCCCCCAATCTTTCTAGCTCTGATGGGGAGGCTTACTTGAGGCACCTAAGGGCCACTGGTGGGTGGAACCTTTCTCTTGACAGTTGTGGTCCAAATTAGGGACATCTTCCTAATCCTCGACTCCTGCTATCTGCCAACCCCCGGAGACGTGGGGCTTCCCAGGAGGAGGTGCTGCTGCGAGACCCCCTCCCTCCGGCTAGGGGCTGGCCGTGGGGACCTCCACCTACCCCGGGTCGGGTCGCCCCCGTGGGGCCATGGAGGGAACCGGCAACCGCGCGCCGGTCAGGCCCCGCCCGCGAAGGTGGCGCGTTGTCCGGCCCTTCCCGGCCAGCCTGTCGCGCGGCGGTACGCGGTGGCGGTGGGGACCAGGCGTCGCGGGGCGCAGCATGCGGAGCTGGTGGCCGCCGCGCTGCGGGCGCTGGGGGTGAGGCGTCGCGTTGCATAAGCGGGATGGCGGGGGGGGGGGGGGGGGGGCGGAGGAAGGCGGGACCCCCCCTCCCCTGCCGCGGGCCGGTCCGTGGGCCGGTCTCGGTGTCCCGGGCGGGGCGGGGCGCGCAGCGGCGCCGGGGCCGCTTCCCCATTCTCCCCATTCGCCTGAGAGCCATGGAGGCGCTGAGGGAGTCCGTGCTCCACTTGGCTTTGCAGATGTCGACCTACAAGCGGGCCACGCTGGACGAGGAGGACCTGGTGGACTCGCTGTCTGAGGGTGAAGTGTACCCAAACGGCCTGCAGGTAGGAGCCCTGGCCGGCTGCGAGCCCCCGGGCAGCCGGGCATGCGCGCTGCTCCCCCCCGCCCCCCCCTGCCAGCCCGAGAGGGGGCCGTGCCAGGCTGGCACAGCTCAGGGCAGCTCTGGGCTCCGTGAGGGAAGATGCCTTTCCGGGGCAGAAGTGCCTCCACGGCACTGGGCTCCTCCCACCCGGGTCCCCTCCCCAGCTCTGACTGTCCCCCAGTCCTCCTGCCACCTGCCAGTGGAACTACAGCCCCTTGGCAGAGTTGAAGCACCCTGTAGAACTGAACTGGACCAGTTACCTTCCACAGGAAAGGCAGTCCCTGGGTGCTGAGGGACTTGCCCAGGGTCACACAGTCCAGTAATGGCAGAGTTTAAAACTGTCCCAGTTTTACTGTGGAAAGCCCTGTGTCCCTGGAAACCTCTCAGTGCTGGGCAAACCAGGCTGCTTGGTCACCCTATCTGGTAGGCATGGCCCCCTTCTTCCCCTTTCCCCCAATACCTGAATTTTCTGCAGGGAGGAACCCATCTTCTGCCCCCTCTTTCCCTGCCCCCTTGCAGCCTACTCCTGAAACCCAATTCCTCCTCTCCCCAGGGTCTGTCCCTGTGGGACTCAAACATGCCCACCACCTTCCTACCTTGTGGCAGAGCAGTGAGCATGGCTGCTTCCTGCTCTTCCCTCCCTGCAAGGCTGAGCTGGGACAGTGTCGAACAGGACCTCAGCCCTGTGGTGGGGTTTGGACCCAGGCAGGTGAGCGGGAGCGAGTCAGAAGTGTCAGGGACACTCAGGGGGGCCCTTGCTCTAGCTCCTGAGAAACCAGCCCGGGGAGAGGAGCAGGGCATCTCAGTCCTGGAGAATTTCTGCCAGGTTGACCAAGGGAGGCATTGGGGAACATGTTGGGGCCACCCAGTGAACTGACACCAAATCACAGTTCATCCAGAGAGCAAGCTTAGGGTGCTTGGAAATGCAGTCTGCCGGGCCCAGTCCTACTCAGGCATACCTCTTAGAAGCTGAATAATAATACCAGTAAAGGAAAACAGCACTGATGGAGTCCTTCCTCCAGGCTAGGTAAGTAGCCCAGGGAGATCCGAACTCGACTCCAAGTGGTCTGCCCACTGGGATATGGCACCCTTACCTATATCTTCCCACTTAACTTTCAGGACCACCCCTATGAGCTGTAGGGATTACTGTTCCCGCTTACAGATAAGGAAACAGGGCCTGAATGGAGATACAACTCACCTTAGGTCTCAGAGCTAGAAATCTGAGAGTGAGATCAGCACAGTCTGTCTAGAACCTCTTCCCTGGGACCCTTCTTGAGAGGCTAAATCCAGCAGGAAATTAGATTTCTGTGGCAGGCACTTTTCCCTTCACAAATCAAAACAGAATCTAATCAGCAATCTTTTCGGTGTCATCTTGCACAGAAGGTTCTAAATATATCAGCACAAAAGTGTTTCAGAATTCACAACAAAATAATAGGCCATGTTGTCATCACCATAACATAACAGTAGCCCACATGGGGATAGCCTTTTTCAGGTCACAAAATGTGTTCATCTGCCTCCGGGGCTGCCTGGCAGAGTGGAAGCAGCCCAGTCTCCGAAGCTGGGGTCCCCAGTGTGAATTCTGATTCCGCCGATGGTCTTGGGTGCTTAACCACTGAAAGCACAATTCCCTCGTCTGTAAAATGGGATTTAGAGAAAGTAAATGTAACGCCTCTTATGGGGCCTGCTAGGATTATTGTTGTTTTTATGACCTGTGAGGTCAGGGCCCCGTGGCTATGTTACAGATGATGAAGCTGAGTCTCAGAGAGGTTGGGGACACTCCTGGGGTTACAGAACTATCATGTGTTTTGGAGTGCAGTGTTGCTGTCCCTACACCGATCTGCCAAACTGGGTGCATTGCCTACTTTTTATACAGGCAAAGCCAAAAAGGTTGCCCCAAGGAGTTGGGGCATTTCTGTGGGTACCCAATCCGGCTTCCCTTGAGCCACCATGACTTCTCCAAAGCAAGTATGAACGAGCCAATGCTTGAATCGAGAACTTGTTCACCTCAACTTATGAAGCTGAGTTTTCTACTAATTTTGTTTTTAATCATTGGAGTTTTTTTCTCCCAATAGAAAGACTTTACATGCTTATTTCTGAAAAAAAAAAAAAAAAAGTCAAATACTAAAAAAAAAAAGATTTAAAAAGAAACAGTAATCCCAGCACTTGGAGATAACCCCTTCTGGTTTTCCACATTTGCACACGTATATTTATAAACATAATTGAGCTCACTCTAAGTACACGATGTTGTGCTGTGCTTGTTTCATTTAATGCCCCTTCATGAGCATTTTTCCTGTTGTTTAAAAACTCCCAAAACATGCTGTCATTAAAAATTATAATGCCTCAGGGCGCCTGGCTGGCTCAGTCAGTAGAACATGTGACTTCTGATCTTGGAGTCGTGAGTTTGAGCACCATGTTGGGCGTAGAGGTTACCTAAATAAATAAATAAATACATAGATACATAAATAAACGTAAAAAAAATTAGTGCCTCACGGTACGAGTATATAATAGTGTATGTACTCAATATGCTAAGTTTGGACAACAGGCCCAGTAACTAGCATTGTAGGTGACCATCCCTTAGCCCTTTGGATAATTTCCTATGAGCTGATGCTGGAAATACAACTGCTCCTTCAAATTTAAGATTTTTAAAATGTCCCCCATCCCCTCCTCCCAGATCTCCCTCTTTGATGGGCAACTATAAAAATAAGCTACTTGATTTTTCATGATTTTGAAGCCCATTGGTTTTTTAGTATATTTTTTAAAGATTTTATTTATTTATTTATTTGTGAGACGGAGAGAGAGAGAGCACAAGCAGGGGGAGTGGAAGAGGGAGAGGGAGAAGCAGATTCCCTGCTGAACAAGGAGTCTGATGCGGGACTCCATCCCAGGACCCCAGGATCATGACCTGAGCCGAAGGCAGACGCTTGCCTGACTGAGCCCCCCAGTCCTGGGGTTAATATTATTAATCGACAGTTGTTACAAAGATTGAAATGAGGCTGTGTAAGTGAAAGCCTTGTGCATAGTGCACAGAAAATGGATTTGGTTGCTGTTGGGATTGTTACCATGACTCACCAGGCGGGAGGTCTCAGTGATGCCCTAAATATAACCACCTTGCTCTCGGGAGCCTCTGCTCTGCTCAGACCGGCTGCCTGTCCCTCACCCCCCACCCCAGCACATACCATTTTGGTGGCTCAAAGGGAATCAGCTAAAGTGATACCCGCAGCCTAAGCTGGGGAGCAGGCGGCCATGACTGCTACCAAAGCCTTTGAAATTCATCCTTTTGCTTGTAAAAATCAATTTCTTCAAGAGAAGGGAAAGCTGAGATATTTCATTCTTAGTGGTGATTTTTCTCATCCCCCCACCCCATGCCACACACAGGGCTGTCCTTCAAGGGTGATTTCAGGGACAAGCCCACTTAGTACTTTAAAAAGACCTCTGTGCTCACCAGGATTCTACCTGTTTGAGCCTTATACTCCTGGCTTTCTAGTTCTTCTAGAATCTGAGATGGTCAGACCTGGGATGGTTATCTAGCTTCCTCATTTTATTTATTTATTTTTTTTTAAAAAAGATTTTATTTATTTATTTATTTGCGAGAGAGAGAATGAGAGACAGAGAGCTCGAGAGGGAGGAGGGTCAGAGGGAGAAGCAGGCTCCCCGCCGAGCAGGGAGCCCGATGCGGGACTCGATCCCGGGACTCCAGGATCGTGACCTGAGCCGAAGGCAGTCGCTTAACCAACTGAGCCACCCAGGTGCCCTAGCTTCCTCATTTTAAAGATGGGAAATTGAGGCCCAGAGGCGGCCCAGCGACACACACAGACACACACACACGCACACACATGGGGTCTTGAAAGGTCAAGGCTGACCTTTAACCTCCCTTTTCCCATGTCATGGGCAGCTGGGTGTTCCTTCTGGGAAACGAAGAGAGCTGGAAAGTGCTTCTTCTAAATACTAGACTTTGGTTCCTGTGTCGATGGCAGGAGTCCCTCCCCCATAGCGGGCACTCGTGTAAGCTGTTACAGGTCATTGGAAGAGAGTCAGGCTTGGGGGTCGGGGGGACAGGTAGGACTCAGGGAGGAGGTGGGGAGGACAAGAAGACATTATAGTTTTGCTCTGGGCTGGCCCCAGTGGCCTCAGCTGGAAGTCCACTGTTATAAAACCTTCGCTGGAAGAAACTCCCCCAGCCTAACCCCTTCGTGGTAGCTGGGTGCTGCCCTGGGCTGGGCTCTCATGGTCCGTCTGCTCTGAGAGGCTGACTTGAAGCAGGCAGCCTGGTCACCCTGCCAGCCCTCGTCGGGTGGCCAGGCTTTTGGGCTGCAGGGGGTGGGCTCCCTGCCAAACCCTTGGCCAGACTGACTCCTGTTTGCCTCTCAAGGCAGCCCAGGTCGCTGGGGGCCCCGGCGGTGGCTCAGCAAGGACCTCTGCCTCCCTTCCCGACCCCCTGCTTCCTCTGAACCCCAGGCTTTGCCCCGCTCCCCACCCCTTCTCCTGCTGGCTTGTCTCCTGGGCCCCAGGCAGCCGTGTCCCATGTCCCGTCCTTGCCTGCAGAACTCGTTCTTGCTGTAAGCCTAGGTGAGCCAAGCACTCACTTCTGTAACCAAATATTTATCCCTCATTAGGGCTTTGTTCCCTTGGCTGTGGAAGCTCTGGGAACCTCTAGGTTGGACAGCTCAACTGTTTCTCTCTCTCTCTCTCTCTTTCTTTGGCTTTGTCTATGTCTTTCCTCTTTTGTCTCTCTCTCCACCTCTCTCTTTTGAGGGCATCCTTTTCCTTCGGTCTCATTCTCTGTCTGCCTCACATGATGATAAATAGGATATTAAGCCCACCCGTGAGCTGAGCGTTTACAGTAATTCTCAGCTCCATCTCCCAAGCATCAGCTCTGCTCTTTGGCCGATGGCCACTCCCAAGTTACCTCTCCTGAGACAGAGTGGGCTGCCTGCCACTAATCCTCTCACCCTCCAAGCCACTGCAGACCAGTCTCTGGTGATCAACGTGCTCTCGTTTCCAAAAGGAAAGAGAAAGCACTCGGGTCCTCCCCTTGCTGTGACCTCAGCTTGCTGGATGCTCTGAAGGAGGCAGGGCCGGGACCACAGGGCTCAGAGAGAAGGGCCTCGCAGCATGGCCCCATCCACTGCACCAGGAATTGGATGACTTCTCCTGGAAAGGCCTCTGGGGGGGACTTCTGCCCCAGGGGGATGCCTCTGGATTCCTTCTGCCCTCAGAGAGGAGGCTTGTCAAGAAACCAGCAGGCCCTCAGCCAGTCAGCATGAGTTGAGCAGAGAACATTACAAAGGTTAAAAACCCCATTTTCAAATTCTGTTTGCCATTTCTTCCTGGAACTGAATTTCTAATTTAATTCGGACTTAATTCTGATTCACTTTTGCAGTGAACACCATCTGTTTGCTTGACACTAAACAATGAGGCTCAGCTCGACTTTCTGCTCCTTGGGGGCAGCGTGGCCATGGGGCTGAGGCTGAGGGTTCTGGAGAGAGATGGGTTTTCTCACTGTTCCCCCTCCTCCCCCACTTCCTGTGTTTCTTCTGGAGCTGATACCGGTGCCTACTCTTTAGGACGTTGTGAAGATAGAATGGCATCATCCAGCAACAAAACAGAATTAACGTGACGCCAGGCACATAGAAAGCACTCACGTGTTAGCTACCTTTATTCCTCTTTTTTCCTTCCCTCTGTTCCTCCTCTCATCTTCTCCCTTCCCTTCCTCTTCCCTCCCTTTCACCTGACTCCCCGCACCCTGGTGGCGCTCCTTCTGCAGATGCAGATGCAGACCATGAGGTGTGCCTTCTTCCCCAGGCCTGCCGGCTGTCCTCCCTGGCTTCCGAGAGCCGGCACCAGGCAGAGGGGTGCCTTGTAAACTGAGGGCCCCCCCCCCGCCTCTTTGCCTGTCACCCCTCTCCCCCTGTGCTGGGCCATGAGGGCCCTCAGGAGGAGGCAGCCAGTGAGGCAGGCCAGGACCAGGGTGGCAGGAAGAGGGAAATGTCAGTGCTTGCTTCACATCCTCTGGGACTCCTCTGAATAGCAGTTCCCAAGGGGAACTGTGTGAGAAAACGCATGCCGAGGAGAAAGCACTTTATAAACCTGCCAGTGCTGGGAACATGTTAGCACCGCCCCAGGCTGACTCTGAACCAGGCCCTCCGGGCCCAGAGTTTTAACTTCACGGGAGTAGCACGCTCAGAAGCTTCGTGGCTCACTTTTTTTTCCCCCCTCATTTCTCACATTTTTAAAACCATTCTTCAGAAAGGGGTTTTGGACGGTGGCAGCCTTCCTTCTACCTGACACAGCTGTTTGGGTCTCGGAGCCGCCTGGCCCTCCTCGGAAATATGACTAGGCCCCAAGTTCCTTTTGTTGGTTTTAGAACACAGTTTTTTTTTTCCGCAAAAAGTTCTCATGTTCCCCTTTCTCTGGTGCCACAATTCCCATTCATTTCCTGCCCAGAAATTACGCAGTGGTGACCATGAGGCTGCGTGGCGCCCTTCCCTAAGGTGACCAACCTCAGATTCCCACGTGTCAGCATGAGGCTCCCTGAGGGCTGTGACCTGGCTCCCGGGGACAGGCACCCCCTCAGCTTTTGGGGGGGCACTTGCAGGTCAGAGTCTGAGTTTCCTCATCTCCCCTGGCAGCTGTGGGTCACCGCCCTGCATGCCCACACCCCAACAAGCCTTATTCCCTGCACCTTGGTCTTTCCAAAGGGGCAAATCCAATCTATGTCATCCCAGCCCTCCAGAAGAAGTCCACGTTCTTTAAAGGGGCTAAAGGGCCCCATAGGATCTAGACCTTGCCTCCTCTCCCCTTTCCTTCCCCATTCACCTGGCCAGCTCCTACTTATTCCTCAAGACCCAGCCCAGGCATCCCCATCTCCAGGAAGCCTTCCCTGACTGGACCCCACCCACCCTCCACCCCAGTCTGTTTCTTTATCTGCCTTCCTGCTGGACTGTGAGCAGCGGAAAGCAAGGGAGTCTGTCTTCCTCTTGGTATTTCCACCATGGTGGCACATGACCGCAGTGTCACTGAGCCGAGCCCCACCTTCAGGGACCTCTCCTGTCCTGTGGCCCAGGCTTTTGCAGGAAGCACCTCTTGCAATGGAGGAGAGCCCTGAACTGGCCTCGGGTGTGAAGGCCTGGGCTGAGGGCTCTGAGTGCCGTAGGCCAGTATGTCCCTCCTCAGCCCCGAGGGCCCCGCCACGCCCTCTACTTCCTCTCATTGTGCCTCCCTTCCTGTTTAGCTAGACTGTTAGGCTGGGGACATTTTTCCTCCCTTTGAGGACCTGCCTGAATGGAGCTCCCTCTCCATTGCATCTCCCCTGACATCTCCCAGATGCCCGTCTCTGATCCCCTGGTGGCCTCCAGAATCAACAGACTTGGGTTCAAATCCCAGCTCTCCCCATTTAGCTGTGTGACAAGAGGCAGGGGCCTCACCTCTGTGAACTTGTTTCCTCATCTGTAAAAGAGAACTAATAACACAGCCCTCATGGGACCATGAGGGTGTAATGAGCAAAGGATGTCCGCACTCCTGGGAAGTAGGAGCTGTGGCTATAACATCCTGGCCTGCTGGTGTGGGGGCTCTGAGAACAGCCCAGCTGGATGCTCACTGGATGCCTGCAAGTCCAAACATCCTGTTCTTTTTTGAACTCCTTGCTGGAGAAACAGGGAAAAGCTGTTCTTTTTTTTCCCTTCTACCCGTATCGGGTAACACAAAAAACACAAGTCCGGCTGGGTTGAGCTGCTTGAGTCTGGTGTTTAGGAGCTAATCCGAGCTGCTGAGCAGGGTGGCAGTTCCTTTCCTGGATTAGGACCGATTCTGTGGGAACCGGACCACCCCTGAGGCAGGGGGGCGGCCCTGATGGCTCCCCGGGGCCTGGGCCTGCCGCGGAGCCCCTTGCTCCTGGGGAAGGGGGGCCCTGGGCTCACGTCCTCCCCACCCTTCCTGCCCCCTTCCCTGCAGGTGAACTTCCGCAGCCCCCGGAGTGGCCAGAGGTGCTGGGCTGCGCGGACCCAGGTGGAGAAGCGGCTGGTGGTGCTGGTGGCGCTTCTGGCGGCAGGACTGGTGGCCTGCTTGGCAGCGCTGGGCGTTCAATACCGGACAAGTAGGTGCCTCTGTGTTTTGTCGTGGGCTTGGCTCACTCCTGCCCTCGGCTCTGTCCACCTGGGCCAGAGGGCCTCCCTGCTCAAGCCAGGGCTGGCCTCCAGGGCCAAGGAGAGAGCGAGGTCCGGACGGCTCGGTGCCGAGATGGACTGAAACATGGGAGCTGGACAGTGTGGGTGGTGTAGAGGTTTGGGACATGAGTCCAAACAAACCCTGGCCCAGCAATTTATTGTCTGTGTGACCTCGGGCAAGTCACTTCGTCTCCCAGAGCCTCTGTCTTCTCTCTGTGAATGGGGAAAATGGTGCCCGATTTGGGGCTGGCCCTGAGGATTAGAGATAATGTCTATCACATAGCTGGTGCCTCCTGGGACTTCTTGAATCTTAGCTCTGGGTGCTATTATTGTGAGGAGGTGAGCTGATGAGACTCACAGTCTTGCACCCTCCGCCATCTTTAGTTCCAACAAAATAACAATAATAGCTTCTGTTTACTTAATACTTTCCATGGACCAAATACCACACCTCTTCTTTACAAACATAATCCTGTTTCCTCCTCACAGCAACCCAATGAGGTGTGGTTTTTTGCATCTGAGGAAGCTGAGGCGGTGAGCCTAGGTGACTTGCTCAAGGTTACGTGGCTGGTGCACAAGGGAGGGGGCAGCTGGATTGCAACGCCTTTGTCATTGGGGTGCCCCTGTGTGTTAGAACCTCCAGAGGAGCGGTCCTGCCGTGGCCCAGCTGGCCTCTGTGTGCCTAATCTGTACACGTTGTAGTCACATCTCTGGGTCCAGCCTTGTTTAGCAGTATGACGGGGCCCAGCCAGTCCTGCTGTTGGCGTCTGAGGCTGGCTCTCTGTGTCTGGCTGAGAGTATCCAGCCGAGTACCTCGTGTAGAGTTGATGTTCAGTAAGCACTTGTGGACCTGGAAAGGGCAGAGCCAAGTTAAACAACAAGGATGGGGGGTCTGGCCAATTCCAGGATCTCTCACACCCTTGTGCCCCAACATCTAGCTTTCCGATGGCAGGTGGTCCATCTGGTGGAGCAGCTTCTGGGGCCTTTGCTCAGGGTCCAACCCCACCAACTCGGTCACCTGGTCACTCATCCCATCAGAGAGATTATGACCCTTCCCGTGATCCCAGGCTTCACCGAGGCTTCCCCACTATAAAGTCGCTGGCCTGCATGGGTGGCCATGCTAGACTCGGAGGGGGAAGGAGTTTGAGGGTCTGGAGAGAGGGCAGGACCTCCCCTCAGTCATCCTTACGTCCGCCTGTGTCAGGCACTCCAGCAGCCAGAGTTGCTCTGAGCCTGCCCCGGGAGCTCCCAGAAACCAGAAGGGAGCCCCCAAGGGCTGGGTCCTAGTGCTCGCGCCCACGGGGGGGTGGGGAAGCACAGGGAGCAGCCTTGCTTCAGCCTCTATCATCCCGGCCCCCTGTGGGCTGCAGAAGAGGTTTCCCCAGCCTGGACCAGGATGAAAGGAACTCTCCCCCCGGGTGACTCTGGGCCGAAGATCTCATGAGCCCTGAGCCAATCCATGTGTCTTCATTGGCTGCCTTGGCCCGGGACCACCCCAGTGGCCACCCCAGAAACTGACAGTAACCTCATGACTGTCAGCAGGTGCTGACATTGGCCACGCCTGAGCAGACATCAGGCTAGTCAAAGCACATTCTCCGATGATTCTGGAAGACCCGTCTCAAAGTCTTGTCTGGGCCCCTAAATACATATTTGTCTACTTTCCCACTGCACCCCCTTTCCAGAGACTTGCAGGCGCTTTACAGACAGCAGCAGTAAAACACAGATTCTCCCAGAAAATATTCTTAAGTGACTTACTCAGCGTTGGGGCCCAGCACCATGCAGACGAGCATCTGTGAACTAGATTTTGGCTGTTCCTGCTTCTCGACTGGTCATGCACATCCTCAAAGGAAGAAATATTTTCTCCCTCTGCAAATGGTGCCCAAGTGCTGGACAAAGCTCACTTCATTCACTCACTCATTCAACACACACATACTGGACCGCTGCTAGGTGCCAAGTACATGCTGGGCCAAGGAAATAGAAATGCAAGTAAGGTGCTGGCCCTACCCTCAAGCTCATGTTCCAGTCGGGGAGGGGGACAGGGGGACAGCCACGACACAGCATACTCTGCCCTCAGAGAGCACACGGCCAGGCAGCCAACCGAGGGGCCCAGCGAGGAATGAGGGTCTGGGAAAGTTTCCCCGAGGAGTTGGAGCCTGGGCCGAGTTTTGAAGGTGTTGACCTCCATGTTGATGAGGGGGGCCTGGAAACAAGTAATTGATCAAATATGTGTTAAGTCCCTCCCGGGTCAGGAATAGCTGGTAAAGGATTTACCGAGCACTAAGCGGTTAAACAACCAAGCATTGCTTAAGTACCACCTCGGTGCCTTGCCCTGTACCTAGCAGCTTGGGAGCTTAGTGACCCATCAGGCCTCTCAGGAGGCTGGTTTCTTGTTTTGTTTTTAAATCCCAGTCCCCTTATGATAACCTCAGGAATCAATCAATCCAAATCCCTCCCTGTCTCACGCACACACACGCTGTTTCTGACAGGCCTTGTTCCCTGAAGACAACCCTCTTGCAGTCTGTCTCCGGGCATTCCCAACAGCCAAGGTTTGGTCAAGCCCAACTTCCTGCAGTTTGCGGTATAAAAACAATAGGTATTCTTTTCCCTTCCCAAATATGAAGCTCTCTCATAATAGTGAATAGGTTTTTTAAAGCTACACAGAAATCCTCTTCCTCCCACCCTGAAGATTCTGGTACATTTCCCCAGTTGGGGAGTGGGCCGTGCAGCTCGGCTTGAGATGGCCTTCTATGGAGATGCTTAAATGGCACCGGAGCCCTGCCAGTTCCTTTCTGTTTTCGAGCCTGCCAGCTCAGTAATTTGTGACTGTTGTGCAGTCCGCTCCAAACAAGTAATCCCCTCAAAGCTACCTTGGTTTTTGTGCTGCCGTGAGACTCCTCTAAGCCCTTCGTCAGCCTGCCAGACGTTGTGCCCGTCATCCAACGTGAAAAAGCCCACAGGCCACCCCAGCCCGGGCTGGTGCCGTGTTCCCCTGCCAGAACTGTGCATCCTTTCCTGCTTTCTGAAGGTTGGCCTGGGGACGTCGGGCCCAGCCACGAAGGCGTCCGCCGTCACTGTGACATCAGGCCTGCTGTGCTTCCTCGCTTCTAGATGGGGAAACCGAGGCTCGGGGAGAGGAGGTCACCTGCCCAAGGCCCACAGCCAGAATCAGAAAACTGGGATCTGAACCCAGGTCTAAGAGCCTCCAGCCCCTGCCCTGCCACACACCTCCCTGTGCGGTAGGGACGCTGAACTTGCCAGAAGGGCCACCCCAGCCCCCGATGGGACCGGCAAGGAGAGGGAGAGGGAAAACAGAGGGAACCCGGCCTTGGAGTAGCTGCAGCAGGCCAGAGCTACTTCAGCCTCGTCTCTCCCACTCGGCCGTGTGGCCCGACTCTGTTCATGCACACAGAGCCTCCATCTCCCCCTCTTTAGTCTGGGCATCACACCTGTATCTGATGTCTGCAGTGAGGCCTGAGTGAGATAACAAATGTGAGTCAAGTCCCTGTTGTTGCCTATGTCAGCCAGGGCCCTGGCTGGGCCTGCGTTCCTAGTCACGAGGCTGGATCTCCCACCACCTTGGGCTGGGCCCCTGTCAAGGCTGTGCAATTTGGTTCCTTTGCTGGAGCCCACTGACCAACCCCGAGACAGGAGTCCGGCCCCTCTTCTTGCCTCTGGCCTTCCAAGAGCCTTCATCGCCTCTGCCCCATGTCCTGTGAGAACCGGCTCAGAGGAAGTGGATTCATGGGGGGGCACTTGTAGTATTTGGCAGCCCTCCCCACTGCCCACCTGCACCGACAACCGGAATCCCTCCTCGGGGAGGCACCTGACAGATGGGGCCGCCCAGGGCCCACCTGTTACCGCTGGGATAGCGCCTCTCCAGGCTCATAGGAGACAGAGTGGAGAGAGGATGGGGCTTGTGCCCCATTGGCCATTGAACAAGCTACTTAGCTACTCTGTGCCTCAGTTTCCTTGTATATAAAAATGACTTAAGCAAAATGGTCTGTTGAGTTTGTTTCATTTTTATTTGAGAGTCAGTGAGATAACACTCCTGCCCTGTACTCAGAGGGAATGATCTTTCATAGTTTCTTCTGTTCATTATAGGCTGTCCTTTGCCCTAAGTCCTGGCACCAAATTGTCTGCATCACCCTTTTGTCGTGGACTAAATACAGTCAATTTATGTTTGCAGAATGACAGACATTTCTCCTCCGGTTGTTATTTAACTTTTCTTATAAAACGTCTGTCTCTCCAGCTAAATTATTAGCTCTTGAAGGAAAGGACTATGCCTTTTATATCCCTCACCACACACACACACACACACACAATCACCACTTGGTAAAGAACCTGGAAGATACTCAGTTATTATTTTGTTGAATGAATGAATGCATGAACAAGTGAATCAATTTGTTGAGCATCAGGGAATAATAAAAAAAACCCAGTGAATATTTGTGGAAGGAAGGACTGATTAAGAGAAACACCTTGGTTCTGGGTACTTTTCAAGCCACAGAAAGGACTTGAGGCAGCTAAACAGAAGTCTTACTTTACAAGCCAGGAAATTGTAAATCTACTGAAATCATTTCTCGGTAGAAGTCTAGCGACCATCCAGCTCCAGATCTGTTTGGTCAGGGCTGGGGCAGGGGCATGGCACCCCAGGCCACTCATGCTATATTCCCACAGCCTTCTCCCTGCCCTTCACTGGCCTCTTGTCCTTGACCCCTGCCAGGAACCCCCACGGTGTGCCTAAGTGAGGCCTGCGTCTCAGTGACCAGCTCCATCTTGAGTTCCATGGACCCCACGGTGGACCCCTGCCAGGACTTCTTCACCTACGCCTGTGGTGGCTGGATCAAAGCCAACCCCGTGCCTGATGGCCACTCACGCTGGGGGACCTTCAGCAACCTCTGGGAACACAACCAAGCCATCATCAAGCACCTCCTTGGTAAGCACCCCGCAGGGAGCCCCGTGAACGAGCCGCAGAGGAGAGCAGCCAGCTGGACCCACCTGCTCAGGTCTGGTGAAAGGAATCGCTTGACAGAAAGGGAAAACCAGAGGCTTTGGAGTAGGTGAACTCGTCAGTCATTGTAAGTTACTTGTCAGACAAGTAAGTTACTTGTCTCTGAGCCTCAGTCTCTACAAAAATGGGACTAATACACAGGGAAGCAAGGCATAGCCTAGGTGGTGCAGTCAGTGGTGGTGTGATTGCGTCGTGTGGTGACAGGCGCTCGTGGCACTTGCAGTGAGCAGGGCACAGCGTCTGGGCTTGTGGAAGCACCGTGTGGTACCCCTGAAACTAATATAATGTGCTGTGTCAACTATACGTCAATTTAAAACAAATTTTTTTTCACTGGGACTACGACTACCCAAGCTTGAGAGTTTTGAGAACCGTGAAGCACACGTGTAAAGGGTTCGCACGGTTTGTGTGGCACAGGGAGGTACTAAGCCCTGGTCACTGTGGTCCTTGCTGCTGCGACTTCAAGCTGTGGCCTGGTTTTGCCCGGCATGGACGGTGAGCTCTGAAAGTTGTGAGCCAAGGGAGTCAACGCTGAGCACACTTGATCGGATTTTAGGGTTGTGAGCAGATGAAAGTTATAACAAGTTTATGGGAGGGTTGTCCACTGCAGGCAGGAACATCCCATGGCCTCGTGCTGATTGGACTTGCACGATAAACCATCTAAGTTAAAGTTCTTCTCTTTGCACCTTGTTAGGCCTTCAGCACCTCTAGTTGACCTTGGCGTTGGTGGTTTTATCCTTAGATTAGAGCCCCATGTCTGTCTTGTTTGCAGGGTTATCCCCGGTTATTGTTTCTTGAATTAACACCTGCCCGTTGGGGTCGTCCACCGCGTGAATTCACAATACCCACCACAACAAATAGAGGTCCTGACTTGAGCCCCTTGGCAGTCAGGACCTTCTCCATCCCTCTCCTGCTGCCCCGGCCCCATCCTGGGACCCTAAATGCTGGGAGAGGCTAGATCATGAAAAGCCATCAGTGACAGAACTTAGATTCAACAAATCCTTACTAAGTTTTTTAAAAACCTGCAAGATACTCAAAAGTACGTAAAATATCTGAAGATACCCCAAAGGGGACAAATCTTCTCAAAGGGACAGAAACCAGAAACCTTCCTACGAGACAGGAAGAGCTACCAATTTGACAATTGCAATTTCAGGCAACTGTGTCTTTTAGAGGACAGTGGAAATGAGCAAACCAGGTTAGGCGACCTCTCCTTTCTTTCCGACCCCAGCCCCGGGTCCAGGAGGGGGAGGGGCACGGCTGCTGGGTAAGACCCGTCCACCATTCTCTCTATTCCCTGCAGCCTAGCCTGGGGCTAGTCTCCTTGAGGATCAGAGCTCAAGGGAGGGCTGTCCAGAACAGCAAGGGCACTGCCTGCTTTATGTTATCTAGGCACCTTTGAAAGGGGACAGAGCCTTTCATTTCAGAACTAGAAGCTTAACAGGCAAATATGTCTGGGGTAGCCAGACTGGAACTCAGGGATGTCCCTTCTCCAGCACCTGAAGACAGCCTTGGCAGGGACCAACAACCAAAGCGGAGGACAGTCCAAGTAGGATGACAAGGGATACCTATGTGGCTCAGTGGGTTAAGCGTCTGCCTTCGGCTCGGGTCACGATCCCAGGGTCCTGGGATCGAGCCCCGCATCGGGCTCCCTGCTCGGCGGGAAGCCTGCTTCTCCCTCTCCTACTCCCCCTGCTTGTGTTCTCTCTCTCTGTCAAATAAATAAATAAAATCTTTAAAAAATAAATTAATTAAATTAAGTTTAAAAAAAAGGAATAATGACAAGTAGGATGACAAGATGGGGCAGAGCCTCTCCTTCGGCCACCAGGGACCTGGGTTCACACCCTACCTCCGCCACTTACTGTGTGATCTCAGGTCAACGACATGACCCCTCAGGACTCCTCTCGTCAGTGCGTTGGGTACCGGGCCTCCCCCAGGTTATGAGAATAAAATGGGAAAAATGTATTTAAGGTGCGTTGCCTGGGCCTGGCGTATCATGCCGGCCGCTGTGCATTCGAGTGTTATGGCTGTTGCTCACCTTTGACCTTCGTGCAGCACTTTACAGTTTACAGAGCTTTTTGTGGATGTCATCCTGTTTGATCCTGTAGGGCAGGAGCGAGGAAGGTATCGTTTGTCCCATTTGAGAGATGAGGACACTGGGGTCCAGAGCCGTTCTGGAGACAGGCTAAGCAGGTGGCACAGCTGGGACTTGTCTGACTCTGTCCGGGCCGTGTGTCCTTTCCCCATCTCACACCACCTCCTCGAGATAGACGGGCACGCGTGGCCCCCCTCCCACCCTGCCGGCAGCGTGGCGCCTGGGGATCTGAAGGGAGGAGGGGAAGAGCCTGATGTTTGTTGAGTGGCTGCTACTTGCTACTTTCTATCCACTGCCTCCTTGATCCTCACAACCTCCCTGGGACTCAGGAACTATTGTTCGCATGTTATAGCTAAGGAAACAGGCTCAGAGAAGTTAAGGGACTCTGCTGAGGAGACACTACCAGTCCTGAATGGAGGGGGGCTCCAGCCCTGGGGAGCAGTTAGCACCGAGAGGGGGTGGAGAAGACAGGCAGATGGGCCCTCTAACTTTCCAGTTAGGCCCAGGACTGGCCCTTGTGTGTGGTACCCGCGGATCCTGCTCCAACGAGGACCTGGGGTCTTTGCCAGGACTGAGTCCTTCCCCCTGACCTGCCCCTCAGCTGGCCAGCTGGCCAGCAGGCAGGGCCCAGGAGGAGTGGGCTCCAGTCCTGGCCTCTGGCCTTACATCCATCCCGTCCCTGAGGGTCAAGGTGTAGGTGGGAGCTGTGCTGAGCTGGGCGCGGGACAGCCAGAACCATGCACTGGAGCCCCTGCCCCTGGGACCGGGGTCTGGTGGGAGCAGGAGGCCAGACTGCAGGGTTTTGAAGTCAGGCAGCCCTGGCACGCTAGCTTCTCACTCGTGTGGCCTTGGACAAGTAACCTGGCTCCTCTCCAGCTTAGTTCCATTATCTATAAAATGGGGATAATAGTGCCATCAAACGCAAGGTTGCCGTGAGTACCCGCTTGTATGTGCGAGGCCCGTGTGCTTAGCACAGAGCCTGGCACCTAGTAGGGGCTCGGCAAAGCACAGCCACCCTGCTCGGTGTACCGCGTGAGCTCCAGCCCAGCCCTCTCCCTGACAAGCTGTGTGACCGCAGACAGACCACCCAGGCTCCTCAGCTCTTCGTCTCTAAGGTGGGAACTAACTCAGAGCATTGAGTGGGGATGTTCTAAGGATTAGTGAGGTGGTCGAAGAAAGCCTAGTTATTGATTATTTCTCATAGAGGCACTGATGTGGACCTAGTTATCAGGGAAGGAGGTACAGCATATCCATGACCATGCTAGGCTGTTTACTTGTATTATTTTATTGGAGCCGTGGATGTATATCCCCATTGTACAGATAAGACTCACAGGAAGGAAGTGATGAGACTTAGCTGAGATTTAGCCCCAGAGCTATGGGACCTCAAACTTACACTCTTTTTCTGCCGACTTCCCTGAGTCAGCTTCACCATGCAGAGGCCACAGAGCGGCCCAGAAGCATGATTCACCAACCTCCTTTCCCCGGGAGCTGCTTGATTAAGCTCTCCAGTTGAGATGGGATCTGACCAGGGCCTGATGAACATAGTAGGTGAGGTCAGCCCCAGGTCATACTGACCAGGAGCTTCCCCAGAAGGCGTATCCTGGAGTCCCCTCCCTGCCAGACTCACCCTGGGAACTAGTCTGGAAATGGCCCCTCACCTGTGGGCCTTGATACCTGGGACTTTGGCACCTGGAAACCCCTGAAGGGGCAGGAGGCAGGTGAGTGGGTGACAAAAAATGCAGGAACACGGGCCAGTGCATTCCTGGGCTCAAGGCCAGGCTTGTTTCAGCTTCCCCAAAACATAGGAGTCAGCCAGCAGGCCTCGCGGGAGAGGGGGGAGGGCTGGAGCTGGTGGGGGTTGCAGCGTGCCGGGGGCTCCCCAGGCTGTCCAGGCTGGCCTGGGGTGGGCTTCTCTGGCAGGAGAAGGAATGTTCAGAGTGCTGGTGAGGACTGTGTGACCAGGCCAGGTAGAACAGCTATTACCACCAGCCGGCTGCAGGGCCTCAGACGAGCCACTCCTTTCTCTGAAAGGTGAGTTCACAGGGGACCCCTCAGGGGAAATCCAGACGGATCTGTCGCTGGCGGATTGAACTCTGCCAAGTGCCACCGTGGCCCATCCTTGCAGCCCAGTGGCTGGGAGACGCGACCTCAGCTGCACGAGCAGAGCTGCCTCACCCAGGTTGCTGGCTTGGGCCTCGGGGGCCTTGGGGAGACAAGAGTGTGGCCTCACTTCATCAGGGCAAGGATGCAGCTGCACCTCTCACCCCTGGGCTGGGCCTCCCCTCAGGCTTTCCAGCTCGTGCTCTTAACACGGACTAATCTGCCATCTAGACTACCTGCCTCACCCCCTTCCTTTCCTGCAGGACTCTTCTCAAACCTGCTTCCTCTGTGATGCCCTCTGGGGCCACCAAAGGGCTTCTCTGGGCTCGAGCTACAGTTGCATTTTATGTGTCCGTCCTGTGTACTATGTTTTCTTTCCTTTTTAAAAAAAAAAAAAAAAAAGATTATTTATTTGAGAGAGAGAGCACAAGCAGGGGGAGTGGCAGACGGAGGGAGAAGGAGAAACAGGCTCCCCGCTGAGCAGGGAGGGAGCCTGACGTGGGGCTCGATCCCAGGACCCCGGGATCATGACCTGAGCCGAAGGCAGATGTTTAACCGACTGAGCCACCCAGGCGCCCCTTTACTATGTTTTCTAGTACAAGATTAATGCATGCAAAATTAATGCCTGGTTTTTATAACAATTTGAGCATCATGGATTCTACAAGGAATTTGTGGTCTCCCTTCCTTGTACCCCAGCGCCAGTCTGCTGGAGAAATGGAGACAGAATCATTCCATCAGCATTAAATTTGTCCATGTCAGTGACTTGGCAATTAATCATGTAGCCCTGTGCCATCTCTTGTACTTTTATTCTGATTTGTTTTTCTAGTAGTCACTGTCTAGCTTCGTTACTTCTCCCCGTGCACATTGGAAACCCTCTGGACAAGATCCGTGTCCGCCATGCTTTCTGTTCGGTACCATGTCTGCAGCAGTGTGCCCATCTTTCCCGTTCCGGGGAAGGCAGGGGGTGTCCAGGGGCTTCTCCGGGGTGGCTGGTCTGCTTTAGTGCTACCTCCAGTTTTCCGAGCCAGCCTGCAGGAAAGGAAAGGAGCACAGAGAGCGCTCAGGCCCCTGTCCTGGCCTCAGCCACTTACTTGTGTGACCTTGGACACATTACTCAACCTCTTGCCTATAAATTGGGCGTGATGCTAATAGCACTCGATGGTGGAAACTCAGAACAAGATGCACACACACAGCCACACCCACACACAGAGAAAGCAGTTCCTTCTCTCAGGGAGGCCTGAGAATGCTTGAGTTCAAATTCCAGCATGTGACGTGTTAGCTTTGCCTCCCTAGGCAAGTTCGTTCCTCTCCCTGGGCCTCGTTTTCTTTCCCTGTGAAATGGGGTGATAGTCTGACCTCGGGGTGCTGGTGGGGTGCTGAGAAGAGCTCAGCCAGGGCTGGGCCTGCAGTAGGCATCATAATGGTAACGGTCTTAACATTATTTTCGTTCCTCTGCGAAAGAAGGTGCCTCGTTTATCAGCTCCCCCACTTCCCTTCACAGGATGGGGCTCCTGAGGCCTGTGACTGCCTGCATGGAGTCTGTGGTTTTATCTAGAACAAGGGCTGGTCTTGCCCTGATGTGGAGTCCCACATGCTTCTGGCCAGGTGGTGCTGCCACAGCCCAGGGACTGCAGAATTCACAGGAAGCCCCATACCCACAGCCCGCCCAGCTGCTGGGGATTTTGTTTCCTCCCAGAGAGTGGTGTGGAAGAGGTTGTTCCAGCGAAAACTCCCAGAGGAAGAAGTGGGCCGATTAGATGGTAGGCTGTGTCTTTCCTCTTTGGGACTTTGGGGAAGTGACTGAGGAAGTTTCTGGAACTCAGGGGCCCTGCAAGGAAGTACCCCAGGCAGTTGGGAGCCCTGTTGTCTGGCCCTGGGCTGCCAAATTATTTTCATACCCTGGGGACCCTGGAAGTGCCACCATATTCAAAACGTGGCCCCCGCCTCAGTCAGTCCTGGGAGCTGCGCTGTTGATGGCGCCTAGCCTGCTCCCATGGAACCTTCTTCTGGGATGTAAATGCAAGCGGGGAGGTCTCCAAGGAGACCAAGGTTTTCCTCACGAGAAAACTGTATGTGGCTGATTTCACTTTGAATCAAAGCCTCCTCCTCAGTCTGATGTGATGGGTATCTTTCTCTGTGGAGCTCCCAGAACATTCCGTCATTCATTCCTTCGTTCCACAATTATGTATGGTACACTGGCTATGTGCCAGACATCATTAGGAGCTGGGGTGGCGTGAGCAATAAGACAACCTTTTCTTGTGGAGCTTACATTCCAGCAGGGGAGACAGACAGTAAACAAATAAATGAGTAAATAAGTAAGACGGTTGCGAAGAGTTAGGACTTTGAAACGAATCAAGTAGGATGCAGGGCTGGGAAGGGAGGAGGCCACGGCGGCCACGGCAGTCCGGGAGGGATGGGCTTTCAGAGCAGGAACACTGGAGCAGAAACTTGAATTAGTTGTGAGAGAATAGAGCACGTGGATGTGGGAGGAGGTTTACGCCCAGCAGGAGGACGGTGAACTCAGTGGCAGGAGCACGGGAGCAAGGGGGAGAGGGGCAGGACGCAGATGGGAGCTGGAGGCCCAGGTCGAGGGCGGTGTTTCTCAACCCTTTTTCATTATTGCCCCCTCCCTAAAATTCTTTTCTGTTTTATATTATTTTTTTAATTCAGTTTATTTAAAGAAATAAAAACAGCTCACCATTTTTCTCATCCCCTACCCACCAACTCTGGCAATCACTAATCTTTTTTTACTATAGCCTTGTGAGCTTGGTTTTTGTTATATATATATTTTTAAATTCCACATATAAGAGAGATTATACATTATATTAGATTAGGATTTAATAAAAATTGTGAAAGCTTAAAAAAAAAGAGATTATACAGTATTTGTCTTTCTCTAACTTCCTTCACTTAGCATAATATCTTCGAGGTTCATTCATGTTGTTACAAATGGCAAGATTTCTTTCCTTTTTAGGGACAAATAATATTCCTCTGTGTGTGTGTGTGTGTGTGTTTTGCGTATACACCACATTTTCTTTATCCATTCCTCCATCAGTGGGCACTTAGGTTGGTTCAATAGCTTGGCTGTTGTAAATACTGCTGCAGTGAATATGGGGGTCCATATATGTTTTTGAGTTCGTGTTTTTATTTTCTTTGGGTAAATACCCAGAAGTGGAATTACAGGATCATAGGGTAGTTCTATTTTTCATTTTTTGAGGCACCTCCATACTGCTTTCCATAGTGGCTGTGCAATTTACATTCCCGCCAACATTACACAAGGGTTTCTTTTTCTCTATATCCTCGCCAACATTTGTTCCTTGTCTTTTTGACACAAGCCATTCTAACAGGTGTGAGGTGATATTTCACTGTGGTTTTGGTTTGCATTTCTTGATGACTAATGATACAGAGCATCTTTTCATGTACCTGTTGACCGTCTATATGTCTTCCTTGGAAAAATGTCTGTTCAGATCGTCTGCCCATCTTTTAATTAGATTTTTTTCTTTGCTGTTGAGTTGTATGAGTTCTTTATATATTTTGGAAACTAGCCCCTTATCAGACATATGATTTGTAAATATTTTCTCCCACTCGGTAGGTTGTCTTTTCATCTTGTTGATGGTTTCCTTTGTTGTGCATAAGTTTTTTAGCTTGATGTAGTCCCACTTGTTTATTTTTGCTTCTGTTGCTTTTGCTTTTGGTGTCAAATTCAAAAAGTCATTAGCAAGACCGATGTCAGGGAGCTCACCACCTGTTTTCTTCTAGGAGTTTTATGGCTTGAGGTGTGATGTTCAAGTCTTTAATCCAGTTTGAGTTCATTTTTGTGTACGGCATGAGATAGTGGTCCAGTTTCATTTTGAGTGTGGCTGTCCAGTTTTCCCAACACTGCTTACAGAAGAGACTGTGCTTTCCCTGGCATATATTCTTGCTCCTGAGTCATAAATTAATTAGCAATATATGCATGAGTTTATTTCTTTCTATCCTAGTCCATTGATCTCTGAATGTGTTTTTCTTTTTTTTGTTAAGATTTTTTTTTTTAAGATTTTATTTATTTATTTGACAGAGAGAGATAGCGAGAGCAGGACCACAAGCAGGGAGAGTGGGAGAGGGAGAAGCAGGCTTCCTGCGGAGCAGGGAGGCCAATGTGGGACTCGTTCCCAGGACCCTGGGATCATGACCTGAGCCAAAGGCAGACGCTTAACGACTGAGCCACCCAGGCGCCCTCTGTGTCTGTTTTTATGATAATACCACAACGTCTTAATTACTATAGCTTTGCAATATAGCTTGAAGTCAGGGAGTGTGATGCCTCCAGCTTTGTTGTTCTTTCTTAAGATTGCTATGCCTAGGGGCACCTGGGTGGCTCAGTTGGTAAGGTCGTGATTGCAGGGTGCTGGGATCAATACCCCACCCCCCACGTCGAGCCCCACATTGAGCTCCATGTTCAGCAGAGTCTGCTTGTCCCTCTGCCCCTCCCTCAGCTCATGCTCTTTCTCTCTCTCAATAAATAAATAAAATCTCTCTAAAAAAAAAAAGATTGCCATGCCTATTCAGGGTCTTTTATGGTTCCACACAAATTTTAGTATTATTTGTTTTATTTTTTTTTAAGATTTTATTTATTTGAGAGAGAGAGCACAAGCAGGGGGAGGGACAGAGGCAGAGGGAGAAGCAGGCTCCCCGCTGAGCAGAGAGCCTGACAATGATGTGGGGCTTCACCCCAGGACACTGAGATCATGACCTGAGCTGAAGGCAGATGCTTAACTGACTGAGCCACCCAGGCGCCCCTGTTGTTCTCTTTCTGTAAAAAATGCCATCAGAATTTGATAAGGATTGCAGTGAATCTGTACCTTGCTTCAGGTAGTATGGACATTTTAACAGTATTGCCTCTTCCAATCTTTGAGCACAGAATATCTTTCCATTTATGTGTCTTCTCCAGTTTCTTTCACTAATATCTTGTAGTTTTCAATATACAGGTCTTTCACCTACTTGGTTAAATTTATTCCTAGGTATTTTATTCTTTCTGATGTAATTGTAAATGGGATTGTTTTCTTCATTTCTCTTTTTGATAGTTCATTATTAGTGTATAGAAATACAACAGATTTTTGTGTATTGATTTTGTATCTTGCAACTTTAATGGATTTGTTTATTAGTTCTGACAGGTTTTTGGTGGAGTTTTTAGGGTTTTCTGTATATAATATCATGTTCTCTGCAAATAGTCACAGTTTTACTTCTTTTCTAATTTGGATGCCTTTTATTTTTTTTTCTTAACTAATTGCTCTATGACTCTCAGTGCTATGTTGAATAAAAGTGGCAAGAGTGGGCATCCTACTTTTTTTCTGATCTTAGAGGAAAAGCTTTCACCATTGAGTATGATGTTAGCTGTGGGCTTCTCATATATGGCCTTTACTATGTTAAGATACATTCCCTTTATACCCACTTTGTTGAGAGTTTTTATCATCAATGGATGTTGAATTTTGTCAGATGCCTTTTCTGCATCTATTGAGCTGATCATATGATTTTTATCCTTCATTTTGTTAATGTGGTACATTACATTGACTGACTTGTGAACACTGAACCATCCTTGCATCCCTGGAATAAATCCCACTCGATCATGGTGTATGATCCTTTTAATGGTTTATTGAATTCTGTGTGCTAATATTTTGTTGAGGATTTTTGCATCTGTGTTCATCAGAGATATTGGCCTATAATTTTCTTTTCTTGTGGCGTCTTTGGTTTTGGTATCAGGGTAATGCTGGCCTTGTAAAATAAGTTTGGAAGAATTCCCTCCTCTTCTGTCTTTTGGAAGAGTTTGAAAAAGATTGGTATTAACTCTTTGTTGAATGTTTGATAGAACTCTCGGTGAAGCTGTCTGGTCCTAGACTTTTTTTTTTTTTTTTAAAGATTTTATTTATTTATTTGACAGAGAGAGACACAGTGAGAGAGGGAACACAAGCAGGGGGAGTGGGAGAGGGAGAAGCAGGCTTCCCGCAGAGGAGAGAGCCCGATATGGGACTCGATCCCAGGACCCTGGGACCATGACCTGAGCCGAAGGCAGTTGCTTAAGAACTGAGCCACCCAGGCGCCCTGGTCCTAGACTTTTATTTGTTGAGAGGTTTTTGATGACCAATTCAATCTCCTTACTAGCAATTGGTGTGTTCAGATTTTCTATTTCATCATGATTTAGTCTTGGTAGGCTGTATATTTCTGGGAATTTATCCATTTTTTCTGTGTTGTCCAAGAAGAATACAAAAGATAATGCTATATATCTGTTAATGTACTGTATGTACACACGAAAGGGAAGGTGTTTCTGCTCCCTAAGAGCTAATTCTCTCCCCCTTTGGGGACAATATTATCCCTGTTGAGAATGCATGATATAGGGCCTTATGGGTAATTTTAAGGAGTTTGTATATTCCAGAGCATATTAGTGTTTTTTTTTAGATTTATTTATTTATGTTAGTGGGGGAGGAGCAGAGGGAGAGGGGGAGAGAGTCCCTAGCAGACTCTGCACTGAGCATGGAGCCTGATATGGGGCTTGATCCCACAACCCTGAGAACATGACCTGAGCCGAAACCAAGTCAGACGCCCAACCAACTGCGCCACCCAGATGCCCCTCCAGAGGGTATTTGAACTCAAAGTAGTTCAAGACACTAGCTCTATAAACTCCACACCCAGGGTTCCCCCAGTGCCTGCCAGGCCATAGGTGTCCTATGGGAGAAGACTAAGGAGAGGAGGTAGGAGGATATGCTGGGGATTGTCCCAGCGGGCTCCATGAACCAGAGAGAAGCAAGGGGAGCATGGAGGAGCTTGACCTCCCAGAGCTCCTGCCCCAGCCAGTGTCCGTGTGAGAATACAGGGGGTGTGAACGTCAGTTCCTGATGAGGCCTACACTCCTGTCCCTTCCTGCCCCACCTGCCTCATTTCCTCCCCGTGCCAGTCTCTGTCAGGCACTGACCTCGTCACCCTCTCAATGCCCAGAAATGGCCTCCTTCCTCGTCAGAAGTGACACTGGACTCTGTTCTTCGAGCAAACGCTACTGAGGGCTACCCTGTGCCCTCCGGGTACAGCCAAAGAAACAGGGACGACTGGGACGCGAACTAGTGGGTGAAGCGGCCCAAGTACAGCCCCCCACGTCCACTCCACGTGGAGCTCAGCTTTCAGCCCAGAGTTCAGGCAAGGGTTCCCTGGGCTTCCCCTGCCATTCTTTCTCAGGCCCTCCTGGACTTTGTCCTCAGAGCTCTCGCCCTCCCTGCAATCAGATGCTTTGTGATCATCTTATTGCTGTCTGTCTCGCCCACCAGGCCTCATGTGGACAGCCATCCATGTGGCCTGCTGCATTCTCCCTCCAGCCCAGCAGCCACCAAACCATGGGAATTCAATAAACCTTTGTGGGAGAACAAGTGGACGTGAGATCCAGGGTGTGGAGCTCAGAGGAAGTTTGAACTGATCAGGAGCAGCTTCTCAGCTAAGGAGAGAGGGGGCGGGTGCTTGAAGGACACATTCAAGTGATAATGCAGGGATTCTCTTGGGGCAAGATGGATGCCTGGAACTCCTTCTAATGAGCACGGGCAGGCCTTTCCCGGAGCCTTTTTTGGGCCTCTTATCTCAGCGGCCTTGGGCAATGGGGGAGGGAGATGCCAGACCATGGGCCAGAGCACACAGAGCACACTCCCCCGACTCTGGCCCTGGCATTTCAGGGTCATGGCCAGAGCCGCATGTGGAGGGTGAGATGCTGCTTCCGGGCTCGAGCAAGCAACGATGATTCTTGTGCTTTCCCTTCTAAGAGCCTAGCTGCTGGGAGCCATTGTCAGAGAAATGAGGCTCCTGGGCGGGGGTTGGAAACTCCCCCTTTGCTTTCCCTGCATCTCTGCTTCCTGAGTCTGAGGAGCAGGGAGAAGTCCAGCTCTCCCCATTTCTGCCCTCCCCTCCGGGAGGCCCCCTCTCATGCTCTGGAGGGGCATGGGGGACACACAGGTGTTTCCAGGCCTCAGCAGCATGGCAGCCTGTGGTTCCCAGGACTGTGTGTGCCCTCCAGAGCCCCTTGTCACTCAGGCCCCTCGACCTCTGTCTCCCTCGGGATTCTCCTTCCTGTCTCTGCATCTCCCTTCAGACTAACCCAGGCTGGTCCCAGGCCCTCTTTAGGGCTGTCAACCTGACTTCAGCAAGATGGGGGTAGATGCTCTCTGCCCAGAGAAAACCATGATGCTGGTTATGGTAAGAATTGGGGGGGAGGGCAGGTGGCTCTTGGGACAAGGGCTGGGAGAGCCGAAGTGACCTCATGTCCTTTGCACCACGAGTCACACCGAACGGGTATTTTTTCTCCAGACAGCATGCCCTTCTATGCTTCTTATGTCTCCCTAAACTCTCCAACTCCCTCCAAACCTGGGGCCCTTTCCCTGCATTTCTACCTGGTGAATAACTTCATACCTTTAAAAGAACTGCCTTGGGGTGCCCTAGGTCTAGCTCAGTCCATGGAGCACGTTAACACCTGATCTGGGTATTGTGAGTTTGAGCCCCACATTGGGCGTAGAGACTACTAAAAATAAATTTTAAAATTAAAAAATAAATGAAAGAACTGGCTCAGAACTAGAGCCCCCCTGACCCCACACTGTGCCACCGAAGGGTGTGACTTTTCTCTGGGTTCCACAGCCATTTGCATTAACTAAAGCATTTTCGTGTCTCCGGGTCATTTCTTTGCTTGAATGTGTTCACCATTAGACTATGAGCTCCCTGGAGGCAGAGAACGAGCAGGTCTTTTTCATGTCTATAAAACTCCTAACCCAGCCCAGTGCCTGGCACTTGGTACGTGCTCCATGCTGGGGCCCTCGTGAAAGAGCATCCCAGGAGAGGCTCCAGGGGAAAGATGGCCTCTGGGAAAGGCCTTGAAGGCTGTAGGGTTTCAACAGTGTCCCATACAGGAAGGGCCAGGATGAGCTTTTCCTTTATGTGTTTGCTTGTTTGGTGTCTGTGTCCTCACGCTAGAAAGGAAGCTCCGTGGGGACAGGGACGTTGTCTTTTGTGTCCCCGAAGCTTGTGCAGTACCTAGCACAGAGTAAGCATCTGGTATCTATTTAGTGGATGAGTGGATAAGGTTCTGCCAGAAAAGTCTTTGTGGAGAAGGTGGGGTTTGGCGGGGGGGGGGGGTGGGGGTCTTCGAAGGAAGCAAAGGAAGGAATTTCTGGGTCCAGGAGAAGTGAATTTGAAATGAGGAAAAGTGGCTGGAGCAGGGAGGAAGGAGGTCGCCGGGGAGGGAGCAAGTGGACAGAATTGAGGGGGTCAGGGACCCAGGCATGATCCGGAGCAGAGCTCTGAGACAAAGGCTCAGGCACAGGAGCCCCGGCACACAGTAGGCCCTCCATGGCCTGAACAGGCATGTAGTAGGTCCTTCGTGACCTGAACAGCAGGAAGTGGTCACCTTCATGGGCACAGGCAGGAGTATAGGAGTATAGGAGTGTGGCCCTCAGCGGGCGGCACCTGGACCAGACCACCAAGGACAGGGAGAAGGGGATGACCGAAGTCTCCCAGGTGTCCTGGTGTAAGGATGGGGATGCTGGCTGCTGAGTTAGGAAGAGAAATGGCAACAGCACTCTGAATCAACTGTAAGTCTGATGAACAAGGCCGGCCCCCTAGAGGAAGAAGGGCAAAGTAAACTAGCGCATGAGGCCTTGGAAGCTTCCATTCAGCTCCAATCTATCGCAAGAGAGGTCGTCTGGGATCTGAGAACAAAGACAGGCCTCCGTCCCGCACACCAGGCAAGGGTGTCTGGGCCACGCACTGGCCAGCCGGGGAAGCAGGGCCGTCCAGCTGGGTGGCCCGTGCTGCCAACCAACGGACACATCATCAAACCTGACTGGCAGACAGGGACAAACATGGTATGCTCTTCCTATTTGCACTCAGCAAAAATTAGGAAGCACCTCAGTCTGCCAGGCTCTGTCCAGGCAGTCACACCTGCTGTGGCTAAGGCCTTGCCGCTATCCCGATAGGCAGAAATCCTTGGGTTTTTTTACAGCTGAGCACACCGAGGCTCCCAGAAGGACTCCCCCAGGGCCACGCACTGAGCAAATGGGGGCAGGTCGCAAACTGCTATCTCCTGTCATTCCAGAAAACTCCACGGCCAGCGTGAGCGAGGCAGAAAGGAAGGCCCAAGTATACTACCGTGCATGTATGAACGAAACCAGGATCGAGGAGCTCAAGGCCAAGCCCCTGATGGAGCTGATTGAGAAGGTGAGTTCCTGGAGCCGGCTTTCCTGGCTCTCTCCTGGCCTGTGCCCACCGGCCTGCCCCCTTCTCAGGAACCGCTGGGGCCGGGCTACCTCACACCCCCAGCTGCCTCACCCAGCTGCACTGTAGAACCTGTCCAGGCTGAGTGTGTCTGAGTGCGTGTGTGTGTGCGTGCATGTGCATGTGCTCATGTGCACACACACGTCTCTGCAGGTGGGAATCTCTATTTGTGGGCGGTATGTGTCAGCATCGTTGTGGATGTCTGTCACGTGTGTGTGGGTCTCTGCATCTGTGTGTGGGATAGAGGCCATATTTACAGAGAAAATGTTTCTCTACCTTGCTGCTTCCTTTTCCCTCGAGGGCGTGTCTGTGTGTAAGGAGGGGTATGTTCCAGGAGGACCAACAGAGAATCTTGGATCGGAAGCAGAAACTCCCCCTGTGAGGAGGACCCCACTTACCCCCAGGCCTCCCCATCCTCCCGCAGGGGAGGAGTCGTTCTTGCCGAGCATCTCCCAGTCGGCCTTGGATGGACTCTTGGAGTGGGGGGCGCCCACAGCTGGCCACGCTGCCGGTCATCCACAGAGGGTGGCCGTGGATGTTTTCTGCCTGTCCCATGCTCCCTCAACGCCCCGCCTTGTAGCTTGGCTCTGGGAAGGCATCGCAGCAGGGTCGGGAGCTGTGGGCACTGGGGATTGGACAGTCGTCCCCTCTGGCACAGGCGCCACCTGCCAGTGTGGGCCAAGCCAAGGAGACTGAGGAGATCAGAGAAATCCCAGCTCTGGGGCGCTGGCTGGCTCAGTCAGTAGAGCCAGCGACTCTCGATCTCGGGGTTATGAGTTTGAGCCCCACGTAAGGTGTGGAGCCTACTTGAAAAATAAATCCCAGCTCTGAGAGAAACTAGCGACCACTGTTTATCAACCTTTTATTTTTTTAATTTTTTTAAAAAAGATTTTATTTATTTGACAGAGTGAGCATAAGCAGGGGGAGCGGCAGGCAGAGGGAGAGGGCGAAGCAGGCTCCCCATTGAGCAAGGAGCCCGATTCAGGACTCAGTCCCAGGACCCTGGGATCATGACCTGAGCCGAAGGCAGACGCTTCACCGACTGAGCCACCCAGGCGCCCTTTTATCAACGTTTTTAAAAAAATATGGTGCTCCCATAAGCACAGTTGATTTATGCTTTAATAGAAATCATATCACGTGATTCAGCATGCGACCGGTGAACAGGGTGCGGGAAAAGTCTCCTTCCCATCCCATCCCCGAGAGCCGCTGCTACGTGGATTCCTTGGATTGCTTATTCAGGATCGGTCTCGCTCCAGGCAGCGTCTCCTGTGTGCTGGTCAGAAACTCTGATGAAGACCATCCCTTTCATTTGCTCTTGAGACTCAGAGAGGTCAGATGACCGCTCCAGGGTCACAGGGCTGGTCAGTGGCAGGAGCAGAATTCACGCTGGGGTCTCCCTGCCACCTCATCACCTCGCTGTTCCCTCTCCCTCCCCACAGCTAGGGGGCTGGAACATCACCGGGCCCTGGGACAAAGACAACTTCCAGGACACTCTGCAGGTGGTCACCTCTCACTACCGCACCTCCCCCTTCTTCTCTGTCTATGTCAGTGCCGACTCCAAGAATTCCAACAGCAACGTGATCCAGGTGAGCCGGCCTGGAACCCTAGGAAGAGGAATGGGCATGTTTTGAGTTTCCCCTCATGACCTGTTTTGAGTTTTGCAAGTGCCAGAGTAGGGGCAGACTTGCCCTGGGTGACAGGCTCCTGGTTTCTGAGCCTTGGTTATTTCTGGAGTCTCTGAACCATGAGATTCTTATAGGCGAGAAGTCATGAAAGAGCAGGCCACCATTTTCGGGGGTGGGATGGGGAGCGGGGGGAGGGGGCGGTCACCAAGGCACAGGTGCATCTCCGGGATTCTGATTGGTCACTGTGGGCCCCAAGAGTGATGTCAACTCCTAGACACAGCTAAAGCCACCTCCTGGTCCCCCAGCCTCAGCCCCCGGCCTCTGTGGCTCTGCTGGGAATGGCTCTGAGTCCATCTCTTCCGGCCAGAGCCTGCCCTACTTTGTGTCGGCACACCCAGGGAAGCCCCCGACTGCCCAGCCTCAGATGCAGAAGCCAGGAGCCCAGGCTGGGCTGAGGTTCCCACCCAGCGCTGTGTCTCCCTCATCGCGTGACCTCGGACAAGTGCCTCCACCTCTCTGAGCCGCAGTTTCCTTACCAATCACAGGAACTGTAGAAGCACCAGGGTGTGGCCACAAGGCTCTGCTAAGTTGCTAGTCAGGAATTGACCCTCCCCTACCTGCCAGACCCTCAGCACATCCTCTCCTGGCTATGTCTCCTTGAATCCTCGTTCCAGCTCTGAGGGTGAGATTCTAGTTCCCCAATTTTCCAGAGAAAGAACCGGAAGATCAGAAAGCTTCAGTAACTTGACTAAGGCTATGCCGGGTGTGAGTAGCTCTTAACCACTGCACCATCTTGGGAACTGTTTTGTTAAGTGGAGGCACGGGGCCAAGCCTAGGAGGGGCTTAGTGAGGAGGGTGGCTCTGACCCTTCGGAAGGGCCCAGAACCCCTGTGCTTGGGCAGGTATGCAGCCAGACATGTGCCTGTCCCCACCCTGGGGCCTCCGCAACCAGCTTCTGCTTCTGCTGGGGCCAGGCTGGTCCCGCATTGCCATGTACCGGCTGTCCCCACAGTGGACCGTGTACACGTGTGACAGGAGCACCCCCTCACTCCTGTCTTCCTCTCTCCAGGTGGACCAGTCCGGCCTGGGCTTACCCTCAAGGGACTATTACCTGAACAAAACTGAAAATGAGAAGGTGAGTGTGATTCAGAGGCAGTGGCCCCCAGCCCACACCCCACGACGTTTTACCCCGTTGATGTCCCCTCAGTGCCCACACCTGTGTGGGTCTTCAAAGCTGGAGTTGCACAGAGGTGTCACTTACCTGGTGGGTGCTGGGCAGTCCCTGGCAGGGGAGGGGACCCCCCCCACCTCCGGCTGGCTGTTTCACATTCAGGCGTTGTGGGCACAAGAGGCAGGGACAGGTGTCAGAGCAAGACAACAGTAATGGCCGCTGTCATTTGTGGGTGCCAGGCCTCTCATATACTCACCTCTGGCCCTCCCGGTAACCCTTCAGGTACAGAACATCTCTGAACCTCGTTCACCTCATCTGCCACGTGGGCATTATCTTTACCTTGCCTTTTACAGAAGAGAGAGAGCAAGGCTCAGAGACGCTAAGTGACCCACTCAAGGTCCCACAGTGGTGAGGCTGGGATTCTTGTCGAGACCCGCTAACTCTGAAACCCATGCGTCTCACGATGCCCCGGGGAAACCTCTCCTGAGGTTCATCGTCTCTCCCTGCACTATCTGCCCCCTTGTACTGAGCAGGTACCTGCTCAGTGCCCACTGCTGGGGGGATAGTTGTGACTAAGACGGGCATGGTCCCCGCCCCACGGGGCTTGGAGTCTAGCAGGGAAGGGGGACATTAACTAACTAACCACCCAGTAGGAGGCATAGTGACAAATTGTGATAGCTCCAGGGTGAGCTGAGAAAGTTGAACACGGCAACCTAATTCAGATCTGGGGACACAGTAGAGAAGCGCAGCTCAGAAAAAATGTGTTCTAAGAACTGGAAGATGGTCTGTTGGTAACTTTCACGTGCCGAGCATCCAAGATGGGGTGTGGGCCGGGACCACAGGGACCCACCTGCCGGGGACGTGTGGGCTTTGTCCTGAGTGCTAGAGCCAGGACCACCCCTGCAGTGGGTTGGCAGTGGCTTCCTGCGCTGGGCTGGCCCTGCCCCGCCTGCCACCCTTGTCCAGTAGGCCATGGGTGGCAGCACTGACATAGAGTGGGTGCCCGGCCCACAGGTGCTGACGGGATACCTGAACTACATGGTCCAGCTGGGCAAGCTGCTCGGTGGAGGGGACGAGGACGCCATCCGGCCCCAGATGCAACAGATCCTGGACTTTGAGACGGCGCTGGCCAACATCACCATCCCCCAAGAGAAGCGCCGGGACGAGGAGCTCATCTACCACAAAGTGACCGCTGCCGAACTGCAGGTAACATGGAGCCCGGGACAGGCCCAGGGCTTCAGGACATAGGGCACTGGGCTGGGGTTTTTGTACCCACTTCATCAGATCCTCGGAACAACCCTATGAAGCAGGGATGGTTGTTAGCCCAGTTTGCAGATGGGAAAACTGAGGCTCAGTGAGATTCAGTTACCTGCTGGAGGCCACACAGCTTTTCCATAACAGCATTTACCTGGGGATAATCGCTCACACTGATTGGCCATTTCCAGTCTCAAGCCCCAGCCCCAGTCACATTGAGCCCGGTGCACAGCAAACAATAGCTGTGAGGGGTGGGTTCTGTAGTCACTTCTCCCTTTTCCAAAACAGGAGGTTGAGTGACATGTTCAAGGCCCTGAGGCTCCCTGAGTATCAGGCAGAGCTGGGGCTAAGGGCAAGAGGGCCACTTGTGGGTGTCAGCTGCCCCTGAGGTCCCCAGAGAAGTTGGCATCGGGGTGAGCGGTGCTGTGTGGTTGTTACAGAGATCAGCAGACCATTGGCTGCCATCTGGCACTGTTTTTCCGCCCTGAGGCCCAGCAGTTGGAGGAGATGCTGTTTGTGTGATGCAGTTTGGTTTGCTCGAGCCGCCTGCTTCTCCCAGGAAGGGCCCCCGCGTTCGCCCAGCCCCCCGCCCCCAGCGGCCATGGTGCCGGCTGACTACCCCAAGAGTGGCAGAGAAGACACGGTAGCCCTGAGCATCTCCGCCCCGGCATGGCTTCCAGCTTCGACCCCTGGGCACCCTGTCACATGGCTTTTCCCTTTCCCTCCTCCCTCCCTGCTGCAGAGCTGCCAGGGTGGGGAAGACATTAGCGGAGGGACGAGCCCTGGGCTTGGGGTCAGAAGACTGTTCTGGCCCAGCCCCACAATGAGCTGTGTGACCCTGGGCAAGTCACACGACCCCCCTCTTCGCACCTCGACTTCCTTCCTTGTAAAATGGGGCTTTGCTCGCTCCTTCGCACCTGCTGTGTTCCAGAACGCAGAGACAGATGAGGGGCAGCCCCTGTCCCCATAAGGGGCAGTGGTTCTTTACTCTGGCCACAGGGTTCTTTGAGAACAAGTTGGAAACTATGAAGTGTCTCCCAGAGGAACTGGGCATATGTAGATATGTAGATATAAAAAATTATGTCTAACATCTAAAGATTAAGTCCTGGATCCCTGTCCTCCAAAAGAATCTCTACCTGGGACTTCATTTTATAAACTGACATGCACAATTCAAACGTATTATAGTAATCATTAGTATTATTCCTTTGTTGGTGGTGATGCCTGCCCACGTCTCCAGCACTTAACCTTATTTGATTCCTTCTAACCTAGGACAGAGACTATCTTGCTGTTCCCTGGTATCTGGAAATTTGTTCTCTTCCTATACCCCAGGTGACTCTAGGAAAGGTGCACCAGCCTTCACAGTATGGCTAGCCCCACCAGAATACAGAGTGGTTCAAGGCTAGCCCTCAGCAGAGTCTGAATTCAGAGCCCTGAATCAAACATCCTTCTGTTGCTTCTCTGGAGGGGCCTGAGGACCTTCTCTTTCCTCTCTAGGACCTTCCACATCAGAAGTTGTTTGGGAATGAGCCCTATTCTCTGCTCTAAATTCTCCAGCTGAGATAAAGTCTGATAGCATCTTTCTTTTCTCTTATTTGCAAGCCTACTTGAGCTGGTTGGTTGGTGACCAGCAGTACCCTTTGGCTGCAGGTCTGGAAAATAGAGCCGACTGGTATGCCCCAAAGGATTTGAGTCACAAGGAGAATGTCCTGGTCAGTTAAAACAGCCATTTCCATGGAGACAGATCGAGGCACACATGTCTAAGTTAGGCGTTCACTAAAGCAAGATTGAAAATGTGAACATTCTGGTATTCAACACGCACCTTATCTGGGGTTGTGGGACTTTACCTGCACAGAACACCTGTTCTGCCTAAAGAAACAGGCTGTTAAGTACACAGGGATTTATCACCCCCTGATGGCTGTGCCCTGATCAGAGGGTTCCAGTCGCCTGCAGTTTGTAAAGCTCTCATTAAATGCATAAACAATGACATTCTGTAAACTTGGTGAATTTCCCAGGTGCCTTTGCTAGCCGGTCATGCAAGCAGGTGTCTCTCCGTGCTGAGTCCCATTTGACTATCTCACCTGGACCCCCGCCCCCCATTTTGCAGCCCCGGAAATGTTATGGAGAAGCCCCAGAGGTTGACCTGCCTGAGGGGCTCCTGCCAGGAGGAGAGAGCAAATGGACAGGCTAGGGTAGGGAGAGAGGCAGCTCACGTTGGATGAGTAGGCCATCCCCACGAGGTCCAGAGCAGCCGACCGTGGGGGGTGGGGGCCAGAGAATTATCGTCCCCGTCTCAGGGAAAGGCTCCAGAATGGCTCGAGCTCCCAGAACTGGTTCATGGTGGGGACTCTGATCCAAGTCTTCTCGCTCCGACACTCACTTGGGTCATCTTACTGCCGGGCAGGCCGGGATGTGCCGGGCGCACTGGGCTCTGCTCTGCCCAACCGTGTGGGTAGTTTGCGGTGGATCACAGTGTGAACACAAACACCCCCCCCGGCCCCACCAAGAGCCAGCATGTCACTGCCTGTGGGAGCTGCCCTCCTCTGTCCTCTGAGGTCCTTGCTCCCCAGCAGCTGAGCTGCCCTTTGAAACCGGAGAGGTAGGTGAGCCTGGCTATTAGACACGCCCAGTCACTGGTTAACTATGTGACCTCAGGAAGGGTCACCTTAGCTCATCTGCGGAGTCAGTATCTGGTAAGTGGAGGGTTTTATGACTGCTCTCACTGAGGACATCATAGGGATTTACCAGCAGGTTATAGATTCATCTGATGTTATGGTTTGATTTTACATTTTTTTTTTAAAGATTTTATTTATTTATTTGAGAGAGAGAGACTGAGAGAGCACATGAGAGGGGGGAGGGTCGGGAGGGTCAGAGGGAGAAGCAGACTCCCCGCCGAGCAGGGAGCCCGATGCGGGACTCGATCCAGGGACTCCAGGATCATGACCTGAGCCGAAGGCAGTCGCTTAACCGACTGAGCCACCCAGGTGCCCTGATTTTACATTATTGATCGATCTTACCATCTGAAAGCCATGTCTAATGTGTCTCTCACTGCCTTTGTCTTCCGTTTTGCCCTTTCTCAAGGGAATAGAGAACAGAATTTGGACTCGTTCAACACAGACCCACTGCTGGGAGACCTTGAGCATGACAATAGCTAATATCGATTGAGGATTGAGTGGTTGTTACGCAGCAGATACCATTTAAGTGACTGATGCAGATAAGCACTTTTGCTGTATCACACAGTGTGTGTAGTTCGGAAAACACTGCATTCTGGAGAATCACAGGACAAGAAATTTACTAAAAATAACGACATATGGGAAAAACAGGACTTAGAGTTCCGGTCATCTGCAGTTTATGAAGCTCTCGTTAATTGTATAAACGCTCACAATTAGATTCAAAAGTTGGGCAACTTTAAGGACATGATGCTCAGTGAAATAAGCCACTCACAAAAAGACAAACACTGTATGGTTCCATTTATATGAGGTAGCTAGAGCCGTCCAATTCACAGAGACGAAAAGGAGAATAATGCTTCCTGGGGGCTCAGGGGAGGGAGCTGGAGAGATTATTGTTTAATAGGTGTAAGTTTCCATTTTGCAAGATGAAATCTGGAGATGGATGGTGGTGGTGGTTGCCCAAGAGTGTAAACGTACTTAAGGACTGGACTGGGCACTTAAAAATGGTTAAGAGGGTACATTGTATGTTTGTATGTCTTATCACAATTAAACCCAAAAGTTGTGCAAGTTTGTAATCAAAGCAATAATTGGAACCTGGAGAGAGAGCTCAGTGTGAGTGGAGGCTGCCCGGTGGGAAGGGGAAAGTCTGGCTGTGGACACAGAGACTCTGCAGACAAATGAGCCCTGGGCAGTGGGGCCGCCATTAGGTGGGCCGAGAGCAAGCTAGCTGTTCCAAGCTGCAAGGTACCCCAAGCCCGCCAGTGCCTCTTTGGGGGGGCGAGCTCCGTTGGCAGGCGCTCATTTTAAATTATGTTAAAATAGAGCTGACCAGGGACATCTGGGTGGCTCAGTCAGTTAAGCATCCGACTCTTGATTTTGGCTCAGGTCATGATCTGAGGGTCAGGAGATCGAGCCCTGCATTGGGCTTCATAAGCTCAGCGCTGAGTCTGCTTAGGATTCTCGCTCTCCCTCCCTCTCTCTGCCCCTCCCCCCCATAAATAAATAAATAAAATCTTATTTTAAAAAATGGAATTGACCAGCTTCCTGTGCATCAGCTGAGCTGAGGGCTTTTCCTTTCTTGCTGAAGGTTGTCCTTCTGAGCTTGCTTTTTCAGATCCCATGCCTGAGAAAAATCACCTGTGGACCAAAGCGTTGACACTTTATACCGCTGTCGTTCTTGAATTTAGCAGTCAGATAGACTAAATCACATAGAAGCTAATTGGTATTACAGAAGGACATGCTGAGTAGAACAGACAACATTAACCCGTTTAATCCTTACACCAAGCCTCCGAGGTGAGTTCTATTACGATGAGGCAACCACTTTTCAGATGTCACCCCGAGGCACAGAGAGGTTCATCCACTTACTCAAGGTTACACAGCGAATAAGTAAGAGAGCTGGAATATGAACCCAGGCAGTTTGGCTCCAGATGCTCCACAGTTTTCCATTATAGGCCTGTCTGGACTCAGTTTCTTCATCCCTAAAGTGGGGATGATGGTACCTACCACCTAGGCCTGTCCTGAGGTCCAACTCAGAGAAGACGTGGGAGTCCTTTGCAATGGCGTCTGGCACAGGAGGGCTTGATGAACGGGCAACTACTGCTGCCATCCCTGTGTCCCCTGTGTTCCGTCCCAGCTCCATTGCAAGTTGGAGTTGGTGTTTGGCTCCTTAGAGTTCTGTCTCCAGCATCTCTGATGGAAGCCAGGCAGGCTGAGTGTGGTATCTGCCCAGTGCCCAGTGCCCTGTCGGTGCCCAGCTCTTTGGAGGCATGATGGCGCATTCTAGGGAAGAGCACCCTGGAGGCAGCTCAGCTGCAGTCACCCTGTCTCTTCCCTTCCAGGCCTTGGCGCCTGCCATCAGCTGGCTGCCCTTTCTCAACACCATCTTCTACCCCGTGGAGATCAATGAGTCCGAGCCCATTGTTGTCTACGACAAGGAGTACCTGGGGCAGGTGTCCACCCTCATCAACAACACGGACAAATGGTAAGGGATGGCCAGCGGCCTGGCACCCTGCCTCTCGCAGCCAGCCCTTGGGGTCCCACACCGCCCTGCTCTTCTTGGGGCCAGACGGGCAGGGGCAGCGGGGGACAGACTGACTCAGGGGAGTGGGCTCTGGGGAGAGGCAGCCCGTTCGGATCCCAGCCCCTCCACCCACCAGCTCTGTAGCCTTGGGCAAGTCTCTCGCCCTTTCTCGGGTTCAGGCTCATGTCATAAACTGGGGATGGAAATAGCACCTACCCTGTGAGGATGTGAGAACCGAGTGAGGGAATGACACGGAATGGGGCTCGATGTTCGCTGATATTTGTAGGTACTATTTATGATTTTTTAAATAATTTTAAAGATTTGTTGTGGAGGTTTTTGAAAACTACAGACAAAATAGGAAAAAATTAGTATTACCCAGACACTACTGTTGATTCTATGGGGTGTGTATGTGTGTGTTTGTAAAGAAGAGAAAGTGTATATGTGTGTGTGTATGTGTGAGAGAGAGAGAGAGGGAGGTGAATTTTCTAATACGTGGGTCCTTTTTGTCCCCATCCTTGTGACCACATGGGTAATCTGCTTTTCCCTTGACCTTCATCAAAAGCATTTTCCCCATGTTACCCCGCACTCCCTGTGGACCTCATTCTGCGTGGCTCTGCATCCTTCCATCAAGTATACGTGTGATTATGGACTCACTCCTACCCCTACTGTCACACATTTAGGTTGGTTCCAGTTCGAGGCTAGATGCTCACTGTTGTGAGCACCTCTTGGTGCTAAGGTGATTTCCTTGCAAAGGTGGCAATAGGCACGGATGATTCTCTGGGTCCTGAGGGGAGGGGGCAGTGAGCTCACTTTCCTGCCCCTCCTGTTCTGAGCCCCCCCCCCCCATCTCTGGCCTTCTGGCTGGGACATCTCAGAGCTCCTCCCTGCTCCAGCCCAGTAGCACACCCCAGTCTCCATGCTGCCTCACGGCTCCCAGACAAGAGGCAGCTATGTGCCAAACACAAGTCACTGCACTAGGCACTGAGGGGTGTTCAGAGAGGACCCAGGCTCTGCCTTGAAGAGCTGACATTCTATGTGCTTAGTGAGCAGTAACCCATCAAACTGGGGCGGGGGCGGGGCGGGGAAGAGCCTGCGATCCAAAGGCCAGGTTTGAGCGCCCCCTAAAGGTCAGCCTGGGAAGTGCTGTGATGCTTCCCCTCTCTGGGCCCTTCTGAGCTGTCTGATCTCCTCTTGCCCCAGCCTGCTAAACAACTACATGATCTGGAACCTGGTACGGAAGACAAGTTCCTTCCTTGATCAGCGCTTTCAGGATGCCGACGAGAAGTTCATGGAAGTCATGTATGGGACCAAGAAGGTGAGCCTGTTCCAGTGCATTCCCTTTCACCTGCTGAGCACCTACTGTGTGCCAGGCCCTGGGTTGGAGGCTCTTGCGACCTCGGTGTCCCCCAGAGCCGTGGAACTTGTGAGGGAGGTAGAGGGTAGGCAGAGAATGGAGAGGGCCTCTGAAGGGGTCCACTCGGATGTCCTTGGGCACAAGGGCTAGATCTAAGCTAGTTGGAGGTGGACAGAAGCTTCCAGAAGGAAATGATTATGCTGGGTCTTACTGGGTAAAGAGGAGTCTTAGAGGGGCACCTGGCTGGCTCAGTTGGAAGAGCATGCATCTCGGGGTCATGAGTTTGAACCCCAAGTTGGGTGTAGAGGTTACTTAAATTTTAAAAAAAAGAGGAATCTTAGAGATTTAGCTTCTTTACAGCAAAAGGTGCCTTCTGTTCTCTCTCTTCCAACCCCTTTTCAATGATGTTGATAATAAACACTTTCCTCTAACTCATGTGATCTTCATATCCCTGTGAGCTGGATGTGATCATCACCCCTGTTTTATACAGGGGACCCCCAGTCATACTGCTCCTTCCCCATAAACACAAAACCCTTGGTGTAGCCCCTGGTTCATGGTAAGACTGCACAGATGCTCCCGGCTGTTACCCTCTTAGGCTGACCAGGTGGTCTCCACTGTCCTTCAGATGTCCCCACCATGACCCCTGGCAGTCCATTCTTCCAGAAGTCCCAGGGCTCCAGGACCCTCACTCCCTCCCTCAGGACCCCACCCCAGATAGGAAGCTCCCGGGCCACTTCACTCTTTCTCCAAGAAGGTGACTGTCCCCTCTCATTTGTGCAGCCAACAGACAGGACAGGAGTCCCATGTGGGAACACGGAGACAAGTGAGGTGGGGTCTGTGCCCCAAGGGTCCACACCCCTGCAAGAGGTCCTCAGATGTGCTGATGGGGCACACCAAGTCAGGGCCCCAGTGGGGTGCCCCAGCAGGAGAGCAGTGGAGGCAGGGGTGCTAAGCCCGCCCAGTGCACCCTGCCCCACCCGGAATGGCAGCTAGCCAGACCCCAGGGGACAGGCAGAGCTGGCCCTAGCCTGCCCCTGCCCCTGTGGCCCTTCCCAGAGCCAGTGGCGGGGACAGAGCCAGATAAAGACTGGCAGAGAATGATAAGATGTGGGCTCCTGCCTCCGGTCCCGGGGTCCATCCTGCGAAGAGTTTCCCTTTTCTGTCCCATCCCCATGTACACCCACCTGTGGCAGGAAGGGGACTGAGGGAGAATGTGGCTGGGAATAAGCGCGGCTTCTGAGGGCACCACGGGGCCTCAGCCACGAGAGCCGCCTGCCTTCCTGCTCCCCCTGCACCCACCGTGGGCCGGGCCCAGGTGAGCCCTGGGTCACAGACATGACAAGGCATGGACTCTGTCCTCTGGAGCACATGGCCTCCCAGGGGACTTTGTACGGGAAGAGTGTGAGCAGGACCCGGGATGGTAGTTACAGAGACACTGCTGTGTGTGGAGTGTGCACCTGCCTCTTTGCTTACCCACCCGGGTGCAGACGGGCAAACAGGCTCCGGGCAGCGAAGGGCTTCCCAGGTCACCTAGCAAGGAGGCAGCCAAGCTCAAATTCAAACCCAGCTCTGGATGACCAGGACTACTCGGCACTTTCAGCCACTCACTAATGATGATGATGATAATAAAAGGTATTATTATTAGATGTTTGCCTTTTATAGGCATTATGTCAGCAAGTTTCCATAACAGCTCTATGTTAGGGACTATTATCATCAGCCCATTTTATAGATGAAGAAACCGAGGCTCTGTGAAGGGAAGGGCCGTGTTCAAATTCACACAGCTCTTAAGTGGGGAGTGTGGTTTCACTCCCAGCACGTCTGGTTCCACAGCCCCCACAGGAGCCCTCCCCCACTCAGCCTCTGCTCTGTAGGATCGAGAAGTTAACATTGAGCTTCCTGGTGGTTGCAGGGGGTGGGGGGTGGGGGCAGGGAGGCAGGCATGGGGAGTTGTTTAGTAGGTATGGAGGTTCACACTTGCAAGATGAAAAGTTCTAGAGATTGGTTGCACAGCAGTGTGAATATGCCTACCACCACTGACCTATACACTTCAAAGAGTTAGAATGGTAAATCTTACATATATTTTCCTATGATAGATAGATAGATAGATAGATAGATAGATAGATAGATAGATAGATAGGGCGAGCGAGCGAGCTTCCCTGGGCCAAGATCAGAGTGCAGGGGTGCTGCTCTAACCAGTGGGAGGCCGTGGGAGTTGGCAGGGAGGCCTTGGCAGAAGCAAGGGCAATTAGGAGACCCTAGAGGTGGGGGGCTATGGGCCTGAGTCCCTATGTGCCCCGTGCATGGTTTAAGGAAACAGCACAGAACTTTGGGTCAGAAGATCTGTGTTTGAAATGATTCTTCTAACCACACAACCTTAGGCAAATCACTTCATTGGAGCAGAGGGCTCAGTCTTCCCAAGTGTAAAAAGGAGTAACTAATCCCTAGCCTGCTGACCGGGGGTTGTCTGGGATTACACGAAGGGATCCCCAAAAGTCTGTCCCAAAGGCTAAAGCACTCCAAGCTATGTTCTTTATCTGCAAACAGGAGCACAGGGGGTACCTGCTTTATGGGGTTATTAGGAGGATTATATGGGTTAGGGCCCGCACCCGGTAAACACTCAGCAAGCACGAACTACTGTCACTGCTACCATTGCTGTTATTATGTGTCTGTCTCTCCCACTGGGTGTTCTCAGTGTTTCCACTGAGCCCCTCAAGGGCAAGGCCCATGGCCAATTTGTCTCTAGGTTCCAAACACCTAGCATAATCCAGGTGCAGAGCAACTCTCCAGAAGGCACTGGACATGTGAATGAATGAACGAACAAACGAATGAATGAATGAGTGAGTGAGTGGGCTTATGCAAAAGCTCTCCTGAGAAGGCAGTGAGACTCGGCTCCTGACTCAGCCATCAGGGCCTGGGACACCCACGGAGCCCGTGAGTTCAAGGTCCCCCGGTCCTGACCTCCTGCGTGGACAGCCTCAGCCAGATGTGGGCAGGTTGTGGGGAGGGGAGGGCGTCTAAACGGACACATGGGTGGGAGAGCTTAAAAGAATTGGGCTGCTAAACTTAGGGAAGGCTGAGATGCCCTTTATTTCCCTCCCTTCTTTCATGGAAGAAATTTCTTTAGCTGAGGTGTAATTTACATACTGTAAAATGTGCAGTATACATTAAGTACCCAGTTCAGTGGACAAAGGAAATGTGTTCCCCTGGACAAAGGAGATCACCCACAAAACTGACAGCCCACTCCAGATAGAGACACTCCTGTCACGCGTTCATCCAGCGTCCGAGGAGCAGAAGGTCCCCGGGTGGGTGTGGCTGGGCGGGGGCGGGATTGTGCGCCGTGTGCTCTTGTGCGTCTGGCTTCTCAGCTAATGGCTGTGAAATTCAACCACGTTGTGTGTATCAGTAATTCACGCCTTCTTGTTGCCAAGTAGTGTGCTATTGTATAAAAATACCACATTTTGTTTATCCAGCCGCCTGTTGGTGGGCATTTGGTTGTTTTCAGTTGGAAAACTGTTCTGAAGCAGGCCGCCCTGAGCCTGGTGGTTTTTACCACCTGTTCTTCGGGGTCAGGAGGCCCCACGAGGGATTTAGGGATTTCCAGGGATTTAGGGATTTCCGGGAGCAGGGCCACCCCTGGTGGTCACGGAGGGCAGGGGAGCCGGGGGGGTGGGCAGGAACCCGCGTGGGTGCGCTTCCCGGAGCCCCGCTCCATGAGGCTGCAGCCCACAGGGTGCCCGCTTCCAGCTCCGCAGAGGTGTCGGGCGGGCTGGTGGGCGAGACCACGGGTGACCACGACATCTCAGCCCCTTCCTCTGGGACGCTTTCAATGGGGCTTGGGTCCTGGCCTTCTGGGATGGGTTTCCTGTTGCCCGAGGGTAGACAAGGTAACTTCTCAAGTCTTTGACACCAGCATCCGCCGCCTCCCCCAGGAAGTAGGGTAGGGTAGGGTGGGGGCGTGGGGTGTGCAGTCAGGCATGTCAGAGTCTCATCACTGCCACACCCCCCGCTCGCCGGGGGGCCCTGGACCGGTGACTTCCCCTTGCTGAGTGTCTGTCTGTGTCCTCATCTGGCAAGGCCCACGGCCCTGCCTTCCAGGATCATTCTGATGGCCCGGTGAGACACCATTCGTGAAGTGCTGTGCATAGAGGCTGGCATTCAGGAAATAGTAGATGGCGGCGATGAGCAATATTCTGTGGCCTCTTGGTCCAGTGCCTAAAATAACTTCCCCACTGCATCAGAAAAGTCTCCCTGAGGTTCTGGAAGGAAGCACGGGCCCCAGCTGTTGGCTGCTTCCTCCCAGATGGACAGGGGTTGGGAAGAAGGACGGGGCCCAGTAACCCTTCTCCCTTGTGTTCCCAGACCTGTCTTCCTCGGTGGAAGTTCTGCGTGAGCGACACAGAGAACAACTTGGGCTTTGCCCTGGGCCCCATGTTTGTCAAAGCGACCTTTGCCGAGGACAGCAAGAGCATAGTGAGTACCTCCCCTTGTGACGGCGCACCTGCATTAGCCCCTCGTGAACTTGGCTGCCCACGCTCCAGGCTGCTCTGGACCTTTCCTACTCCAGGCCAGGGCTCCAGCCTTCGCCCAAAGGTCCTGTTTTCTAAAGCCCTGACTGCTGTGAGCTATTATCACTGAGTGCTGGGCACTTAAGCCACATTATCACTAAGGTTGCAAGGCCACTCCTGCCATCTCCTCCTCCACCCCCGAGGAAAACGAAGGGCCCAGCGACATCCTGTTGGCAGAGCAGCTCTGCCCTAACGGGTGACATCTTTCTTAGCCCAGGGGGTAACCCCGTGTCTGGACAGGCAGAGGAACATCATGGCCAGGTGCACGAAGACAGCCAGGCCCCAGTTCAGATCCTGGGTCCATCACCTCCTGGTTGGGTGATTTGGGACAGTTTTCTCCCTTTGCTGTTGACTTGGAAGCGGGGCTGTCCATCCTGTAGCAGGACAGGAAATGAAATGCTACACATGGAGTGCTTGGGCCTGGGTGGCTCAGTTGGTTAAGCATCTGCCTTTGGCTCAGGTCATGATCCCAGGGTCCTGGCATTGTGCCCTGCATCGGGCTCCCCGCTCGGCGGGGAGTCTGCTTCTCCCTCTCCCTCTGCCTGCCGCTCCCCCTGCTTGTGCTCGCTCTCTTTCTCTCTGTCAAATAAATAAATAAAATCTTTGAAAAGAAAAGAAATGCTACACACAGAGAACACCTGGCAGAAAACAAGAGCTCGGCAAATGGTAGCTATTATATTTTTGTTACAGTTTTTATTACTAATTTTAATTATGTAGGTATTATCTGCAGTCAAACGTTAGCAAACAAAGACTCACTTTCCTTACGCGACTCTCCTGTGAGTGACTGATACAGAATCTTTGTCTAGTTCTGTTGGCCATCAGCACTTCTACTCTTTCTGCTATGTGACCTCCTTCCTCTGCTCTAGAATCTTTGGGCTCTGAGTCTGCCTCTGACGTTATTGACCTCAAGAACAGCTGTTCATCTCCTGCCTGAAACTGCTTGTCAGAACTCAGGTTCTCTAGATTTTAAAGCTCATTCCATCGAAAAGGGATCCTGTGATCCAGTAAGTCTGAGAAAGGCTATGAATTTTACACTCTCCAAAAGGATCGAAGTTCGTGTTATGCAATAAAGGCTCTGAAAAAGTCCTGCAGAGGAGAGACTTTTCCAGCACTCCTTGTCCTCAGTTTCTGTGGTGTTGATGCTCTGTTTATGGAAGTCCAGTCTTGTTTTGCAGGACTTAAGTGTTCTGGGCCCTGAGGAGCCTGAAGCTTTGAGCCGATTCCTGAGTTTAGACTCTGGCCTCCTTCCGCATGGGGTGCCCATCCAGTGCCCAGACCTCACTGTTAAGCTTCTGTCTCCTCAGGCCAGCGAGATAATACTAGAGATTAAGAAGGCGTTTGAGGAAAGCCTGAGCACCCTGAAGTGGATGGATGAAGACACTCGGAGATCAGCCAAGGAAAAGGTGAGGCTGGCCCAGTGCCGGAAGGGGTGGCTGAGGCTTCCCACCTAGAGGGCCGCACGCACAGATGGAGGGGGTGCCTGAAGCGAGACCAGTCACATCTGGTGAGCACAGCAGGGATGCTGTCCTGCCTTGGGGGGTGAATATTCCAGCAGGGTGGAGGGACAGCCTTGAACACACGATTGCATTAATGACAATATAAAAATACGCCATGTTGAGTGTGAGGGAAAAATGCAGGGAGCTGTGACGTGTCTAACGGAGAAAGAAGGATCTGATATAGTCCAGCGGGTGGCGGCCAGCAAAGGCTTCCCTCAGGAGGGAAACAGAGACCCAAAGGGCAAGTAGAAGTCAGGCAAGAAGGGGATCTTTCCAGGAAGAGATGCAGAAGCCCCGAGGGGGAGGACCTGCCCATTTCCTTTTGGCCCAGAGCCTGAGCCCAGCCAGGCCCGCTGGGCACTCAGTTTCCTCTGTGTCTTTCCTGTCCAGGCAGACGCAATCTACAACATGATAGGCTACCCCAACTTTATCATGGACCCCAAGGAGCTCGACAAAGTGTTCAATGACGTGAGTGGCTCCCACCCTGCCCCCTTGCATTCCCGAATGTCCCTGAGGTCCCCACCTGGGGAAGAGCAGAAGCAGGCTGGGTCCGGGTGGGATGCGAGAGGTACCTTGACTGTCAAGGCATCTCCAGGTACGTCGGTGTGGGGTGTGGGGATGGACCAGGTGCGAGGGGGCTGTTCTGTGCCCCTCCTCTCCTGGGCCTGCTGGAGGCCGCTCCCCTCCCAGAGCCACTGTCAGTGCCCAGCAGTCAGGACCAAACGGTGCCATGTGCCCTGCTGCATGCACCATTTAATGGGGGGAAATAATGGAGGTGAGCAGACCCTAGGAGGGACAGACAGAATGAAGGCCCCTAAAATAGCAGGAGGCAGAGTGAGGAATGGAGCCCCTCATACCACCTCTTCCTTCCCGGCCCCCCAGATTGCCTCCTCTGCCCAGGGTCTTCCCCCACCTTCCCAGAGAAACCTGGACCTCATTTGGACCTCCAAATGCTAATGGGAAAAAGGAGGCGTGAATCCCAAATGCGCGTTTAAGCTTCATTGAGGCAACAAGGGTACTCGATATATTCCTGGTGGTTAGAACTTTCGGCAGGTCATCCCCATAAACGGATTGTGCTTCTGCCCTGAAAGATAGTTTTATATCTTCTTGTGATTGAAATTTGTGAAATTCAGGCATTTTTGCAATTATAATAACCCCTCATCATGGCTCTATTTAAAACCTAAGAATATTAAAATTACTTCCGAGAATACAGGACTGACTCATCCCGCAGCCTTTTTCCTCGAGGATAATTTAAGATGCTCCGGGGTGTCACGACACAAGACCCGGAGACTCCTGGGGACAGCGCAGGCACAGCCTACAGGATCAGAGTCCTGTCCCCAAGGGCCCAGCATTTTACCAGAGCTCTGACGAGAAGCCAGAAAGCTCTGGAGTGGATCTGAGGGAGAACCATGCCCCTGAAAAGAGCCGAAAGGCTGGGCTGAGTGCTGAGGAAGGCGTGCGGTGATGCCTGTCCCCTGACATTTCAGAGCTAGACCCCAGCTTGATTCGTGTGGTATCCAGTGTGGTAGCTACCGACCACTGCTGTTTAATTAGTTAAAATCTAAATTTAACAGTCACACCAGCCACATTTGAAATGCTCAGTAGCCACGTGTGGCTGGCGTCTGCCATACTGGGTAACAGGCAGAGAACGCATCCATCATCACAGAAAGTCCTGTCGGACAGCGCTGGAGAGATCTGTTGTCTAAGGCCCAGGCACTGCCGAGGGCCTGTGACACTGGTGTGTGCCGAGCAGCCCTGTGAAGCTCTCAGTGTGTCCTTGAACGGGAGAGGGTGCCAGGCCCCAGCAAGGTCAGGGCCACGGCAAGAACCCAAGCCTGCGGTCCCGAGCCTTCCGTTCCGGCCTCTGACCTGTGGACCAGTCCCTTAACCTTGTGGGGTTTGAGCTTCCTCGGCTTTAGAAGAAGGGGTCTGCGTGTGAGGAGCCGAGGGGCCTCCCAGCCCGGGCGCGCTCTCATCCCGAATCTCTGCTTCCTCTCGGCCAGTACACCGCAGTCCCGGACCTCTACTTTGAGAACGCCATGAGGTTTTTTAACTTCTCCTGGAGGGTCACTGCCGACCAGCTGAGGAAAGCTCCCAACAGAGACCAGTGAGTCCCCGGGGCCTTGCTGGGAGGGCACTGGCGCCCAGAACACAGGGGTGCTCTGGGCCGAGCGTGCTTCTCTCACACGCACGCAGATGCCAGACATAACGGTCACAAGCGCCATCTGAGGAGTGGGCACCGTCGCTCTCCCACTCTTCAGTTGAAGAAACCAGGGACCGAGGAACTGTGCCCAGCCAGGAGCTGGGACCGGCCTGGCTCTGTGTGCCCCCGGCGCCCCGCCGGTGGGCAGAGCAGCCTGGCGTCTCCCACTTCAGCACTGGGAACGTCTGCCTCCTTATTCGCAGAGAAGACGGGAGGAGCCGTGTTGACAGTCAGGCGTGAGCGCTAGGAGGCCCTCAGCTAGCGGAGATTCCAAATGGGCCCCCAACAGCTGTGGTTCCCAAACCTTGCTGCACGTCAGCACCCTCTGGGGAGGGTTTCTTGTTTGTTTGGTGTTTTTTAAGATTTATTTATTTATTTGAGAGAGAGAACGAGTGGAGTGAGAGGGAGACTCTCAAGCAGACTCTGCACTGAGCACGGAGCCCGAGATGGGGCTCGATCCCACCACCCTGAGATCAGACCCAAGCCAAAACCAGGAGTTGGAGGCTCAACCCACTAGGCCACCAAGGCGCCCCCTGGGGGAAGTTTTTTTAAAATACAGCTTCTTCCTGGACCTCACACCTTCTTAAAATAATCTGGAATGAGCCCTGATTTGTCATTTTTTGAGCAGTCTCCTCGGAAAACTCATATGTTGTCAGCCCAGCTCTACCTCTCAAAATAAGCTCCCCCCACGCCTAAAACATTTTGCAGAATAAATCTTACCAAAAGGGGGAAGCAAGAATTCTCTTTGCTTCTGGCGCCCCCACGTGGTCAATAAGAGTTTGAACATCTCTGTTTCCTCTTAAGATTTCTGTCTCCTACAGAGGAACCCTCTCCCCTAAATGCACCGAAGGCGGTTTTTTATCTCCAGAATATGGTACAGGTACTGCCACAAGGTTCCGAATTTATCTGAAGTCTTTTAATTTAGCTTAAAAGTTTTCATTTAAATTCTGCCTCCTGGGGGCGCCCGGGCAGCTCCATCGGGTTAGGCATCTGCCTTTGGCTCAGGTCATGATCTAGGTCCTGGGATTGAGCCCCAGGTCATCTCAGAGTCCTGGGATGAAGGCCCGCGTCAGGGTCCCTACCCAGCTGAGAATCGGCTTCTCTCTTACCCTCTGCCCCTCCCCTCTGCTCATGCTCTCTTTCTCTCTCTCTCTAATAAATAAATAAAAATCTTTTAAAAAATAAATAAATTCTGCCTCCTGCCCATTAATGTATGGAGCCATGATTATTTGAATATATATATGATGTTTTCGATTTCTATCTTCCCATGGCTTCAGTACCCCACAACACATCTCTTCAAGGCTCACCTGGAAGAGACAGAGTGACTGTCTAATAAGCTCTTGGAGAAAATGTCCTTTCTGTCTCACTCCACCCATCACTGGCCTTCCCCTCCACACCAGAAAAATTATTGAGTGGGCAAATGTTTCTACCATTAGGGCCCCTTCTATACTCTTTTTTTTTTTTTTAGTTTTATTTATTTAGGTAATCTCTGCATCCAACGTGGGGCTCGAACTCACAACCCTGTGAGTCGTATGCTCTTCCAGCTGAGCCAGCCAGGCACCCCCTTCTACACTCTTGAAAAATTGTTGGACCCCAAAGAGTCTCTTTGTGTATGGAGATTATATCAATTTAATGTAAATTTTATGAAAAATAACTTTTTTAGGGGCGTCTGGGTGGCTCAGTCATTAAGCATCTGCCTTCGGCTCAGGTCATGATCCCAGGGTCCTGGGATGGAGCCCTGCATCGGGCTCCCTGCTCAGCAGGAAGTCTGTCCCTCTCCCACTCCCCCTGCTTGTGTTCCCTCTCTCGCCGTGTCTCTCTGTCAAATAAATAAATAAAATCTTAAAAAAAAAAAAAGTTTAGTGAGAAAAAAAGTATTATTTTACTTTTTGCATATTTCTTTAATATCTGGCTTAATAGAAGACAGCTGGATTCTCATATTTGCTTCTATGTTCAATTTATTGCAATATATTGTTTCAAAATGTATAAAGAAAATCTAGGGGTTCCTGGGTGGCTCAGTCGGTTAAGCATCTGACTTTTGATTCCGGTTCAGGTCATGTTCTTATGGTTATGAGATCGAGCTCCTCATCAGGCTCTGCACTAGTTGTGGAACCTGCTTAAGATTCTCTCTCAGGACGCCTGGGTGGCTCAGCTTGGTTAAGCAACCAACTCTTGATTTCAGCTCCTGTCGTGATCTCAGGGTCGAGGGATTGAGCCCCCTGTTGGGCTCCATGCTCAGCAGGAGTCTGCTTGAGATTCTCTCTCTACCTCTCCTTCTGCCGCTCCCCCCTGCATGCGTGCACGCATTCGCGCACTCTCTCTCTCTCTAAAATATTAAGTCTTAAAAAAAAAAATTCCCTCCCTTTCCCTCCGCCCCTCTGCCCCCAAATGAAAACCTAGTCTCATGCAGATATGAAGTTGGAAAAGGGAGGAATGCTTTAGTAACCTTTTCTCTATTTGTGCACATCCTTCATTGATAACTGCACCAAAACTCAGCAAGTCGTAATTTCTTAAAGGTTAGTTGCACTGTGGAACCTGAACCCATAGCCATGAACTTTTCCTGCACTGTTACACTAAAGTCTGTCAGTCTGTCTTGCACTTTGAATGGATCTTTTATCCAGCCATGATTTGTAACATCATGCGTTGGTCATTTGGAACAAGGCTTGCTGACTTTTATATACCTCTAAATAGTGACATTTTCATTATACCATATCCAAAAAAATCCACCTTTGTTCATATCACTGTTGACCTCCTGAGAGAACTCTTTAGCAACTGATAAATTATTGAACTCTACATCTGAAACTAATGATGTACTATACGTTGGCTAATTGAATTTAAATAAAAAGTCTTTCAGTGTTTGGAAGCTATCAAGTTTATGGTGACTGATACAAGTTCTTGTAATTAATTTTACTGATTAATTTACTAATTAATTAATTTTCCTTGAAACCTCAAAGTTTTTTTAATTTTTAAAATATTTTTAAAGATTTTAAAGATTTTACTTATATATTTGAGAAAGACAGAGCAAGGGGAGGGGCAGAGACAGACGGAGAGGGAGAAGCAGATTCCCTGATGAGCGGGGAGCCCAAAGCCGGGGCTCGATCCCAGGACACTGAGATCATGACCTGAGCCAAAGTCAGACGCTTAACTGACTGAGTCACCCAGGCGCCCGTAATTTTTTAATTTCTTTAAAAATTTTTTTTATTCTTATTTTTTTAAGTAAGCTCTATGCCCAGTGTGGGCTTGAACTCACAAGCCAGAGATCAAGACTCGCATGCTCTACCATCCGAGCCAGCCAGCCGCCCCCAAAGTTTTTTTAAACCTTGAATTTTTATCACTGGCAACAGATGATGTCAGTTGTTTTCCTTGAGGTGATAAACTCACTTCATTTTCAAGATGTCTACCAGATACCAGATGTCTGCCAAGTCTGAAATGCCAGTTGGCCAGTCATCCTCACAAGTACAAACAGGGTCCCATGAGAAAAGCACAAGTGCTCGTGTGGACTTCCCATCTGGTCACACCGAATATCAAGACACTCCTACTCAAGGGTCTAGATTTAATGACATTAGGTAATCGTGGGGCGCTGGCTGGCTCAATCAGTAGAGCACGCGACTCTTGATCTCGGGATCATGAGTTCGAGCCCCACGTTGGGTGTGGAGATGACTTAAATAAATAAAACAAAAAAACATGAAGAACTCGTGCTACTTCCTCAGCGATGTGCCTCAGGGAGATGGGTTTGTTTTTCCTGGTGAGGAAGGCGGGGACCGCTAGAACAACCCGGGCCCCTACCTTGATTCACTCATGGGCTCTGGCAGCTCCACCCACCATTGCTTTTCCACCGTCAGGGCAAACGTCACCACGGTGGAAAAGACAAATCATGTCTTAGTATTATTATGGAAGATAGTTTTGGCCTCGCAGACCCCCTGAAAGGGACTTGAGACCCCTCCAGGTGTCCACAGTCCATACTTTGAGAACCGATCGGCAGCAGTGACCTTTCTGGTTCTTCATAAGCACCTGACTGGTTCCACTGTGTGGTGTGACATCGGATTTAACTGATCCCTTTCTTTGAAGACACGTGGATGTTTTCTGGTTATCACCCTCAAAAACACTGCTGCTAAAGATGTCCTTGTCTTTGTGTGCCCTTGGGGCTGGGGTTCAGGCCCTTGGCACCTGCTAGATGGGCTAACCCCCCTTGCCTCCCCACCAGCTGGGCCTGAGCTTTCTCATGTGTTTGCATGCAGGTGGAGCATGACCCCACCCATGGTGAATGCCTACTACTCGCCCACCAAGAATGAGATTGTGTTTCCTGCTGGGATCCTACAGGCGCCGTTCTACACCCGCTCCTCGCCCAAGTAGGATGCTTGAGTTGCTCGACCCCATCTCCTTCCCCCAGCCCTCCGTGGACACTCAGCCCGGCCCTGGGGCCCGCAGCTGACCACGAGCCAGCCAGTCTCCCTGAGGGCTTTTTGTCGCACTGGCCCAGAGAGCTTGGGGCTCTCAGAAATTGCAGCGAGAACAGCATCCTCACTCCCTGTGCTTCCCTCCAGGGGTCTCCGGGGTCCAGAAGCCCCTGCACAGTGGGAGCTTGGGGGCATGTCATGAAGTCAGGTGCCCTCTCTAGGGGAAAGCCCCCCTAGTGGTGTTTTAGAGCAGTCACAGCTGGGGTGTGGGGGTGGAAAGTGTGAGAGCACGGTCTGAGAAAGGCCCTGGGTTTGAATCCCAGGTCTGCTCTTTGCTGACTGTGGGGCCCTTGGGTAAAGTGATGGAACCGTTCCCAGTCTTGCTTTGCTTATCCAAACAGTCAATCACTCATACTAAACTCTTCTGAGGTGACCAAAGAGGACAGTGCAGTTGAAGCATCTAGCACAGTGCTTGGCCTTCAGGGGCTACAGGCGGACCACAGCCCATTTGCCCAGCCTCTGACTACCCTTAGGGGTTTGCTGGAGGCTCAGGCTGTTGGCCACATCCCCACAGAGCCTGCGGGACCCTGCTTTGTCTCTAGACCCAGGAAGTGATGTCCCCTTGGGGGCGTCACCCTCACCTTTGTGTCCCCCTCTCCAGGGCCTTAAACTTCGGTGGCATTGGTGTTGTCGTGGGCCACGAGCTGACTCATGCTTTTGATGATCAAGGTACGGCTTCCTGGGGTCCCCTTCAGACGGGGCACATTGGCTCCTGGCCCCACTGCCTCTGCTTTGCTCTTGTCACTTCCAAAGGTCTGCAGACAGATGGGTTTGGGTTCAATCCTGGCCCTGCCCCTGCCCCTTGAATGAACTTGAACGAGTCCTGTCCTTTCTCCACGCCTCCTCATCCTTGTCTGTAAAATGGGCATGATGATTGCAGCCTCGTGTGGTGATTCTGGGGACTGTGTCAGACACAGGGGGTTCCTGGAAGGTGTCCCGTACTCAGGAGTGGGTGTTAGTAGTCAGCAGGGAGCTCACATTTCTCCAGCACTCCAGAGACTTCTCTGGGCCACCTGCCATCAAAGGAGTTGAAGTCATTCGCCTCCTCACCAAAACATCAAGAATCTTCATTCCCTCCTGCCTTGGGGACCCCAAGGCCAGGAAGGAGGAGGTGGGACCGGGGTCCGAGGCCCTCAGTCAGCCTTGACAATGAATCCAGCAACACCGAACCGTGAATGTGCTGACCCTTTACCCACATCACATTCCTCCATCCTCTCCCCCACCTACCCCCCAACTGCCTGGCTCATTCTCCCAGCTCCTCTGGCACCCAGGCCAGCATCGTCTCCCCAGTGCTGCTGGGTAGACCCTGGGGGGGAGGGGGATGGGCGGGTGGGTCCAGAGGGAGGATGGGTGGGCCACTTCTCACCGGGAGGAGAGATGGGGGAGGAGAGATGGGCGGAGCAGTGCAGTGAGCCCTGCCTCCTCCCCCCTCCTCCCCCTTGACCTGACGCTTCCCTGGGAACCCACAGGACGAGAGTATGACAAGGACGGGAACCTTCGGCCCTGGTGGAAGAACTCGTCCGTGGAGGCTTTCAAGCAGCAGACAGAGTGCATGGTGGAGCAATATGGCAACTACAGTGTGAATGGGGAGCCCGTGAACGGCCGGCACACGCTGGGGGAGAACATCGCCGACAACGGGGGGCTCAAGGCGGCCTATCGGGTAAGAGCTCATTCCCCACACGCCCCGGCCCGGGTCTGGGTCTGTGCAGGGGCCTCCTCAGGAAAGGGTCTTTACGGACAAGCTGGGACCAGCTGCAGCCGCTGCGTGACCTTCTGTTTGCTCATCTGCGGAACGGGGCGGGGGGTAGCGGGGACCGACGGAGAGGTCTGCGGAAGTCCTCGCACAGAGCGTGGCGTGCAGAGGGCTTTCCAGAAGAGTCCGCCCAACTGACAGACAGAGGATGGGGCTTAGGCTGGAGCACCTGATGACCTGCGGGTTCCTACCTTGGCAGGGATAGGCATCATT